>NC_056731.1:858902498-859244998 GCF_019279795.1 Protopterus annectens
TTTACAAGGAGTTGAGAGCTGCAGGGGAAGAGAAGTTTAGTGCTGCTTAGGGTAAGTCAGCTTGCACTGTTAATAGCAAAACAGGTTGTGTACTTGCTTTTGATGCAGACGGTTGTTGGTTCTACTCCCACAAGCCGTGAATGCTGCCGTACTGAAAAAGTTAAGATACTAACTATGAGCCTGTTATCGGTTTGCTATCCATTTCCTATTGCAATATTACTAGCTTATCATTTTTAATGTAATATAGGCAATTTATTCCTCAGGGGCATCAGACACTTTATTTTTCAATGAAACCATGAAATATAAAGGTGTTTGATATCAGCAACCTCTTCATTAGTTACAGATTTATTTAATGTGGAATTATTTACATGACTTTTTTACTTCTTCAGAGATTGTGCATATTTACTGATAATAGTGGACTGTAGAATTGTGCATATTTACTGATAATGGTGGACTGTAGAATTGTGCATATTTACTGATAATGGTGGACTGTAGAAGTTTGAGTAGACTTTTATGATGGAAATGTTCTGAACTGGGCAGTTTTGTCATTATGGGTGCATGCATTTTGTTTCATTGTTTACTGGAAAGATGTTCTGAATTGGGTTGTTCTGCCACTGGTAAAATGTATTTTCTTTGAATGTGGGTTTCAATGCTGTTTCAATGAATGTGAGTTTCAAGGGCAGAGAAGTTTTAATGCTAAGTTTGTTTAGCAGATGTCGTAGTGTTTGTGCTGTAAAATGCAAAATAAAACTTTCAAATGAAGACAAAATCATCATAGACGTAAATCAGTATGCACATTAGTGTTTATAAATGGAGTGAAATAGCCAAGTAATGGATCATTGGAATGGCTGCAGGGGGAGGCTCCATTCGACCATGATTTTGTGAGGGGGAAGGGTGGCAAACTTAAAGACAGCCCCAGCTGAACTATATCTCCCAAATGTCCAGATTTTCAAGGAATGAATATATTTTTGCTTCTTATTTTTGGTTTATTCCTCATAAAATTTGTGGTTTTCTGGCAAATCATTTAGGATTTAAGTCACTAAATAATGACACACTGAGTTTCAGACTTCATAACCTTCAGAAAAATGCATGCTAAAGTAAGACTTGTTGTTCTATCAACTGTCTCAGTTTATACAAGAGCAATTTTTAGTACTGTTTATATGTTCCCCCAATATATTTGGCCTTGTACAGATGTATTGCATTAACAGGTTGAGAGGTGCATGCAAATAAATTGCTTTATAGAATTAGGCATAGCCAAACCTCTCAACTGTCCCTGATTTTGGCTCAAAATGTTGCTCTTCCCCCTAGTAATCCCTCCGCAAAATAGCAATTTAGGAAGAAAACGTGGAGGGTTTACAATTAAGAAATAACTGTAATAATCAGAGTTATAGATTACTTTTATTTCAGAAATGCATGTAGATTATTTTATTTTGTCAGCTGCTCAAGTTAGCAGTACTAATATTAAAGTGTCCATTCTTTGACAGGTTCCCAGCTGTATTGTGTGGCTATTTTATATTTTTACATCACATTTTTGGTCCATTTTTCATAAAATTGTGTTTTTTTGGCAAAATTGTGGGGTTTTTTTGGCAAATTAGTGACAAATCATTAAAGACTGAAGTTAGAAAATAATGACAGACATTTGAGTTTCAGATTTCATACCATTCAGAAAATTCATACCAATGCAAGACCTATTCTATTATCTTTCTAAGTTTATAAGAGCAATATTTAAAAATTGTCCTTATTTTTGGGCCTTTGTCCCACTTCTTTGTATGGCTTTGTCTAGATTTCTTGCTCTGAGGTTGAGAGGTATGACAAATGTGTCAGGGCCATCACAGTCAGCCAGAGACATTTCAAATTGTGACATACTTCTTGCACCCTACTCCCCCATGTAGTGACTCTGGATGTGTCGAAGCAAGGCAAGGAGTAGCTATGCAGTGTAAATGTGCAGAGTATCGCCCCCATCCAAGGTAGACACAAGTACTAGAGTGGCTTTTCATCTGTCCTTGATTTTTGCAGAATGGTCTGGTTTCTGTCATATTTTTTGTATTGTTGATTTATGCTTATTACTCAAAGTGCCTGTTGCTCTGTGTTTAAGTAACAATACTTTAATGACCATCAGGTAAGCTTGCTGAGATCGTAAGGTGCAAGTAAGCTTTAATAAGCATACTGTTAAAGAATTGCCAACATTGAAAGCCTTTCTGTTGTTGCCATGTAGAGAATACTTAACTAGATAATGTATAAGCCTTGGGTACTGAAATGCATATGACAGTATTCGTAATAAAGGACAGATTACATTCTTTTAAGAAGCTCATTACACTTGGAGACTTCCAGTCATTTCTGCAGGCTTTACCCGTAAACTAAACAGAATGCCAACTGTGTGGTCCATAACCTGTACAGTAATCCTTTTAAGCAATGTATCTTGAGCTTATTTCTTGTTTACTTTTCATTTTTTACTTTGATCATGTTTTCCCCATGAAACAAGTAGATATTTTTTACTTTGATCATGTTTTCCCCATGAAACAAGTAGATAGTTGTCAGGCAGCAGGTCTTTTTTTGGATAAGAAACATTTTTACAAGTGGGGGCATCAGACATTTCTACTTTCAACATGTTACTTGGTACTTTAATAAAGCTGAATATAAATTATAATTAAAACTGCAGTGCAAGAACTGGTTTGAGTTGAGTGCTACTTGATTTTGACTGGCATTCCATTAATGTATTTAAAAAGTAATTTATTTTTTCATGCCTCACAACCTTTTTGTTTCCATCTAGATATTAAGTAAGCTGTCATGCAGCCAATGCACTAAAATATTTGTATTCTTCTACACTTCATTTTGTCTTGATTGGACTCTCATAATGACGGTTTGGCACCCAGGGCAGTGTATTTAGTTAGTTTTTGTGGTTTTGAGCATAGCTCCTGCCCTTTCTAGTTGGCCACACCCCTTCCCATTGACCCCACCCATTCAGCTGTCTCCTGCAGCCCCCCTTTGATTTGGAGTCACCAGGCCCCACTGTATATATATATATATATATATATATATATATATATATATATATATATATATATACATATATACATATATATATATATATATATATATATATATATATATATACACCTACCTATATATATATATATATATATATATATACCTACACACACACATATATATATATATATATACATATATATATATATATATATATATATATATATATGTATATGTATATTTTTTCCTTTAACTAAAACTGAGTGCTATTACAGTGAGCAAGCAGCTTGCTACAATTTAAAGAGAAAAAGTTTTTTTTTTAAGCTGAAACCTGAGTGCTGTAGTAGTCTGTGCAGAATATAAACTGCAGGAACTGTTTGTTGCAATTGTAGGAAACAATTTGCTACAGTTTAAAGAGAAATATATATATATATATATATATATATATATATATATATATATATATATATTTTTTTTTTTAACTAAAACGAGTGCACTGCAATGCTTAGTGCAGGGTAAAATGTAGCAAGCAGGTGCTACAGTTCAAAGAGAACCTGAGTGCTGTAGCAGTCTGCACAGTATATAAACTGCAGCAAATGCTTGTTAAAGAGAATAATTTTATGTATTTATTTTAAACCTGAAAACCATAGCACTCCGTGCAGGGTATAAACTATACAACTGTTTACATTTATTCTAAACAGTTTGCTACAGTTTAAAACAAAAGAATGATTTTTTTACAAAAATTTGAAGAAGGTCTGTAGGAGGCAGGGAAGAGAAATGACACCTGAATGGCTAGGGTAGGTGGGGAGATGTGTTGTGTATCTGGCCACCTGGTTGGTGAAAGATTTGAGAGGTGAGATAGATGTGCAAATTGGGTAGCGTCTGCAGGAAGCATCCTTGAAGAGCTGAAGGGGAGAGAAACTAGTTAGTGGGACCAGCACATGGCACTGGTTGAGCCAACTATGCTTCTGATTAAAGGGAAATACAATTGTATTACATCGGGAGTAGTTTAAATACACTATGCCAAAATGTAGTAGGTATTATATAAGTCAAATTGAAAGATGTCTGCAACAGAGAATCTATGAACCATTCTGTAGTGTGTATAAGAACTGATAATTTAGATGTGTAAGCATTCCAAAGACTCCAAGGATTTTGCAGCATTTTTATCTTACAAAAGATTCCTGTCCTTTTAAGAGGTGTGAGCTGTGAGAATTTTGTGGAGTACAAGAAATTGGTTTTAAGTGCTTTAAATTTATGTTCTGCTAAACTATAACTTATTCATCTCTACAGAATTTTATATTTCATTCTTATAGTTTCTAATTTATTTTTATGTTGCATTTGTTGCAAATTCATTGGTGGGTTCAAATGATGTCATGAAATGTTAATACTGTCTAGTGTGTTTTAACATTGACAGCATATTATGATGAAGTCCTTGCTCACTTTTTAGATGAAAGTGCTCTTTGTATGATTTTTGATTTTATTTTTTCTATGGTACTATGCAGAGACACTGCTGTCTTTCCCCCCTAAAATATTAACAGAATTAGTAAGTCTGTTAAATATGCGTGAACTATGCATCTGTGAGACCTGCTGAAAGCAATGCAGATACATTCTTGAAACATATATATTGCTTTTTATTTTTTCCATTGGTCTGTGTCAGCATAAAATATATTCTGATAGGTACTGTAGGCAACAAGGAACTACTCACCATGTAATTTGGGAGATATTTTCCTTTCCTTTGCTTCTGGTGGTTTTGCATATAGTAGTAGTATAACTAATTTGTGAATGAGGTGTGTGAAAATCTGATCTGCAGTGCTTGGGCATTCAGTGGCATCATGTTTATTTAGAACACATCTCCACTAACAGCTAGTAACTGTTCCAAACAGTCATAATAACTTCTGATGCTCTTCATATTGAAAACTGCTGCAGTAGCCTAAGTTATATAGGTTATATCCTGCATAATATATAACCGCTTCAGGACACAGTCCACATGTCCAAACTGTTAGCTCAAGCTGAGCTGATTAAAAAGACAGGTTTGGGTGCCAAGCACTTCAGAGCTTTCCTGTTGCCAAACAAAGTTTTGAGGATTGATGGTCAGCTTGTGCTGTTATCTTTGAGGAAAAAACATCCACATTATTTTTAATATTTAAATGTGCTTTACTGTTTAGAAAGCATGCTTTGAATTAGGCATATGTGTTTTTATTGACTGTTTGACAGTTCAAAACTTGATTTAAACATTCTAAAACCATTTTTCTCGTGAGAAATGGTTTAAATTACTTTTTGGGCTGGTAAAGTGTGTTAGATTGCTTTTTACTGTGTTTTCATTGGGGAAAAGTGACTTTATGCTACTTTTGAAATTTTATCGGTTTATGCATCATGTTTTCCCTGGGAAAGAGGCACCATTTTTGGCTTGACCGTGGAACAGACTGTTGGTTGCATGGCTGGCCTTTCCAGCCACAAAAAGAAAAAGTTAAGCAAACAGCTATTGCTACCACAGTAGGCTAGCAATTTGCCTCAGTTACAAGTTAATGTCTCTGCTGGGGCCATTAGTTGTACCTCAGACCACTCATCTTCTACCCTGGGTCTCTGTGGTGTAACACCTATAGCCACTATGGACTGGAGGTTAACCATATCCTCTGTGGCTGTTGGGATCTCCTCAGTGGGCAAGGGAGAAACCACTCTTCCTGTCCTGGGAGAGAGGAAAAGGTAAGGGTTCTTTATTTTGTCAGAATGTTGTGCCCATCCCTGGGAAAGCTCCTGTTGCCATTAATAACACTGTTGACCTCATTTTTCCTGTCAAAAGCAACAAAAAATTAAATATGTATCTATTCCTCCTCAAATTTCTTTAGACATGAGCAGTTTACTGGGTCTGGCTCAGGGTTTACTTCAGGCTATTGATTCTTTTTATAGAGTAGTTTCTAGTAAGAGGGATACATACTTTCTTTTCTGAAAAGATTCTGAATCTGAAGAGGAAATTGAAGGGACAGATTAACAGGACAGATACTGGATTTTCTCCTCAGATTTCTGACTAAGACTCTGAGGAGAGCTCAGTTTTGGAACCTCCCTATGGGGCTTTCTCTTTCTCTAAGACTATTTCCAGAATGTGTCAGTTTTCAGTAGGAGAACACTGAGGTTTCTCAGTCCCTCAAAAATATGAGCTGTTACAGAAGGAAGTTCCAGAACCTTCACCCATTCCTCTAGTTCTGTCAACTTTGTGGAATGTGTGCATTACTTCCTGCAATTTTCCTGATGGTCAGCCTGCTGCCCCTAAAAAGGCAGACAGGAAGTATAAAGTTTGTCAGTGTGAGTTTGTATATATTACTATCAAACTTTACCCACCAGCTATAGCTTTAGTTGATCACACTGCTGATAAACATTTAGTTAATTCTAATCCTACTGATTTTCTGATAAGAATAAGATTATTGTTAATATAGGAAAAACTGTATGCTTCTGCAGCTTTGATTTTTCGGGATTTTGAATTGACAGGCTCACGAGTTAAAGTTTGTTTTGACTAATTGTGAAATTATGAGGAATGTTTTGTCTGCATTCTCTTTAAATAATTTAGTTACTTCTATTGTACAAGTCCCTACCATATCTTTCAACCATACCAAATTCCTCAGTATTTCCCTGTTTTGAGGGCAAAATAATGGGATGCCACGAATTTCTGAGTGACCCCCTGAAATCCTAATTTTTTTATTTACAATTTTTCATTGCCATTGATGTCATCATCTATCGCCAGCATATCCTGCAATGTCATCATGCAGGGGGATGCGCGATGACATCAGCATCGTGAGGCAGTACCTAACCGCTTGTTTGAGATGGGGAGAGCTTTAAAAAAAAAAAAAAAAAGGTCGTTTATGGCTGCAGCCCTCCAACAAATTGTGGCGGATGTTAACCAAAGAGAACACTGCATCAGCCCAACAAAATGGACTGTTTAAGTAGATGGTTGATGTTAAGATTTTTTTTTTCAGGCTGGGAGTTTTGATGAGCTAACTCCATTAAACCAGAATCCTTCAAAGTAGCCAGTATCACTACAATTGAATGTTGATAGTTATTGAACAAGTAGATGTCTGTAATCACCTTATATAACAGAGGAAAATCACTGTGTCCTGCTTCATTTATTTACAGAAGTTGGTGGTGTATTCCTTTCAGAGAATGAGAAACATGGGACAAACTTTAGACTCTAAGTAAGCATACATATAGAGGCGCATTGATTGATCTGCAGCTTCAGTATAACAAGAAAAGCTATCTTTACAGTATATTCCTTTTGTGTTAAGAAATTGGATTGGTTGGAGATAGGCATCCCTTTAGACACATAAGTGCATCTGCCCTTATTTCTCCACATTTAACCATTTAACATGGACACATCAGCTGTTAACCCTGTGCGCCACCCACCATCATACAGCGTCATACGCCATAGTTACTGCTGGTCCATGTAGCTATTCTGAGAGTGAGAAATACTGTCATCATCAGGGGAGTCTGTTGAAGTACAGACGTTTTACCTAGGTTTTATAATGTCTATGCAAAAGGGTTACTGCTCCCCCCACCTGCGCTAATAAGCTGTCCAGGTTGTTTCTTTTGTTTCTTTCTTGACATTTTTCCCCAAAAGGCACTTGTTGCAGTTAACAAAAGATTTCCACATAATCAGCACAAATATTTAAATTGTCCGTGAGTTGGGCCTTTTACATTTTTATGTTTATCTTTCTTGGAATGGAATATTGAGAGCAATTGCCATGCACCCTTCCTTGCTTTATTGGAGAGATGCAACAATATTTTTTAATATAAATATCCAAGGGTTTCAAACAGCAGAATCAGCAGTGCTTTGTTCAGTGTTATTGATATGCCGAAATGTAAAGTACAGTTTAAATAGAGAAAATGTGTAGAATTTTGTCGCAATGTTTCGGGACTTCTTTCTGTCTTGTCTACCCCTGAAGAGCTGTGTTTTAAGAAAGAGAGTTACATATCTGGGAATTTAGGTATGTCAGTTGCACTTCCAAAGATTCCTGTATTCATTCTCTGATTACCTGCTTTACCCAGTTCATGGTGATGGGCTAGTTGGAGGCTCTACAGTACTCGCTCATGCAATCCATACAGTTTGCAGACATGCCTGTCAACTGTCTCTGATTTTCATGAACATCCCTGATTTTGTCTCAAATTTTAGCTCTTTCCCTTTTAATCCATCCTAAAACTGGTGATTTGTAGAGAATTACACTTAATAAATGACAATAATTAGAGTTCTAGATCTCTCTTACTTCAGACAATGGCAGAATAAGAGAAGGTGAGTTAATATACAATGTCTCAAGGTAATAAGTACTAATATTCTAAAGGTGACCCTGATTGTCTCAATTATTTTTGGAATTGTCCCCTGTTTGGCTGAGATTTTTCCCAGATTGATTGAGAGCTATTATTGCAAACAAACAGCATTTTGGCGTCTTCATAGCTTGACCTGCAGTGTCAGTCTGGATGTAGTTGTCTTAAGGTCTTAAATTTATTAGTAAGTAACTTCACTGTGTATGGACAGCATTTAAAAATATGGAATAGGTATAGAAGGGCTAGCATTAGAAGTGGAGAGGCAAAGCTATTTCCTCGGTTTGACTTCACTTCCCAGTTTCCATCCCATAATTTTTTCATTACTGACTTTTTATACTATAATTGCACACAAACAGAGCATCTTTCTTGGTGCATTTGAAACAGAGTAACAGTTGTCTAGATCTGACTAATTACTTTTTGATTAGCATATGCAAATACACTAGGTCTGTAAATTAGTTTATTTTTTTCCTTTAGAAACATGCATTTTCTTTTAAAATGTAAATGGTACTCTATATCAGGATACTAACCAGCATTCTCACTTATTTATTTATTTATTTTCCAAGATTCAGCATTGATCTCCATGGACCGTTTTTTAGACTTAGCCCAGGGTGAAGTTCCAGGCCTTAGCAGCTTGTATGAGTACAGACAATACCCAGCATATTTGCTAGGTTTGTAGACAGGCAGGTGTTTTTGGTCACTGGATTGCACTGACCGAGTGGGAACATAATTGTGTAAAATGTTTTTTAGTACTGGACAGGCAGATGGATGCTAGATAATTAGTTAATATTTTGTAATTTTGTTACATTCAGTGGTGTTATTTAAAATTAGTGTAGCAGTTAATTTCATTTTTATAAAAGAATAGTGCATTTCAGTTTTATACAAATTCAGAGTTTGATACAAGTTCAAATGTTAATATAAATAAAACACTATTATTTTATATTGTGTGTTTAATATTTTGTCTGCTCTTCAGTTTGTGTTTTGAATGTTGGTATCCCACAATTCCACGGTAGTGGGTGGGGTTACATAATTATGTACATAAATTTCAAGTTAATCAGTATCCAGATTTTCGGCTAGTTGTACTTACTTTTCATGGTCCTTTGTCTAGATTTTTGATGATTCCAGGTTGAGAGGTGTCACTACTTATTGTTTACAGTGGGTATATGACTGTTGATATTTCTTCTAGGGCTGTGACCAGTGATACTGTTTTGAGGAGATTTGCTTGGCTGCATTCTCAGAACCTACCAAAGGATGTTAAAAATGAGATTTTAAATTCTGCTTTGGATAGAGATTTAGTTTTTCTCCCCTGTGCTGCAGAGGTGATTAAAAATGTTATATAAGGGGGGAGTTGATACAGGGGATCTCCAAGATTTTTCAGCCCTCCTTTTCTAAATTTTCTAAGGGATTATCTCTAACCTCGCATCTAATTTTAGAAAAAAATAAATAAACATATTAACAAAATGCAGGTAAACAGATATTTAAGAAGAAATGTCAATGGGGTTCCAAAAATAATTCTGTAACCTCCCCAAACCAAGGACAGTCTATCAAGTCAGTATGACTGCTTAACACATTAATACCTATGTGGTGTGGAATGTCACACCTCTGGCAGCCTACACATTTCATACAATCCAGAGCATTTTTTACAAAATAAACTTAAAATGCATAAGATAAACAAATGAAAATATTTTGTGAACAATAAAAGCTATTAAAAATATACAGGTAGTAATGTTATCAGTAATAAGTATTCTTTACAGTGCTTATAGTCAGTGCATTTATAGTCTTTCCATAAATGTCTTAATATATTATAATGCACACAAACTCCAAATTCTATTTTTTGTTAAACTTTCACAAACAGTCACATCAAGACAGCTACAGACAGATATTGTTAGAATACTTTTGTTGACTAGACATAAAGTTTTACTCAGAAATTCCTGTATGTGTGGATGTTTATTGAAATATTTACAGAAATATGAAAACATATGCATAACTGTATAATTAGCCATACAAATAGCACTGAATATCTCTAGAGATGAGCAGCATACAGTACATATATCAAAGATATTTTTTCAAGAACATCTACGGTTTCATCTGATGTCTTGCAGCAGTTTGTAAGTCACTTAGTTTTTGAAATATTAAGTACATAAGAAAATGTTTAGTATTGTAATTAAAAAAACAAAACAGTGTAAGAAACTTCTCTGTGTGGAAGATTTTCAGTCCATATATCTTTAGTTCATCACTGTATATTAATCAGATCAGACAATAGTAGTAGAAGTAGTGAACTTGAACTCGTCTTAAGTAAAAAAAATAATAAAAAATATATAATTGTACAGAATTACTAAGTATTCTAAAGTAATCCAAGCAAAGCAGGCAATCTGTTTCCAGTCAAAATTCCTTTTATTAAGTACACAGACAAGCAATCCAAGTAAAACAAAAATAGAGTAATAATTTCCTCACAAGCTTTATATATATATATATATATATATATATATATATATATATATATATATATATATACTTTTTATCAGGCAAGGGAGTGGTTTATTGTGCTGTAAAACAGAGTGTTATTGGTACACGTTAAATTCACATCCCTTCCCCATCAGTGTGACATTTGAGCTGGTCCTGCCCTACTTAGTAGCTGTCATAATACTATAACCCTTATGTACTTTAAATAAAATTTATAATGATGTGGTACCTCTTATTTAACTTGATTATTAAGTAGATTATTAAGTCTGTGATTTTATCCAAGACAATATGCTACATGGCTGGAAATATATCAACCTTAGTCCATTTGGCAATCAAAAATATATATAAATATATAGATATACACTTAGATTGTAAAAAATCAATTGTAAAAATCATATTCTATTTTCATAACCTATTGTTAACAAAGATCGCTTTCGTCCTGCTAGACTTCTTCAGGTCTTTGTACAAGAACCCTAAAAACTATCTATAAAAATATTATTGTATAATTAGTTCGAAAGCCTTAGCGAGATCTAGATAAGCTGTGTGAACCACCTTACCCTCATCTATGGCTTTGGTGACTGCTTCAAAGAAGTCAATTAGGTTTAGGAGACATGATCTGCCTTTTACAAACCCGAACTGGGTAGGGTCCAGAGTTTGGAGATTACCAATGTCTTTGTTTATGAGTTCCATGATGATACATTCCTTGGCCTTGCAGACCAGGCTCGTCAGGCTAATGGGGCGGTAGTTCCCCGGGTCCGTCGTGGCTCCCCCTTTGTGGACTGGGATAACCGTCGCAGTGCGCCATTCAGTGGGCACAAAGCCTGAGGTGAGGCTATGATTGAACATGGCACTTAGGTAGGGTGCCAGTTCATTCTGTAGTTCATGTAGAACGCAGCCTGGGATATTGTCAGGTCCCATGAATGCGGTGTTCTTGGCTTTGGAGAGTGTGTTTTTTAACTGTGCAGCCATGATTACAGGAACTTTGCATTCTTCTGGTATAGAGATGGTCCTCTAGGGGGTGAGAGGGGGGGGTAAAGTTAGCATTGTACCTATATGCCAGGATGTTGGCAATATCAGTTGGTTCTGTATAGATAGTGCCATTGTGCTGTAACTCAGAGCAGATCTGAGTGTTGCCATAGAGATTCTTGACATAGCTATAGAAAACGTTGTGGTTGTCTTTAGAGTCAGTGGCAATTTTATTTTCGTAGCTAGCTTTGGAGGATTTTATGAGGGATCTCAGCTTCTTACTGAGGTTGACCAGGGAGTTCCTACAGTCATGGGATTTTACTCTTTTTTGCAACAGTTTCTTTCTTCTGTTGTAGAGTTTATGGCAGAGGACCACCAGATTGGCTTCCTTTATTTGGAGGATAGCATCTTGGTTCTATTAGGGATAGCATGATCCATGCACTCGTGTAAGTGCTTATAAAGTGCATTTGTGTAGGATTCAGCAGTCTTACCTCTACTGTCCATCTGCATGGGTGTCATGAAGTTTGCCACTTCTGTCTTAGGAAATGTGAAGTTGGCTTTGGAGAAGTTTTTTATGGTGTTTTCCCTAATTGGGGGTGGGGGCGGGATGTGGATGTCTAGGATGATTAGCTTGTGGTCGGATCTGACCAACGAGGAATTGGCCTCTGGTGTGGAACATCGGTTGCCCATGTTGGTAATGACCAGGTCTAGGATATTGCTGCCCCTGGTGGGGGTGTGAATAAGTTGATCCAAGGCGTTGGAATTTATGAATTCCAGAAAACGTTGAGCAAAAGAGTTGGTATATGAATAGTTTTCCCTAAACTAGGTATAAATCCCTATGTCACAAGATGGGTTGCCAACTGGCTTACAGACGGAACCCACACTGTGAAAGTAGCAGACTCCAAATCCGACTTCAGACCAGTGACAAGTGGAGTACCACAGGGTTCAGTCCTGGGTCCTCTCCTGTTTGGTATCTACTTCTCTGAAGTACAAGCTAACACAGAAGGTGTTTGGCTAACAAAGTTTGCAGATGACTGTAAACTAGGAGGGTCTATATTGCAACATTGAACGCTTAAAACAGCGAACTATGTTACATCGACACATTTTCAGTGAAAGCTGAAAATGTCGAATCAACAGAACAGCGATTTCTTTCCTAGGGAAAGAAATTGCTGGTCCAACCTACGCAAAAAAAAAAAAACATTACACATTTCCAAACACATACACACATACCTAATCCTAATTATACCCCCCCAAAAAAACAGTAAACAACTAAATACACATATGCACATAACCCAAACATACATTTAACGAAAAAAAAACAGTAAACATTTTAAACCATATGCACTTACCGTAACCCGCACCCTAACCCTAAGGTCAGTAACTCTCGCAAATTTACATAAACAGTTCCAAACACATACACATTTACCTTAACCCTAATTCTACCCCCCCAAACAAAAGTAAACAACTGAGAACCTATACACATGAAACTCAACCGTACATTTAACACAAAATATAAAACACTAAACACTTTCATACATATGCACTTACCTTAATCTGCACCCTAACACTAAGGTCAGTAACTGTTGCACAATCACGCTCGGGAGCTATACCGGACAAGGGACCACACTACACTTCAGAACACGGCAAAACAACGAAGCGGTCAAGCGACTTCTTTCCCAGGGAAAAATTCACTGAACAGCCGCTTCGCTGTTTTGCTTGTTCGCTCTACATGTCTCGACGAAAACACATTCGACATAATGCATTTTCATTGTACTCATAGGAACCCAAACTAGGAGCCATAATCGAAACTCCTAATGATGTGGACATACTGCAAAAGGGCCTCACTGAGACAGATGCCTGGTGTCAAAGCCATGGCCTGAAGCTCAATGCCAAAAAGTGTATTGTCATCCCCTTTGGTAAAAACTCTGTACCCATGAACTACCACATAAGTGGTAGTCTATTTAACACCAAAAGTGTGATGAGACCTTGGGACATAGGTGGACAGTAATCACTCCTTTGATAATCACATCGCCACAGTGTTCAGGAAATCCTTGTATGTGGCTCACCTCATCACAAAAGGTTTCTCATCCAGAAAAAAAGAGGTCATTGTTCCCCTCTACTCATCACACATTAGACCCATTATAGAGTACAACGCCCCTTTTGGTATGTACCTCACAAGACAGCTACAACAACTGGAAATGCCACAGAAATACCTCACAAAGAGGATTACTGGCCTCAAACAGTTGCTCTACGCAGACCGGCTCAAAAAACTCTAGCTTTACTCGGTCGCATATCGCCTACTCAGAGGCGATCTCTGCCTAACATACAAAGCTATGTCAAACCCAGAGCTGTTGGACATGCTCCACTTAAAGAAATCCCAATCCCTCCAAGCTACACGCTCTAGGGACCTAAACCTTGTCACCACAATAAACAGAACATGCTGGAGGGATAGATTCCTGTCCCAGAGACTTCCCATACTCTGGAACAGACTACCTATCTATGTCAAACAGAGCTCCTCATTAGCACTCTTCAAGAAAAGTCTTGATGATTGGATAGGAAATAGGAAATTCACCCCAGGGATCACTTCTGTGGCTCTGCTCGACAGGGGCACAGGAAAATAATTTTCTTGGGTGGCGAAAGCAAGGGGACCTTTTTGGGTAGGCTTATATAGGGCCTAGGGCTAATAGCCTACTACCTACCTATGAACCTATGAACCTAGTTAGTATTGTTGACAGCTAAAGTACATAAGGGTTATATTATTATGACAGCAACTAAGTAGGGCAGGACCAGCTCGAATGTCACACTGATGAGGGAAGGGATGTGAATTTAACATGTGTACCAGTAACACTATAATTGTTTAGTGGGTAGTCTATTGGGTTGTTTTGAGACTTCGGGGATATCATGGAGATTACTTGTTTTTTTTTTTTTTTTAGTTTTGTAATTACTAATGAACAGCTATCAATATCGCATCCATAATGTGATATAAATAAACATTGACAATGAATTTACCTGTTTCTCACCATGGCATTTCATACCGTACCCCTCAATAACTTGCAGAACTTTCAGCATATTAAAAAAGTGAACTTAAATATGAAAAAAGAAATAACTGACAAATTAATTGATGAATTTCTCTACTGCAGTACATCCTTGATTAACAAGCTTTGTGTCATTTTGTTAATAACTCTTTCTAACACAGCCTTTTGTCAGCTAATAATTCACTTGGTTAAAGAAGCCAAGCCCAGAAAAGTTCTGAATGCCATAAGGAGCTATGGTTATGAACTGGAAGTATACAAAAATGGCATTATAGGCTTGAGTGCGTTAGGGGACCTTGTCTCCCCCCTCCCCACAGCCTCATTTCCCTTACAGAAAGTCTGAATCTCCACTTTTCTCTCAGGCAACAGGTAATGTCAGACAAATGAGTTCTAAAAGTCATTTATCAAGGTTATAGATGGTAGTGGGAGGAAAATCCTCCTTTCCAGGAGGTAATCCGTGATTTACCAGACGAGACTCTTTTATTTTTACCTATCCTTCATCACATGCTATACCAGGGTATGATTGAACTATTTCTTCCTTTCCAGTTGGGTTTTTATTCAAGGATGTTTTTAGTGCCAAAGCAAGAAAATGCTTGGAGACCAGTTGTGGATCTTTCTTTCCTAAACCTGTTTATGATAGTGCTCAAGTTCAAACTGATGTCACTTCACAACCTGATACCTCTTCCTTCTCATTTAATTTTCCTGGTAACACTAAATTTAACAGATTCTTATCATCATATCCCTATTCATCCAGACTTCATGCATTTCTTAAGGTTGTGTGTGTTTACATCACATTATCAATTCCAATATTCCGTTTTTTGTCTAATTCAATGTGTGGGTTGTCGAATACAAATCGGCACCTTATACCGAAGCTTTTGGATCCAAGAGGTCTAACACCTCAACAAGGAAAAGCAAACAACGCCAACAAAACAACTAAGCATAAAGGCTAGTGGTACCACAAACAACTCAAAGTAGGCACTGTGGAGGTACAGAAGTGTAGAAATACTCACGGGAACACAAAGGAACTTGAAAATAAAAAGTTTTAATACAAACAAAAAAAGCCACATACACGCATTAACTGAATCACCATATTTTCATTCCGTCCTCAGGACTTCATCAGTTACTGAGCTAACTGTACACTAATCATTTATACCCTTAACAATCAACCCTAAATGCAGATTAAAAACAATCATCACCAATGCTTCCAGTTAACAACAGCTGTTCATTTAAAAAGACATACACATAATGTGCATAACATACCAAATATCTAAAAATGTGCTCAAATTAGAGTGTCTTTGAAAACAAACCCTTCCGTTCTTCCAAAAAAAGCTTCTAAATCAAATTTAAATCAACAAATCAATTATTTCCTAATTTTTCCAATAAAGGAGAACATATACTGCATGTATTAGATGTGCACGGACAGCTCACATTTTACTTCCACTATATCAAAACTTTCAGAAAATTAGACCATTTCTTCATACACTCCTCCAGTCTGTTTTTAAGTTACACTTTGAAGATGGTAAGCTAATTGCATTTCTTCTGTCTGTGATTCACTAGCCATGCCTGTACAATCAAAACCTAAAGCGCATTCTACAGGAACAATGGCATCCTCAACAGCCTTTGCTAAACGAGTCCCTATAGTTGACATATGTACAGCAGCAACCTAGTCCTCAACTCATACTTTTGCATCATTATAAATTAGATGTGCAGTCCAGAATGCCACATCTTCTGGCTGTGCCATACTCAGGAATATCTTTCCTTGAGTTTACCCAGGTACCCGTTGGATAGCTTGGAAATCTGTCCCACATGCTGAATCGGATGAAAAAAGACAACATCAAATACGAAAATAATGTACTCGTCATAATGACTTAGCCGTGTTGTCTTCTTTTCATCTGGTTCAACTTCCTTTCCTCCTTCCCCCTTCCAAATTGTCCTTGTACATCTAGAGATCACTTATTTCCTTGACACACACACACACACACACACACATATATATATATATATATATATATATATATATATATATATATAGATCTACTTCAGTAGATCAAACTGTTACAAGTTCGAGCCACATATGGCCGAGACCATATGTTCGAACTCGTCAAAGTTCGAACACTGACATAAAAACACATAAAACGAAAAAACACAAATCTAAACATCTATAGCAGGGGGCTACACCCCCCCATCACCCCCAGCACCCCCTTACTTAAATATACCAACTCCGAGATCGCACTACATTGTGGAAATGGGAAATCTTCCCTTTCCGCTCTGTACGGAGATCTCCATTCAGTCCGATCTAACTTTTACAAGTTCGAACATATGGTCTCAGCCATATGTGATTCAAACTTGTAAACGTTCGATCGACTGAAGGAGACCCATATATATATATATATATATATATATATATGTGTGTGTGTGTGTGTGTGTGTATATTTTTATGCATAATGATTGCTTAGGGTCAGTCAAGAATCTCATTCTGAGGCTACAGGGTATCCAGATTTTTCTCTAATTTTGCAACTTAGTAACCTTTCCAGAGTCTTTTTCAAAGTGCCATGAATCTCTCATTTGGGTGAGAAATCTCTTACACAAGCTGGCAATCCAAAAGAACATTCAAAAGTCTTTTTTGACTGGTTTATACAGAATTGTGTTCCTGGAGTGTCAGTGTGATACCTCAGTTCAAAGAGCTTTTCTTCCATAGGAAAAACTAGATCTTTATCTTGATCTGTTTCAAAGCTTTTCCACTCAGACTTTGGTCATTGCAGGGGGAATAGCTCTGGATTTTGGGTCTCATAGCATCTATGATTCTTATGATACCCCTGGCAAGACTCCACATGAAAATGATACAGTGGTATCTGAAGTCTCTTTGGTCCCAGCACCAACTACCTTTATCTTTACAAATCTGAGTGCTGGGGTTTGTCAGAAGAGAAATCACCTGGTGGTGACAGTAAATACCCTTAAATCTGGCTCTCCCATTCTCCCTCCCTGTTCTAAAGCAGACAGTCACCACAGTCATCAAGGTTCATTTATTGGCCATTTCAGCATATCCGCCCACAGATTCTCCTCTTTCCAATTAGTCTCAGGTCAAAATGCTATTGAAAGGGATTTTGCACAAGAGGCATCCAAGTAAGCTGATTGCCCCTTCCTTGGGGTCTTAATTTTGTGTTAGAAAAGCTAACACTTGCTCCATTTGAACCAACTACCCTGGCTGACTTGAGGCTCTTAACATGGAAATCAGGTATACTGACTGTTCTGACCTCTGCAAGGAGGGTATTTGAGTTGCTAGCCCCTATTGTGAGTCAACACTATCTCATTTTCCAGAGGGACAGGGTTACTTTGAGAACTAAATCTTCTTGTATGCTTAAAGTGATATCCGAGTTTGCTTTAAGCCAAACTGTCCACCTTCATGTTTTTTTTCCCTGAATCTAAAAATGAAGGAGAAAGGATGCTCCATGCCATGGATGTCCACAGATGACTCAGGTACTATCTTGATAAAACTAACTCATCTGATGTTGTCAATCTTCATTCATTTGTTGACTGATGGGTTTGGCTCGGATCCCTCGGAACTGACTCGGCCATTATACAAAGCTCGAGCCAGCCAAAAAACTCTCGAGCTAAGGCTCTACCCATACTGCCTCTCATTCCATTACCCTAGATCTCATTTGCCACGTAGAAAATTTGACGTGTCAGCCGATGCTCTCAGATAAGTGCATAAGAATTTTCTTATTATTCAGATTATACTATTTTAAATCTCTCTAATTCCTTAATACTTAGTGTTGTTTGAGACTTTTGTTGTGTGAGTGACCCTTTTGGAGCTTTCTACCCCCGTTTTTTTACCTCATGGAATTTCTTTTTTACCATTGTTGATAATAGGCCTCTTCTTCCCTCTTACTGTTGGTAACCCTTTTATATCAACATTGGTATTTTTCTCTTGTGCTTTCCTTCCCTTCCTTTACCCATTTGGGTATTTCTCACATACCATCATTGGTATATCTTAAAAAAATATATATTTTAATACTTAATTGATCTACTTCCTTAACCCCCCCCTTTTTTTTTCTATGAGGGAGTGTGTGTGTCTGTGTGTGTGTGTGTGTGTGTGTGTGTGTGTGTGTGTGTGTGTGTGTGTGTGTGTGTTTGTGTGCGTGCATGCTTGTCGTGTGTACTAGCTGGACGAAATGGCAGAGAGACAAAAAGGGGCCTCTGTGTTTAAACAGTGTAAGGACTGTGGCAGAAAGAGGCCCAGTTCTGATGGGCATCTTTCTTGCTTCTACTGTCTGGGTTTCCCTTATCTGGAAACTCCTTGTGATATCTGCAAGGGCTTTAGTGCCAGGACTCTTGCAGAGAGACAAAACAAGTTAATTCTGAAAGAATTATTAAAGTGTCCCTTTAGTGAAGCTCTACCTGAGGTGGAGACTTCAAAATCTCGCAAAAAAACTGAGCCATTCAATACCATCTTCCCCTAAGGAACGTGACTCCAAATCACAAAAATTCCAGGTTCCGACAGTTTCTTCGGAACCAAAGGTGAAAATAACAAAAATATCACTCTCTTTTGCTCCAGCACCAAACACAACTAAATCAGCATGGGTGCTGTCAGCTATTGAACCTACTCAAACCACTTTGGCACCGACCACGACTTCGGTGCTGATGACCTCTCCGGCACTGACAATAACTACATCTATCCATTTAGTTCCATCTTCTCCGTCTGTACAATAGACCATGGTGCCGAAGGTTGATATTTTAAGTATTCCCGGACTAGATATTCCCCTTCAGTAGACCTGTTTTTGCGTCAGCAGCTGAGTCCTTTTGTGGACAGACCAGAGTCTCCTTTGGGAATGTCAATCCGTTCCTCCAGGTGTCTATTAGAATTGGATGTATTCAGCTTAGTGGACGAGCTCTTGGCAGCCAGAGACCTTCCTGCACCCTCAAGGACCTCCCTCCCTCCCAGAGCCAAGGCTTACTCTCCCAGGACTCCTATGTATATTACTCCTTCAACTTCCTCCCAAGTCTTGGAGCCCATTGCTTTGACAGTTCTGGTGCCAACTGCCTCGGTGCCAATGGTGGATTTCATCTCGGCACTGGAATCTACTCTGTGGTCTTCGGCTCCTTCAGAACCATCACACCCATGGGACCGAGATTTGGCTGCCATTTCCAGGATCCTTTGACTGGCTCTGATTGTTTCTATGGCACCATCTGTGGCTCTCGGGACCATGGTAGTTTCAAGTCCTCTCTCAGCTCCTACACTGGGAGGCAGATCTTTAGAGCGGGGTGAGGCCCAGTTCCAACATTGCTTTTCTCGGTTTTGGGCTCCCATCCCTCTTCTGGCGTACCTGCCTTCCAGATTAGAGAGAGCTTTAGTCTCAGCAGGCTCCCAATTGGTTCCATCCCCATCGGAGTGCCATATTTTTGTTCCCTCTGGTTCACAGCTGCCACACTCTACTATGTCTGGACAGTGGGCACAAGAGTAGCAAGATACCCTAGTTCAGGGTCTTCCTCAGAACTTCCCCCTGTGGAACCACTCCATAAGAGATCATGCAAGAGGAGGTACCTGGGTTCTCCAGAAGAATCAGTCACTGAAAATACAGATTACAATGAAGGGGAAGGGTCCCCACAATCACCCCCTGAAGATTTCCTGGAAGTATTAAAACAGAGGGGTGATTGGAAGCCCTCAAACCCATCCTCTGAGGGATCTGTTTTCTTACAAGCTTTTTGTGCTCATCCATCTACCTCTTGGATGACCCAACCCACTGATGAACTAATCAAACTGATCGTTCAGCATGAATGCTCCTGACACCATAGACCCTATTCCCTAGAGACCAGACAAAATTTATTCAGAACTCGAGGATCTGCCCCATTGGTCTAAGTGTCTAGCAGTGGATGCCATGGTGGTGGCAGCACCAGCGGCCACCAAAAAGGAACTCGCCAAACAGAGTTCAACTGTCCATCCTCCTAACTGAGAGTCCCGGACAATGGACAGATTTGGGAAGCGGATCTTTGCCTCATCGACCTTCACTATTCAGTCCTTGAATTTTTTGGCACACTTCACTAGACTCCAAAAGGATCTGATAACTGAGCTTTCAGACACCCTAGCAGAAGCAGTGTCTGACAAGGTTTGAGATAAGGTTGCCTCTCAGCTTGCCACCCTGGATTCAATCTCGAATTCATCTATGTGACTTATTGCGCATACAGTCAAAGGGACGTCTAGAGCAGCAGGTACAGGTTTGCCATTAGGCGCTATGCCTGGATGCGCTTGTGTGATTTTGTGGACCCCTTCAAGTCTTCATTTGTCAATGCTCCTGTTGATGCTACTTCACTGTTTGGCCCAAAAGCTAGAGACATGTTAGCCAGGTGTGAAAAGGACGGGAAGACCCTTTCTGCTGTGGGCATGTGTTTTTCCACTCCACAACAACCTTACTCTAGGAATCAGAGGAGTGGAAAAATGTGGTTCAAAAAGACCCAAGGGCCTTTTTGGGACACATGTGGCAAGTATTCCCACCTGGGGCAGAGGGGGAACTCTTCTGGAAGATGCCCCTCCCATGACAGAGGAGGTCCATGTAACCAGGTTTCCAGAGATTCCTTTTCTGGACAACCCTACCAGCACTCCTGAGCGAAGGCCCAATTGCTTACATCTGGATGCAGTTGGGGAAAGATTTTCTCTGCACCTTTCAGGCTAGCTCACAGTAACATCGGATTCCTGGGTGCAGACAGTAATCACCAGAATATACCGTATTCCCTTCAATCTTTTCCCCATACCTCAAAGGTGAATTCTTGATGTTCCACCCAGTCAGAGGGATCTAGCAGCACTAGAAGTTCAAAAGGTGCTTCAAAAAAGGTCATCCAAGCAGTCCCACCAAACCAGATAGGATCCAGATTCTTCTCAAGATTCTTTTTAGTGCCAAAAAAGACAGGGGCCTGAAAGCCAATCTTGAATCTCAGCCTATTGAACAAATTTGTACAACAGACAAAATTCCAGATGGTCACGGTTCAGTCTATTCTTCCTTTCTTGAGAAGGATGATTGGATGTGCTCTGTAGATCTTCAGGATGCATATTACCACATAAAAATGGACAAGCGCTCCAGAAGATATCTCCACTTCCGGCTGGGAGCCAGTCATTAAGAGTCTCGAGCACTGCCCTTTGGTCTCACCACAGTCCCCAGGGTGTTCACCAAATGCATGGCAATTGTAGCAGCTCATTTGAGACTTCAGGGATTCCATGTGTTTCCATATGTAGATGACTGGCTCCTCACTGTCCCCTCCAGGCATCTGCTACTTTGCACCATAGACTCTGTTCTACATCTTGCTGAAACCTTAGGCATTTCACTCAACAAAGAAAAAAACACAACTATCTCACATGCAGGACCTGGAATTCATTGAAGCAAGGCTAAATACAATATTCTGTGTGGCCTCCCTTCCTCATCACAGATTGTTCAAGTTAAGATCCTCTCCCAAGACAAAGTTCCTGCTCGTGTGGTACTACAACTTCTCGGTCCATGGCAGCAACAATAACATTAGTTCCCTGAGAGAGATATCACATGAGGCTGCTTTGGTGGCTCCTAATGTTGCAATGGTCAGTTCTAACACACCCCATGTCCCATCCAATCTTAATAACAAATTGCTGCAAGAAGGATTTATCTTGGTGGATGACTACGGATGCCTCCCAGATAGGGTGAGGGGGCATTTTCTGGAGAAGACTGTCCAAAGCACTTGGTGCCCACTAGAGGCCAATTTACACATCAGTGTCCTAGAACTGAGGGCAGTGCTTTTAGCATTGCAAGCATTTCAGTCTGCCCTTCCTTCAGGGACAGTTGCTATCCAATCAGATAACATGTCTGTAGTTTGGTATATCAACAAACGGGGGAACCAGATCCTATCCTCTATGTCGGGAAGCCCTAAGAGTTTGGCAATGGACAGTCGCCTCCAACTGCTTTCTAATAGCAATGCATATCCCGGGGAACTCCAATGTGATTGTGGACAAACTAAGCAGGTGTATCCTTCTGCCTCAAGAGTGGTTTATAAATCCCAACGTAGAGACGAAAATCTTTTGTTGCTGGAGTCAGCCTTGCTGCAGTCTTTTCACCTCTCCCATAAAGCACAAATGCAGCAGCTACTTTGCCCTATTCTCCCCTCGAGGGGAGTCCCTGAGAGATGCACTTCTTCATAATTGGCCTCCGGGACTTCTGTATGCTTTTCCCTCAATTCCACTAATCCCCCACTTTCTGAGGAAAGCCCAACAGTTGAGAAGCAAAGTGATTCTCATTGCACCTTACTGCCTCCGTCAAGTTTGGTTTCCCTTTCTTTGGCCTCACCTGGTTCACAGCCTGTGGACTCTGGATCCAACTCAGGACCTGTTATCTCACCCTCAGAGCTTGGTGGATCCTAACCTTCAACATCTCAAGCTTGACAGCTTGATTTCTCCAATTCCAGTGATTGCTAGGCAAACAACTTGTCCTCCCCAGTGCAGGAGATACTTCTGGCTTCACATAAACTGTCCACCAGGAAAATTTACCTAAACAAATGGAAAATATTCTCTATTTGGTCGGCTACAAATGGCATTGATCCTTTCTCGGCACCGGTTGATAAGGTCCTGGAATACTTAGCCAGCTTATTTCAACCGGAAGCTTCAATGTCTACAATTAGGGTTCCTCTAGCTGCCATTTTGAATTTTCATAATGGTTTTGATGATCATTCACTGATATCTCATCGTCTTTGCAAAATTTTTCTTAAAGGCGCTCAGCATTTGAAATCCCCTTTCAAAGATCTGATACCACCTTGGGATTTGACCTTAATCTTACAATGCCTAGTTCATCACCCCTTTGAGCCAGCAGCCACTTGTGACCTCAAATGTTTATCCTGGAAGACCCTCTTCCTAGTAGCTATCACGTCTGCTAAGAGAATTTCAGAGTTACAGGCTTTGTCTGTGAATCATCCATATATCATCTTCCACAAAGAAAGAGTATCTCTCAGAACCACTCACTCCTTCCTTCCTAAAGTTGTATCAGAGTCCAGTATCAACCAGACCATAAACGTTCCAGTTTTCTTTCCAAATTTTTCAAACAAAGGAGAGTACTGCCTACATATGTTGGACGTCCACAGACAATTACGTTTTTACTTGGACAGAACAAAATCCTCTAGAAAATCGGACCAAATATTTCTATCCTTTTCAGGTACCAGATTGGGGAAACCGATTTCAAAGGTAACCTTGTCCAAATGGTTAAGAGACTGCATTACCTTTATATACAATCAGAGTAAACTCAAACTAGCAACAAAAGTTAGAGCTTATTCTATAAGATCTATTTCCACTTCAGTGGTCTTCCATTCTGGAGCTTCTGTGGAAGACATTCACACAGCTGCTACTTGGGCTACCCCTCATATTTTTATCACTCATTACAAATTAGGCATGGTCTCCAGGGGAAGAGCATCCTTTGGCTCTATGGTGCTCAGGAATACCCTTCCTCAGGGCTGCCCAGGATCTAAAGTAGCTGGGGACTCTGTCCCATCAGTCAAGAATGAATGAAGATTGACGACATTTGAGATAAAGAAGTTATGTTCTTACCATAACATTCTTTCCATGTTGTCGATCTTCATTCATTCTTGACATCCCACCCTCATGCCCTCTCCTAGAGACTCCTGGAGGTTCAGAACTAGTCCTGGGGTTTTATAGGGTTGTTCCTCAGACAGGGCTTCCATATTTTTTTTCTTAACTGGTAGGCAAACTCGATCTGAGGTAATAGAAAGAGACGTAGTATGGGTAGGGCCTTAGCTTGAGAGTTTTTTGGCTGTAGCGATCAGAACCGAACCCATCAGTCAGGAATGAATGAAGATCGACAACACAGATGAAACGTTATAGTAAGAACATAACTTCTTTTTTCAGATCTTTGGATGAAATATTTGTTTCTTGTGAAGGTAAGAAGTAGGGACAGCCTGTGTCAAAACAAACTATTTACAAATGGTATAGCCACTTGAAAAGAAAAGAAGGTTGCGAACCACTTTGTCAGTGATCAAGGAGTCCAAATAGCCCAATAAAACACTGTTCTGATTTAGTCAGACAGAAACACAGTATTTTTTTACTGTGTTTGTCTGAATAAATCAGAACAGTGTTTATTGGGCTATTTGGACACCTTGGTCATTGAGAAGTGGTTCACAACAGACTATTTACAAATGTTTGTATAAGGCTGTTACCTTTTGTTATGCTCACCACAACAAAAATGTTTCAGGCATGGTCAAGACCCAATCTACCAGGGCCTTAGCTTCATCTGTGGCTTTTTGGAAAGGGTTGGCTTCTAGAAGTATTCTAGAAGCTGCAACTTGGTCCTCTTTTACAAAGCACTATACGATTGATTCCTTCTATAGGTTGAGCTCAGGCTTTTCTAGGACCATTCTCCAGGGGTCCCTGGACTAGTCTCTTTCTACTCCCTAAAAACCATAAGGTAGGGTATTCTACCCATAAAGCAAAGGCTACTGCAGTAGGGGTCAATATAATGAGCATAGAACAGCTGTGTAAGCAAAAGGCTACTGCAGTAGGGGTCAATATAATGAGCATAGTACAGCTGTGTAAGCAAACTTAATATAACAGTAGATGTTCACATAACCACCATTGCAGTAGCTGCTCACTTCCTTCAGCCTCCTTGTGTTTTGATGTGTTGTTTATGCTAGAGTATGGGCATTTATTTTTTGTTATTCCTAGCATTGTCCTTTCAGGGATCAACCTCCCCCTCTCTGTCTGTTGGCATGAAAGCTCCAAACCTGTCTTTTTAGTCAGCTCAGCTTGAGCTGACTGATTGTTTGGGTGCTTGGAAGGTGCCCTGAGGCCTTAGAAGCTGGCCAGCTGTTATATCCTATGCAGGCTATAACCCATATATCTAAATCTACTTTAGCAGTGACCATCAAAACATCTACTGTTATGGTAAGTTTACTTACACAACTGTATTTTCTCCCTTGTTTTAGAATTGGCCTGGGCAATTACCACAAGCTTCCTCACAGACTGGATCTGCTCACACAAGAACAGGGTGCTTGATACATCCTGACCCCTTACAACTTCAACTGATTGCTTGGACAATAGGGTCTTAATGCCTTTTAGGCACCTTTTTACTGAGGATGTGCAGCAGGTTCTAATGAAGGCAAGACTTCCTGCTACTAGAAAATCATATATAGGCAAATAGAAAAGGCTTTCTAGTTGTTTCCAAGGTAACCAGCACCCTTTCTGTGCTAGTGTTTCTCTAGTTTTAACAATGTTTGTGTTAGTTCCTTTCCTATTCACTGTCTTCCTTCTCTGTCAAGCTTCATTTGTCAGCCATTTCAGCATGTCTGCCGATGGATCCCACTCTTTCATGGCACTCCCATATCAAAATGTTTTTGAAAGGGATATTGCATAAGAGACCTCTAAGAAAACCGGTGGCTTCTTCTTGTGATCTTCATTTTATATTAGAGAAACTAATCCTTACATCAATTGAACCAGCTCATCTGGCTCACTTGTGGTTTTAGCATAGAAAACATTTTTATTGGTTGCTCTGACCTCTGCAAAAAGAGCATCTGAGTTACAAGCTCTTAGGTTGGGTGACACTTATCTCGTTTTCCACAGAGACAGGGTTCCTTGGGAATTAATCCTTATTTTATGCATAACGTGATATCCAGGTTTACTTTAGGCCAAACTATCCATCTCTCTGTGTTCATTTCTGAACCGCAAATGAGGGAGAAGGGATACTTCATACTTTGGATGTCAACGGACAACTTAGGTACTATTTTGACATAATAAAATGTTTCAGAACTTCCAATCTGTTGTTCATTTCTTGTGAAGGAACGAAAAAGGAACAAACTGTGTCAAAACAGGTTATTTCCAAATGGTTGACTTAGGCTATTAAGTTTTGTTATTCCTACCACAACAAAACTGTTCCAGGAAGGGTCAATGCACATTCTATGGCTTTTTCAAAAGGATTGAAATCTAGAAGTATTCTAGAAGCAGCAGCTTGGTCCTTTGTACATACTTTTGCAAGAGAATATAAGCTAGATACCTTCTCCAGGTCTAGGTCATGCTTTGCTAGGACCATTGTGCAGGGGCTCCTGGACCATTCTCCTTCCACCTTGCAGTTGTTCTAAACTATGGTAATCTGCCAGAATAGTTTACGCAGCTGCAGCATTGATCAGTATATGAAGAACATTGTACAGTTGTGTAAGTAAACTTACCACAACAGTAGATTTTGAATGAGCATTGATGCCGTGCCACTCCCTCCATCCACCCCCCCTTGTCTTTTGGTGTGTTTTTAAGCTAGAGTATGGACATTTATTTTTTTTATTGTTGCTTGCAATATCATCTCAGGGGACAGCCTCCCTCTCTCAGTTGGTATGAAAGCTCTGAAGGGTTTAGTGCCCAAACCTGCCTTTTTAGTCTACTTAGCTTGAGCTGACTGAAGTTTTGGGCGCATGGATGGTGGTCTGAAGCTTTGGAAGCTGACTGATTAATATAACTTATGCATACTAGAATCCATATAGCTTAGGCTACTGCAGCAGTTATCATTTAACTATCTACTGTTGTGTTAAGTTTACGTACACAGCAGTAGTTTTACTATTAAAAGAGCCTGGCAAGTATTTTTTTTTTTTTATAACTGCAGGTTATGCCTGTCTTCAGGCACTTTGGACAGTTTGTACTAGTGACAGGTAAGGCAAATGTTTATAAATAAGGCAGCAAGTTACTGTATCTGAACTGCATCATGCATTTTTCCTGTTAAAGAAAACAAGAAGAGTGTGTTGAATTTAGCAAAGCATACCATACTGAGATGTCACTATGTTTGGATTTGCCACTGACACTTGACTTATTGATGAATTTATTCACATTATAGCATGAGCATTTTGGGAAGATTATTCTTTTTTAACACAAAAGAGAAGCACTGTACATTGAACTATACTAGATATTTAATTTTGGAATACATTAGAACTAGAAATTACTGAATTCTATTCCATGAGCCTCTAGCTTTGTTAAGAGAATGCCTAGTGAAAGTCATATAGGACAGCACGTTTTGCTATAATGGCACTGTACTATCATCTTCGATGACTGTAGGAGATGGATGGCATGGAAATGAATACAAACTCACTTGTGCAACATTTGTCATTGGAAATGCTTTAATTTGATGCTGCACATAATGGCTACATGTGCCCTTCACTTAAAGTTTACTAGGTCATAACCCTCTGTTGGTTTTTAGTCATTTTTTGCTTGTATCAGCCTGTAGATTTGTAAATAATAATGCACGTATGTGTGTGTGTGTGTGTGTGTGTGTGTGTGTGTGTGTGTGTGTGTGTGTGTGTGTGTGTGTGTGTGCGCGATCGTGCGTGCATGTTTGAGGAAATAACTTTTTGCCCAGCTCGGGGAGATTAAGTCCATCTTCAGACAGTCAAAAGATGTGTACTGTACCCTTGCAGAATGAGTGTGTTCTAAGAAGGTAGTATGTGTACATAATTAAATGTTTTGTGAGAGAAATGAAGAAACAGCCCTTGTTTGGGCTTTCAGTCTCATTTTATTATTATAGATGCACACAAATCTAAACGTTTTCATTAGATTTGGGTGACAACATATATTTATATTTTAATTTTTCTGTGGAGTCTCTGTTCTAGTAACTCTGTTCATAAAAGCATGGCATAAATATAGTTTCAAATATGCTGCCTAGTAAATGCTAGTAGCAACTGGTAAGACTTTTTCAGAGATACAGTCCTGTATTGGCAAGAACCCCTATATGTTTTTTAGAATACTTATGGTGTCAAACTACATTATGCTTTGCCTCCATAAGGTGTGGGTATACAACTTCTGTTCAGGGTGGGAGATATAATATACAGTGGATATAAAAAGTGTAAACATCCCTATGAAAATGCCAGTTTTTTGTGATATAAAAAATGAGACCACAATAAATAATTTCAAAACTTTTCCCGCCTTTAATGTCACCTATAACTTGTACAATTCAATTGAAAAACAAATATATCTGTTAGGGGAAAATATAAAAAATAAAAAACATACAATAAGTTGGTTGCATAAGTCTGCACACCTTTAAACTAATACTTTGTTGAAGCAGTTTTTGATTTAATTACAACATTCAGTCTTCCAAATCTGTCAGATTGAGAGGGCATCTCTTGTGCATAGCTCTCTTCAGGTCACCCCAACAATTTTCTATTGAATTTAGGTCTGGGCTCTGGCTGGGCCATTCCAAAACTTTAAATTTTCTTCTGGTGAAGCCATTCTTTTGTTGATTTGGATGTATGTTTGGGGTCATTGTTGTGTTGAAAGGTGAAATTCCTCTTCATCTTCAGCTTTCTAGCAGATGCCTGAAGGTTTTGGGCCAAAAGTGACTGGTATTTGGAACTGTTCATAATGCCCTCCACCTTGATTAAAGCCCCAGTTCCAGCTGAAGAAAAGCAATCCCAAAGCATGATACTGCCACCACCATGCTTCACCACGGGGATGGTGTTTTTTTGGTGATGCAATGTTTTTGCACCAAACGTACCTTTTGGAATTGTGGCCAAAAAGTTCAACCTTGGTCTCATCAGACCATAACACATTTTCCCACATGCTTTTGGGAGACTTGATGTATTGTTTTGAAAATTTTAGCCAGGCCTGGATGTTTTTCTGTGTAAGAAAAGGCTTCCGTCTTGCAACCCTACCCCATAGGCCAGACATATGGAGAATACGGGAAATTGTTGTCACATGTAGTACACAACCAGCACTTTCCAGAAATTCCTGCAGCTCCTTCACTGTTGCTGTAGGTCTCTTTGGCACCCTCCCTGACCATTTTTTGTCTTGTCTTTTCATCACTTTTGGAGGGACTTCTTCACTGTGTTCCATGCTATATCCAGTGCTATGGAATTTTTTTTGTACTTTTCTCCTGACTGATACCTTTCAACAATGAAATCCCTTTGATGCTTTATAAGCTCTCTGCGAACCATTGCTTTTGCTGTAGCAGGCAACTCAGTAAATGTCAGAAAAATCCTACTAGGGCAGTTGAACTTTATTTTGGGTTAATCAGTGTCTCTGTAATTGATGGCAGGTGTGTACCCAAGAAGACTGAATGCTGTAATTAAAGCAAAAGGATCTTCAACAAAGTATTAGTTTAAGGGTGTGCACACTTATGCAACCAGCTTATTGTACGTTTTTTATATTTTTTTCCCCTAACAGATTTGTTTGACTTTCAATTGAATTGTACAGGTTATAGGTCACATTAAAGGTGGGAAAAGTTTTCAAATGATTTAGTGTGGTCTCATTTTTTTTATATCACAAAAACCTGGCATTTTAACAGGGGTGTGTACACTTTTTATATCCACTGTATGTCCATATTATGTGTATCTGTATTGAGTTGGCATTACTCCTTAAATAAAATTCATGTCAAGAATGGCCTGCATCAGAAAGATTCCACTACCAGAAACTTAATGTTGAATTGTATGTAAATCCTTAAAGAAGGAATGGAAATCTTAATTTCAGAAGGGATAATTCTGATCTGAGAATCTAAAGATCAGTCCGTGGGAGCTTTACTAGTAATTGCCAAATGATAATTAAGACCCAAACATCTAATATTAGTTCTTGGGAGCTTTAATAATAATTGCCAAAAGGTGATTAAGATATTGCTTCTTTCATAGCTGAATGCAGAGTTTTGTGGACATCTCAAATGATAGTATCCTCAACTGCATTTTACTCATTTTTCATTCAGAGTAGGTATATGACTTTTTTTCAGGGTGAAAATGAAGTACATGTGTAGAATGTAAGTCAAATATCCATGTCTGAACATTATACAGTCTTGTATGCTTTCTGTTTTCAAGAGATGTGCAAAATGCTAAAAACAAGAAAAATATTCTCTGGTTGTACTTGTATCTTTGGTAAGAGCAAGTGTTTTTCTAGAATTTAAAGTTTAAAAATATCCTTTCTTACTATAGGTTTATTTTGTTAAATAATCTTTTTTTTCAGAATGTCAGGATGGCTGTTTTTTCTGCTTAAACCTGTATTTTCATTATTTTGTTTTGCATTACGAAATAAAAGTTTTCAAAAAACGTAGTGACTTTAGGTACATTTTGAAAGTTGGTGTAAAGTTCCAAGGTTTCTAGATACTCCCCTCCCCCATTTGTCACACTTACCATGAAGCATTGAATTATCAGTGAAGTCATTAATTTTAAACATCTAAAGTGTTGCTAATATATAGAATGCCTTTTGTAGATTTTCCAGTACTTTAGAAGTGTATTTAGAATACTTTTAAAGAATCTAAGTTTTTAGAATATTAGTACCACAGAGAGCTGTTGTGAGTTCAGAGTATTTTGTTTTTACATATTTTCTTAACTGTATTGAAAAATATGGACAGTGGTAACTCAAAAATACATATTTATTGTACTTGAAAACAAGCTAAGTTTTTTGTAGAGGATACTTCCTCAGGCAAAAAGTTACCACCAGCATAAATTAAACCTTACATGCATATTATCAGATCTGATGGAAGTATGTCCATCTTTTGTAACTCATGGGACAGAACAAAGACTGCAGGCATTAAGAGCACTTGGCAGTTCAGACCTTCCCTGGCTGCTTACTATGCCATATCCATAAGGCACCACACTGCTCTGCACTTAAGATACTTATTGCCTCTTAAATCATAGAATTATAGAATGTGCAAGGCAACAGGGCCATGTGGCCATTTAATCATTGTCAGTATCCATCCTTAGACATTATCCCTTTTTTCAAGGAACATTAGGCCAGTTTTGCCTGAGGTGAATTCATGATTACCAATGCAATTGTATAATCAGATGATCTTCCAGATGGCTCCAGGCAGATGTATTTTACATTTGTGGTGTAATAGAAAGCATGGACCTTTTTTTCTGCTTGTGTCATTTATTTAAATTGTTTAGAATGTCAGCTGCTATTTCCATGTGTTTTTATTGCTTGATATTGAGCTTTTTGGTCAGAAATGTTTTTCATTTCTTTGACTCTAGGAACATCTTAGGGCTCTTGTTTTTTTTCTTTTCTTTTGAATATTGCCTTATGGCTTTTTCTTGAGTATTGCTTCTGTTTAAAAATAGATCTGAAGTTGTTGTCTTCATTTGCTCTTCACCCTTTGGGTACTGGGATCCGGGACTGATCCGACTCGGACACATTTCCAGCATCTGATCCAAACTCCAAGCTCCTCCCATACCTATAATGCCCCTGTTATCCCTCCACCCTTCAGATATCTTTTGCCACTCTAGTATTCTTATTGTGGTCAGGGCTCTAAGCATCTGTTTTGGCGTAAGTTTGTAGTTTTTTCTGTCGTAACTATTTATCTTCCCACTTTTCTATCTCTCCTTCTCATTTTCCATTTTTCCAACTTAGCACTCAGGCGTCAGGTACTTATATTAAAAAAAAAGAAAAAAAAAACTTTCCCGCTTTTCCTTCCCTTTTTTTCCTAGCGTAGTGTGTGTGTGTGTGTGTGTGTGTGTGTGTGTGTGTGTGTGTGTGTGTGTGTGTGTGTGTGTGTGTGAGTGTTTGGGTCTCTCACTTTCTCCATCTATGGTGGAGACTCCCAAATAGGGATTTAGGAAGTGCACAGAGTGTGGCCATCAGCTATCCTCAGCTGATGGCCACAGTCTCTGCATGGTTTGTTTAAGGGTGGATCATCTTGAGTCCTCCTGCTCGATCTGTGCAGGGTTCAATGGCTGCACGCTGCTTGACATGAGGAATAAACTCATTTTGAAGAGCCTTTTCCCTCCACCTCCTCCGGAGGCCCCGGCTGCTTCAGCAGCTTCGGCCACCTCTTCTGCTTCTTCAGCCCCGGCCTCTGGGAGTCAACCTCATAAGAGGACCGGGGATGGGGAGAAGCGTAGGCACAGGGACCGAGCAGACTGAGGAAGCAGTCCCTGGACTGCTCTACCTTGGCAGAGCCTTTACCTAAATCCCGCCCAGCCTCCCCATGGCTTCACCCTGGCTCCATTCCCCTTGTTTTAACACGGAGCCAGAAGGGTATCGGGTCTGCTCACTGCCATCAGCTTCCCCTCATTGTCTCTCTAGACCAATGTCAGTGGCTTCCTCTTCTGGGTCCACCTGCACTCCCTCTGAAGCAGTGGTGGACAGGATGATGCAGAGATTTATCCGCACACAGATCCAGATGGGAGTCTTGCCTTGCCCCTCCTCCTCTGGGGTTGGGGGTATGCAGTCTGCCTTTGTCCTGATCACTCTTTCTCCGATCCGACCCCCAGTTTCAGAGTATTCGGGTCTGAGCTTTGAGGGGTTGGCACAGATAGTACCTTGTACTTCGAAGCCGGCCATTACCCTGAGCGGCTTGGCTCTGAGTAGCTCAGAGCTGACAAGCTCTCAGAGCCGTGGCCTAGGTGCCGGATCTCATATGGTGGTGTCAGCTCTGAGTTTTTCGGAAGTGAGAGGCCTGTTCGGAATCTCAGTGCCTGGAGGTTCAGCTCCGGCTCACCCATTGGATCAGAGGGTGACGGACCTGGTCACAGTTCCCTCTCCAGGGGTTCATTCTCCTTCTGCTTTTGACATGGTGGAGAGGGTCTTCTCGGTTCCATCGAGACTTTTGACACTTTCATCCTTGGAGTTCGTTCTGGCTCCCTCTGTATCTGGTCTGGATTCTGCCATCCTGGTCCCTCAGGTATAGCCTGCTGCCTCTCTGCCCCAGGGAGTTCCCCCATGGGAACAGATTGATGTTTTTGAGTCCACCCCAGAGAGCCCCCTGAGGAGGTTCCTTGAAAACACACATGCAAAATGAGGCACTTAGACTCCCCGTTAGAGTCCCTCACTGAGGACACTGATTTGGAGGAAGGGGAGTCTTCCCCCCAGTCAACCCCCCAAAAATGTCTCCTTTGTCAGCAAGGGGGGGGGGTGGTCTGCCCAGAAACCCAACCCGAATGAGTCGGTGTTCCTGGAGGCATTTGGTGCAGGACCCTCTACATCCTGGGTGTCGCCTCCCGCATATCCCCTGTTGGATCTGATTACATCTCAGGCATGGAAGTAGCCCAACACGGTGAAGGCTATCTCCAAGCGTTCTAATAAAAAATACTTAGTGCGCTTTCGGACATAACTTATTGGACCAAGGGATCCCTGTTTGATGCCACATGGTGGTGGCAGTGCCCACTAAGAAGGAGTTCTCTCAGGAGAGCTCCATGGCCCATCTGCCAGACTGAGAGTCCAGGTGGTGGACCTTTTTGGGAAGCAGGTATACACTTCAGCCATGTTCTCGGTACATGCTCTGAACTATATGGCACACATAACTAGACTTCAGTGAGACCTAGTCAAAGAGATCGCCGAGTCTACCCCATGGTCCATGTCAGAGGAGGATGAAAAGGTTTTCTCCTCTCAGATGGCCACCCTCACTTTAATTGCCAACACCTCTATGCGGCCTCTCTCTCATGCTACCGTGGGTGATGTTAGAGCTGTCGGGACAGGCTTTGCCATCTGGTGTCACACCTGTTTGGACTCTGTGCTTTCTCGGAGCCCTTTAAGCCATCCTTTACTAATGCCCCATACAACGGTTCCACCATCTTTGGAAAGTCAGTACGTGACACTCTAGTCCAGAGCGAGAAAAATGGAAAGACTCTGTCTGCTGTCGGAATCCACTTCTCGACCTCTCAATGAACATTTTCAAGGAATCAGCAAGGGGGCAAAGCAGATATGGTTCCAGACGTCTCAGAGATATTCCCTGGATGCTCAGGATTCACCTTACCCCAGAGGCAGAGGGGGATTTAGCAGACACCGCCCCTGAGGCAGAAGGTGTCTGAGAAATCAGGGGTCTTGAGATTTTCCCAGACAGACCTGCGCAGCAGCCCTTAAGGGCTGCCCAGCTGCTTGTCTCTGGAGGCAGTCAGGGGCCGACATTTGCCGCACCCAATGGCCTGGGAGTCCATCACAGTTGATTGTTGTGTGTTGCAGATCATAGCTAATGAGAACAAGGGATAAAGCCTGGGAACACTGGCGCCTAACAAAAGAACCCTCAGATAGGCAATCCTTCCTTGAACTGCGCAACAAAGTCAAAAAACAAATAAAAATAGATAAATCCCTCTACTATCAGTCTTCTCTAAATTCTACCCACCACAACCCCAAGCAGTTCTGGCCCACAATTAACTCTATCCTCTGCCCAGGGAAAGTAGGTACCCCCCCCCACCGTCCAACCCTCCCTCTTCTTGCAGTATAGCTCACTCCTTCAACAAACACTTCACTGAAACCATTCTAACCCTAATCAAACAACATTTACATACATCTGTTCCACCCACCCTTGATCCCAATTCACCTCCCTTCCTTCCACTTCTCCTCAGTACCCACTTCCTTCCTAAAAAAACTTCTATCAAAACTTAAACCCACCAAACTAGCAGCTGACAACCTCCCCGCCGAATACCTAAAAAATAGCTGTGGATGCCCTAGCTTATCCCATTTCCATATTAATCAACAGTTCCATAAGTGAGTCCTATGTTCGCTCACTATGGAAAATATCCCACATCATCCCCCTCCACAAAGGTGGTCCCTCCACCAACCTCTCCAGCTACCGGCCCATCGCCATCCTTTACCCCCTCTCCAAGATACTTGAAAAATGTATCAACTCTCAGATCTCTAACTATCCCCTGTCCAATAATCTTCTCTCAAACATCCAACATGGCTTCAGACCATATCACAGCACTACTACTGCTTTGCTCTCTTTCACCAACACTATCCTACAACAGAGAAACAATGGCCTCTTCTCCTCTGATGTATTCCTGGATCTTTCTAAGGCATTCGACATTGTATCTCACAAAGCTCTACGCTCTGTACTCTCCAACCTCTCTTTCTCTAAGCCAGCCACCAACTGGTTCTACAGCTATCTACATGGCCGCCAGCAGTCAGTTGTATAACCTATCCCCGTGCCTTCCAGTTACTCTCGGAGTCCCACAAGGATTCATCTTTGGCCCCCTACTGTTCTCCCTCTTCACCAGCAACCTACATACTGCCACAAAACAGGCTTCTCTCATACAGTATGCAGATGACTCCACCCTCATATGCCCCCACTTTAACAGAACTCCAACAAATCACACAGGAGTCATTCTCATCCGTAGAAAACTGGCTAACCAACGCCCAGCTCCTACTTAATCCTGATAAGACCAAACTATTCATCTTTCTACCCACCAAATCTACCCCAGGCTCCACCAATTTCAATATTATTGCCAAAGACAACACCACCATCTCTCCATCAACCCACACTAAACTACTTGGTGTGGAGATTGACAACAATCTCAAGTTTGACATCCACATATCCCTTACAATAAAGAAAGTTAATAAAAAAATTGGTGCATTATATAGAAACACCCAATTCCTCACCAAACAGCTAAAATCTCCATAGCCAACTCTCAACTAATCTCCACCTTGCTCTATGCATCTTCCAAACTAACAAACCTAAAGCAGTCAGACCTAAGCAAACTTGAGGCATACTACAATAAAACCGCAAAATATGTCACTGGAGCATCCTACCACAGCCACCACTGTGACTCCCTTAGAGAGCTAGGCTGGCTCGAACTCCCACAACTCTTACACTTGAACCAACTCTCCTTCATTCTCAAACTTGTAAACCACCCCCTCAATATCCCATTACTTCAAACACTTCCCCAACCTTACCACTTCTCCAGACCTTTAAGATCCAGCAACAAGAATCTTCTCCAAATCACCAGAGCCAAAAAGCCAAAAACACAGCAGGAGAAGCTCTATTTTCCTGCACCATATCCAAACTTTGGAACAACCCCCCCGCCATAACTACCCTACCCTACTGCAGCCATTTCAAAACTGCCCTCAAATCACACCTAAATATTCACTGGCTCTGCCCTTGCTCAAACCCCGACTAATCCGTCATCCTCATCCCCTCTGGCACTCCTTCCCTCTTCCATACGTGAATTAGTCAACTTTTCCTCTATAAGCTGAATGCAATGTTAATCATTCTAGTTTACTATGCTCATGCTAGTAATGTAGCCTATTATTAGTGTGCTAAAATCAAACTGTTTTTATAATCTAATTTCTTTTAATTATTGTCTACTTTTTACTAATTTCTCACATAATGTATGTATCACCTTTATTATTGTACTTGAAATGTATGTCATAAACCCACCATGGAGCGTTTCTCCCCGGGCCTCTGCTGAAAACGGATCTGTGTCCAGTTGGACTTTCCCAGTAAACAAATGTAAATAAATAAATAAATATCCAGACGATATTCAGTCCCCTTCATTCAACCACCTCTCCCTCCCAGATACCTCCTGGACGTTCCACCCGTGCAAAGGGAGGAGGCAGCACTGGAAATTGCCATACCGCTAGAAAAGTGAGTCATCCAGCCCATCCCCCCCAGACCAGTCTGGATTAGGAATCCATTCCAGATTAATTTTAGTGCCAAAGAAGACAGGGGACTTAAGACCCATTTGGATCTTTCCACCTTAAATCTGTCAGTTGCCAAGACAAGCCAAGATTCCGGATGGTCACCCTACAATCTATCCTGCCCTTACTGTAGGAGAATGACTGGATGTGCTCGGTCAACCTTCAGGATGCGTACTATCACATCAAAATGTTCAGAGGTTCCTCTGCTTCCGGCTGTGGGCCAATCATTACCAGTTCAGAGAGTTACCCTTTGGTCTCACCCCAGCCCCAGGGTGTTCACCAAAGTGATGGCAGTGGTAGCAATTCACCTGCGGCTGCAGGGCTTCCCCTACCTGGATGACTGGCTCCTTTCTGCCCCTCCAGGCATCGACTTTGCCTAGCCAGGATTCCTCTCTACAAAAACAGCCCACCAGTTGGGCATAACCATAATTCACAACAAATCCCTACTGACTCCACTTCAGGTTCTGGATTTTATTGGAGCTTGATTGGACACAATTCAGACCAATGTATTTCTAACCACAGACAGACTCAGTCCCTAAAACAACAGGTTTCATGTATCCTTCAAGCTCAATTGCTGACAGCAGAATTGGTCTTATGGGCACTGGGGTTCATGTCCGCCACGATCACCCTCGTACCCATGGCCCGGTTGCACATTAGGGTACTTCAGTGGACCCTTGCAGTTCTGTGGTCCCTGCTAAATCTTCTGTTGTCACACCCTATTTGCATATCTCGGACATGCAGGTATTCTCTCCTACGGTGGATTCAATCCCCAGATCTTCCTCGGAGTCACCCCTTTATTCTTCCTAACCCTGTGGCCATGGTGACCACAGACGCCTCCCTACTCGGGTGGAGGGGGCATTGTTTGGGAAGAACGGTCCAAGACACATGGTCTCCCCATGAGACACAATTGCACATCAACATCCTGGAGATGAGGGCGATGCTCCTAGCATTGCAAGCTCTCCATGCCCATCTTCCTCTAGGGACTATTGCCATCCAGACAGACAATATGTGTGTAGTCTGAAAAACTTCAAAACAAAAGCACAAACCAGAAATAAATCACACAAATGGAGGGTGAGGTCTTCGGAGCCACAAAAAAGTAAAATTTATTAAGCACTTTCATCTTATAATAACAGACTTCTTCAGAATCTTGAGAAAAAGCAAGGACAAATGACAGAGAAATCAAAAGAAAAAGTCTTTGGATCCGAGTGCTCTTCCGAGTCTGGCACCTAAGTTGTCAAGGCAGTTGGATCCAACTGCAACCAGGATCCAAACTCCTTCCCTAAAACTTCTTTTACTCTGAGGCCGATGAGCCCCAGACTTCATTCCCTGATACTTCAAAAACTACCATCAAGACCTTCACCTGCAGCTTCATCTTTGAGGTCTGGTCAGTCCACCAGAAGCCTAACCAAAATGGATGTTGTCCATATGATGATGAAATTTCTGAGGACACAGATTCATCTGTGTGTTCTCATGGCCCATCCCTGAGGAGAGGACCAGGATTGGGCCCATTGACACAGTCCATACTAGATCCAATGCCGTCTTCCATCCGAGAGCCAACTCATATGAGTCCAACCCCCTTTGCTGTAGCAACATCATATCAGATAACATTGAAGACTTTGGCTTTGACATGTTCCCTCACCATTGCCTTCGGTTTGGGAAGAGTCCTGGAGCCAGAGCATTGGAGTCATATCCCTGATGGTGGAGTTGACTCTGAAGTTTCTGGAGCCATCCCTCCTCCTCTGTGCTTCATCTCTATGTAGCTCAGCTTGGAGGCCCTCCTCAAAGCCGACCTTCTTTAGACTTTGTCGATAGTGTATTTCTTCATTGGCTACATTAGCTGAGTCAACTTTTGAAGCTGTGGAGAGGGCTTTAGCTGGACCAAGAAAACTGATGCATGCACCGAGTTCTGTTTCATCCTGACTCCCATTGGATTTTGTACCTCCTTCCTTTCATTTTGGTCCACAGGGACAACAAGCCCAGTCAGCTTCGAGACTGCTTGACGTTCAAGTTCCTCTTGTCTAACTCCAAGATGTCTCCATCACAGGCCCTGAAACAGATTCCCAGGAAAAGGACCTGCAAGCAGAAGCATATAGATTCCTCTCCTGAGTCTGTAACTGAAGACACAGACTTAGATGATGGAGAATGTTCCCCAAGACCCCCCCCCCCAAGATGTTTCCTTTGGTGATATTCTGGAATTAATGAAACAGAAGGGGGATGGTCCACAGAAACTCCTACTTCTGATGAGATTTTGTTCCTTGAAGCTTTTGGTTCTGTCCCCTTGACGTTCTGAGTGGTCACACTTTAATAGAGGTCATTGCTCAGAAGGCTTGGAAGGAACTACTGTGGCTGAGCCTATTTCCAAAAAGACAGGCAAGATTTTAGTCACCCCAAAAGATAGAAGACATTGGTCCAAGGGGCCCCCTCAGTAGATACTATGGTTTTAGCAGAAGCCACAAAAGAGGAACTGTTGGAAGAAAGTCCCTCTGTCCATCCCCCCAACAGGGAGTCAAGGGCATTACACAGACTGGGGAAATTGACATATGCTTCAGTGATGGTAAGATCTTGTTTGCTCTAGAAATCCATTTTTTTTCTCCTCAAAGATCCTTTTATAGAAATCAGAGAGGAGGAGGTAGGAAGATGGGGTTGAAAAAAGTCCCAAGATTTTCACCAGGACACTCCTGGGGATAAACCTCTCTGAGGCAGAGAAGGAGGAGGAGGCAATCCTTGTGGATGCCACCTGTTTATCAAGTGATACAACACACTCAACCACAACCAAGACTCATTCCAAGACAGATGACCTCTTCTATTACACTGGTTCTATTAGCCAGATTTCATATGAGAGTCCTATAGTGAACGTTAGCAGCACAGTGATCACAGAAATTTCACAACAGAATCCATCTTACGCAGGTATGCAGGAATCACATAAATTGGTGGATTACATCCCAGTCAGCTGTACAGGGCAGATATTTTTGTCCTTTTGCTCCCATGGCCACAATCACCACGGATGCCTCCCTTCTAGGGGTAGGGTGTGCATTTCAAAGGGAAGAGAGTTCAAAGGATGTGGTTATCAACAGAGGCCAAACTTCACATCAGTATCTTGGAGATGTGAGCATTTTTTTCTAGCATTGCAGGCTTTTCAGGACAGTCTACCCAAGGATTCTCAGACGTGCAGGCCAAGTCCAGTGTGCTATGGCTGACCAATTTTGCAGATGACTACAAACTGGGTGCTGTCATCAATTCTCCTAGTGATGTGGACATCCTCCAAAAGAGTTTCACCCAAACAAATGACTGGTGCCAGAAACATGGCCTCAAACTGAATGCCAAAAAATGCATCATCATCCCTTTTAGGGAGAATGATGTCCCCACAAATTATCATATTGATAATAAGGCACTAAGCATGCAATCAGTCGTGACGGACTTGGGCACCCAGGTTGATAGCAAACTGACTTTTGACCACCATTTTGCCTCTCTTGTACCGAAAGCTTTCTACATGGCCCATCTCATTATTAAGGGTATCTCATCCAGGGACAAGGTGGTCATAACATCCCTGTATTCTTCCTTTATATGACCCATTACAATGCCCCTTTTGGCTTGTACCTGACAAAGCACATGTAGCAGCTGGAGAGACCATAGAGGCTCCTCACCTGGAGAATCCAGGGCCTCAAACATCTACCATACACAGATAGGCTAAAAGCCCTGTCCCTGTACTCATTCTGCTACAGACTCCTCTGTCTGGCATACGTAGCAATCTCAGACCCCACCCTGATGGGACTGCTGCATATCTGCAAGTCAAGCTCCACTCGAGTAATCCGCACGTGTGACCTCAACTTGGTCTTTGACATCAATAGGACTTGTTGGCATGACAGATTTGTGTCCCAGAGACTCCCCATTTTGTGGAATAGACACCTTCTCCGCATAAAGTAGAGTACCTCATTCAACCTTTTTAAGCACAACCTGTATAACTTGATGGGGAACAGAAAATACACCCCTGGGATTCAAGCTGTGTCCCTGTTTAATAGTGGGATAAGGTACTGACTTGTTGGAACATGGGCTAAATTCTTGAATAGGCTTGTAAGGACCTCAAGGCCAATAGCCTAGTAACTTCCTATGATCATATGTGATTGCCATCTACACAGACAGTATGTCAGTGATCTGGTACATCAACAAACAAGGCAAAGCACATTCATACCCTCTTTTCCGGGAAGGTGTGTGATTTTGGCAATGGGCAATGTATTCAAACCACTTTCTGGTAGCAATGCATATTCCTGGGACATCCAGTATACTAGAAGACAGGTTGAGTAGAACTGTACTATTGCCTTACAAGTGGTGTCTCAAACAAACAGTGGTAGTGGAGATTTTTTTCTACTGGGGCTAACCTTGCTGTGACCTCTTTGCTTCCTACCTCAACAACAAATACACCTGTTATTTAACCCTCCTGCCACCACAGGAAAATCATCAAGAGATGTTGTGGTCCATTTTTGGCCCCCAGGTCTCATTTATACATTTCCACCAATTCTTCTTCTCACCAAGTTCACTCAGAAAGCCATGAAGTGCAAGACCAAGGTAATCCTAATTGCTCCTTTTTAGCCTAGTCAGGTATGGTTCTTCTTTTTCTTGCCTAATCTATTGTACCCACCATGGCTGCTGGATCCCACCTGTGATCTCCTAAGTCACTTTTCCAGGATGCCTCTACCATATCTCCAATACCTAAAACTGACCGCATAGTTTCTCCATTTTTAATGATAACCAGAGATGCCAGAATTTCTTCCACTGTAGTCTACATAATTTCTTCTTCTCAGAAGGTATCAACCAAGAAGACTTACAAAAGCAAATGGAAAAGATTTTCTATTTGGGCATCCTCAAAGGGATTAGACCCTTTTTCAAACCCTCTACCAGTGATTTGCGATTTCCTTTCTGAACTTTTTATGGGAGGATCCAGTTATTCTGCAACTAAAGGCAAGATGGTTACCATTTCAAATTTTCACATAGGGCATAATGATTCATCTATTGCATCTCTTAAAGTGACGAAGGCCTTTCTTAGAGGTAATTTTTTATTGACACACCCCATTCATGATCCAGTCCCTCCTTGGAACTTTACAGTTTTACTTCAGTCTTTGACCCAGAAACCCTTTGAACTAGGAGCTTCGTCAGATTCAAAATTCCTTTCTTGGAAAACTATCGGTTTGGTTTCTATAACATCAGCAAAACAAGTTTGTGAACTACAAGTACTTTCATGCAACTTCCCTTCCTAATTTTCAATTAGGACGGAGTTTCACTGAGGACGAATCCTCTTTCCTTTCCAAGGTGGCATCAGAATCTAAGCTGAATCAACAAACTGATTTGCCAATATTTTTTCCAAACTTTGCTAACATGGAAGAACACATCCTACTTTCTTTAGATGTCCACAGACAATTCAGGTTCTATTTACACCATATGAAAGACTGTGGAAAATCAGACCAATTATTTATATCCTTTTCCAAGACAAAGCAAGGACATGTGTCAAAAGTTACACTTTCCAGATGACTACCAGATTGCATTGCTGTCCCACTTGTTGAATCAGACAAAAATAGACAACATCGGATATGAAAGTTATGTACTTAGTATAACGATAGTTCCATATTGTCTTATTTTCAACTGTTTCAACTCCACTGCCTCCTTACCCCTTCCAAATTGTCATTTTTCATCTTCTGGGGATCAGTCAGGCCTTGTTGGGACCCTATATGTCTCTTGTTATACTTTCCTCTATAGTGGATAACATACAATATCCCCTTGACTTCATTTTCTTCCTAGAATTATTATAGACCATTTGAAATCAGTCAGCAAACTCAATCTGAGTTAAATCAGCTAGAAGGAGGGAATTGTTGGTAGGGGAGGAGTCAGAGCTCTCGGATCCAATACTCTGGTATAAGGCTCTGAGGTTGAATCCAACCAGATACGACATCCCACATGTTGATTTAGATGAGAACAAAACAACACAGATCTATCGTTATGATTCACAGGTTCATAGGTGTTTACTAGGCTAATGACCACAAGGGCCTTTTTAAGCCTAGTCATGCATCCCAAATCTCTGACAAGTTCTGAAACCCTTGATAAGTGTAAGCAGGGGTTTGGGAGATAAAACAGTTACAAGCGGGGGCCTGGGAGATTAACCATTTACAGGTTGCCTGTGTCCATTAGAGACACATAGGTGCCAAACCCGGGATGAATTTCCTGTTCCCCATCCAATTGTGCAAGTTGCACTTGAATTGGGTTAGGGAGAAACTCTGCTTCACATGGATGGGGAGCCTGTTCCATAGATGTGACAGTCTCTGGGATACATACCTGTCTCTCCAGCAGGTCCTATTTATATCACAGGCAAGGTTTAAGTCTTTAGAATGGGTAATTCTGGTGCTGTTCATTTTGTGGATATGTAAGAGGTCCATCAGAGTGAGATCTGACAATGCCCTGTATGCCAGGCATAGATCTAACTTAAAAAGCCTGTAAGAGTCAGAATACAGGGATAGGGCCTTGAGGCGGTCTGCACAGGTCATTTTACTTACGCCCTGTATTCTTTTAGTGAGGAACCTCTGTGGACATTCCAATTGTTGGATATGCCTGGTTAGATACATACCAAAAGGGGTGTTGTACTCAGTGGTAGGTCTGATGAATGCCAAATACAGTGGAATAATGACTTCCTTGGACTTAGATGCCATACTTTTGTTTGTAAGTTGCACAACATAGAATTATTTCCTCACTACTGTAGACACATGATGGTCAAAGGCTAGATTACTATCTATGTATGTCCCCAAGTCCCTGACTATTTGGTCAACTCTAAGGGATGTGTTTTCAGTATGATAGTTTCCAGGGGTGGATGACTTCCCAAAGGATACTATTATGCATTTCTTAGCATTTAGTTTTAGTCCATGGCTCTGACACTAGTTGTTTGTCTGTATCAGCCCCTCCTGGAGAATATTTGTGTCAGTGTGGGATTCAGTGACAGCTCCTAATTTGTAATCATCTTTGTATGTACATAACTTTTGTTTCTTGAACACTAGCATTAGTATGCTTGTCCTTCAGTCATCTGGGATATGCCTCTCTCCATACTGCTATGAATGCCCTCTGGAGCCATTTCTCTCCTAATTCACCAACATCTTGATCATATCTGCCATAACCTCATCTGAGCCTACTACATTCCCTGACTTAATTTTCCTTAGTTCTCTTCTTACTTCTTCTAGGGTGGGTTGCTCTTCATCTTGTTTCATCATAGGCTATGTCTGGGGCAGTGCAGTTTCTGTGAGCTTTTCCTCACTCAGAAACTGCTGGAAGTACTCCTCCCATCTGCCTTTGATGTTCTGTGGACTGGAGAGCAGATTGTTACTGACATTCCATATAAAGTGTGTCTGATGACTGTCTTCTTTTTCTTTATGTCTTTGTCTTGCAACCTGATAGTTTCTTTGTGACATATACTGAGCCAATTTCCAGAGGCTGGTAGAGATTCCTTCTTTGTCTTGTCTATTTTTTTCTATCTCCCACTTTTTCGTGTACTTCTCCTTTCTATTGATGACTTTCTGGACTTCTGCATTCCATGACCAGCTTTCTTTATGTACCTTAGTTCCACACCTGACTCCTGTACATGTCTGTACCCATAGTCCTCACACATGCTGTTTTGAGGCACTGCCATTCTCCTTCAACTTCACCTATTTCTTCTTCTTCTTGATAGATCATGATGCAGAGAAAATATTTTATAGACTTAGATGAGATTTTATGACTAGGGCAGTAGTAACATTTACGTTCCTTGATAGAACAATGGGGTTAATTATACAAATACATGAAAGGTCAGAGGCAGACATTAAGGTGGGAGGGTTCCCCTCTGACGAACTGAACCAGTCAGTGAGTCCTCTTCCCCTTTGTTATTTGCTTTACACTTATAGCCATTGGCAAAGAAGATAAGGGACTCACAAATTCAAGGAAATTAACTGGTATGGTAATCAAGAAAAATTAGCCTTATTTGTAGATGCTATTATTTTGTACATGTTAAATCCAGAAAAGGACTTTTAAGTGTTATGGAACATTTTGAGACAATTTCAAATTCTGTTTTCAGGATATAAAATAAATTAAGATAAAACAAATGCCATAGTATGTTTCCACACATGAACTGGTTCAGCAATGCACATATTTATGGAGACATGCTAAGCTGAATTGTATAAGTGTATGGATTAAAAATGATTCTCTTATGGCAGCTAGGGATATGTGGGAAGAGACTAAACAAGAGATAATACAGACATTGAGAAGTTGGAATCTCTTGACTGTAGATGCGGAAAGGAAGGTACGAGCAGGGAAAATGCTTCTAGTCCCTTTAGTAATATATGTAGGTCAGGCACAATTTTATTAGCAAAAAGAAAAGTTGTGGATCATAATTAATACATTGAATGAATTTATTTGGGAGGGAAGGAGGGCAAGTGTTAAGTGAAATAAGTTATTTCTGCCTACGTTAGAGCTATACAGTCAAGGTTCATATTCATAACACAAGCAGCAGATTAAAAATCAAAGTGAAAATAAATAATCTTTAAATGGGTGAGGGTCATGAAATAAGGAGAGAGTAAAATTTTAGAAGCAGTCACTTAAGGAGAAAAACAACCATACAGAATATTATATTTATAAAGTAGCAGAAATTATTTTAAGAATTAAGCGGACAATTGAATGGAGAAAGGAAATTTTACCAACAGGGATGAATGCAAGTGGGAACAATAGCAAGTAGGCACGAGGGCTCTGGAATTTATTGGACAAAATTAGCAAAGGAACCAAGATACTGTGAGCAAATAACTAGGGAGGTTAAAATAATAGAGAAGGATGTTTCAAAGCAGAGGTTTGGACTGCAGGTTGGAGACTACCTTCCCTACCAGAGACTGATAACAGTGTATAGGCAAAGAGAAAGACATAAGAGGATGTAAACAGACCTCCCAACCGTTCCGAATTACTCGGTTTTTACCGAGTTTTGGGGTCCAAATGAAGGGATGCCACGATTCCTGAGTGGCACCCCTTCATTTCCGATTTTTCTTCTCATTTTTGAAATTTTCGCGCTGTCGGAGCTGATGTCATCACGTGCGCAATGACGTCAGCTCCGCCAGGCTACCAGGCAGTCAGAATTGAGCTCAAGGAGCTCACACCATCATTTCCGGCTGGCTGAAATGGCGGCGGGAATTCAAGCAGTTAGAGAGCTGGGATTTATAGCGGCAAGAAACATTTCCGGCTGGCTGAGCAGTTAGGCTGGGAAACAGCTGCAAGATTTCCCCAAATCGATTTTCCCCTGACAGTGCGGCAGTTAGTGTTAACGGCCAACAATATAAGTGACCTACCCCCACTGCAATTGAACCTGTTGAGCGACTTGGTGTACTGTACTTGGATTGCAGCAACAATTCCATCAGTGACATTTCCGATGGAACTTTTGTTAATCTTGCTCGTCTGGTGTACCTGGACCTTAGTAGAAATCGGATCAGCGGCAGCCGGATTTCAAGTGGCACTTTCACCAACCTGGGTAATCTCATAATGCTTCGGCTGGCTGACAACCCTTCACTGAGCGAGATTGATAGCGATGCCTTTGGCAACAACACGAGTTTGCAGCATCTTGTTCTAAGTAGGGATAACCTGAGCAGTTTGGACGTGGCCACGCTTGGGGACATGACCGCCCTGGTCTCAGTCAGTCTCAGCGGTAACCCCTGGAGTTGTCTGTGCCACCTGGAGGACTTCAGTAACTGGATGCAAAGCAGGGAGAGCAGCATAGCAGGTGAGATTTGACAAGGGTAAATGTCTGTATTGGGAAGTGTGTGTGTTTGTGTATGGAGGGGGTCCTTGGAAATATTGTATAAATTCACATAATCGCTTTGAAAAATGTCATATCTGCTTCCTATGGAAAGTATGACGTGCGTAGTAGTATAAAATGCATTTTTACAGGACACCGAATCGGGATATATAATTGCACTTTGCCAACTTAAGATTATACAACAATGACTGCTAGAGTTGTGTGCCACATGCAGATTAATACAATCTCAGCAAATTTAAAATTAGAACGAACACATTTTAATTAACCGTCATATTTAAATAACAGGCTTTTAGTGACAATCATTCAGACGTTACTTGCATGCAAGTCATATATTTATTTGGCCAGGAACATGTAGGAAATATGCTGGTGTTATCTCTGCACTACTGGATAGATAGCTTCACACTATCACTAGCAGCCCAGCCACAACACACACACACACACACACACACACTTACAGCCAGGATTAATGGGCCAACGATGAACAGAAGTCCAGGTCACTGTGCATATGGATTGCTTTTATACCAAAATTCCAGGCCAGAGTGGTGTTGAGTCCATTTAGTATGAACTTTAGTTTTAGTGCATGCATCTATCCATTTTTCCAGGAATTTTCTTTTTTATAACAGCTGTGATTATTATTTACATATCAAATTTATGCCAGTGGATTAAAAGTTTTATTTCATTCTTGCTGATCTTTTTATGTACAAATTTGAACATAAATATATAGAGATATTTCATAAGACACATTTCTGGAGTACAGTGACATACAAAGACATCATGTGGATGACTAATAGATGGTGTGGAAGGACATTTGTCTTATTTAAACTGAAATACCTTAGGCACATCCTAAAAATAAAAACATAAAAATTGACTAAAAACACAGAATAAGACTGGGCAGTTTGTGCATAAGACTAATGCTCTGACTTTTTAATTAGTTGCTTTCTGTGCCAAGGGAACTGGGTTTGAATTTTTCCACCTTCATTCATGTACTGTCAGCAAGTCACTTAACCAGACAAATTTATGGGGCAGTTGGGAATTTGACCTCTTCTCCTGTACTTCATGTCTAGTGTGTGTTGTATTATACAAGGAATATAATTTAATAAAGTCAGGAAGGTGTATAAAGAAAAGAACACATGTATGGTTCTTGTTTTGTGTGCAAGGGGCCAATGATTTGAAAACAGCCCAAAGGTAATCTTTATCCACCACTGGCCAGATGCATTTTCTTTGGATGTGGTGTGTGTGGGTTTCAATGCTGTTTCAATGAATGTGAGTTTCAAAGGCAAAGTTTAATGTCAAGCCTATTTTCATTGTGAGACAGTATTGCTTTGTTTACCAGATGTCTTTTATTGTTTCTGCATTGTGCTGTAAAATGTAAAAATAGAATTCAAATCATTGTAGAAGTAAAGCAGTATGCATACATTAATAGTGTTTATGGTAAATGGGGCAAAATAGCCAGGTAACAAGACACCGGAATGACTGCAGGGGGACTCTGGTGCCATGTTTTGGTTGTCTGTTCTTCAATTTGTGTTTGAAAGTTGGTATCCCACAATTCCATTGGAGTGGGTGGGGTTACATAATTATGTATGCAAATTAGATGGTAATCAGCGTACAGATTTGTACCTATTTTTCATGGGCCTTGTCCAGATTTTTGATGTTTCCAGGTTGAGAGGTATGGATGTAAAGTAAAAGACCAGCACTGGTTGAGTTCTCAGTTCAATCTGGAATGGCTGCTGCTGCTGCTGTTAAAAAGAGATAATTAGTAGTGCATATAAAATAATGAATTATTACTATAAAAATAAATCAGAAGAGGTTGGAAAACACTGGGATGTGAGAATGGAAAGGCAGTGTACAAAGGAACATTGGGAGGGCATTTGTATGGCTCCTAAGTCTACAACGGTTAGGATTTTCATATGGAAGTGTTTACAAATGTATTTTCATACCCCAGACAGACTTCAGAGAATTTTTCCTCAGGTAAATAGCAAATGCTGGAGTCATGATGGGAAAAAGGGGAATTTGGGAACATTTTTTCGGTACAATAACAAGTTGGCAAATTTAAAAAATTCAGTACAGAATACTTTATCAGAAATGTTGGAGGAGCAAATTATTTTAACTAAGAGAATGACTCTTTTGAGTTGGTATATAGAAACTGAGTTGCCTAGACATAGTAAGGCTTTAGTAAGTTTATTGATATTTGATGTTAAAAAAGCAATTACTAGAAAATGTAAATTAGAATCTAAACCAACCATAACTGAAATATTGCATTTTGTATAGGAGATAAAATAACTGGAGGTGAGGTCTTCATAAAAAGGAAAGAGCAAGCTACATAGAAATAAATGAAATGTGTGAGAACTGTACCTGTAGAATAATGTTCAGGAGGAGGGGGAAATGAAATTTCAGACAAGGCAAGACTTGAACAATTTATGTAATTTTGGAGGGAAAGATGGTTTTTAAAAAAGAAATGTGTATGTGTGTGTGTGTGTGTGTGTCTATATATGGGTGCACTTCAGATTATCGAGTTACCAAAAACTCAAAACCCATATGGTCAAGACTATATGATCGAGTTTTTGGAAACTCGAAAATCTAAAATGTGTTAAAAAAAAAAAAAAAAAAAAAAAAACAGAAAACATTAAAATAGCGTTTCTGCAGGGGGGCAAGCCCCCCTGCACCCCTCACACCATCTCCTACTTACATATATGGACTCCGACATCGCACTACAGCGAGGACATGGGAAACCTCCCGTTCTGTGCTTCTGCATACAGCGCGGAACGGGAGATTTCCCTTTTCTATGTTGTAGTGCAATCTCAGAGTTGGTATATTTAAGTAGGGGGGTGTGGGGGGTGCAAGACCCCTGCAGAAACATTATTTTAATGTTTTCTATGTTTGTTTTTGCTCACTTTAGATTTTCGAATTTCCAAAAACTCGATTATATGGTCTCGACCATATGAGTTTCGAGTTTTGGTAATCCGATAATCTAAAGTGAATCTGTATTTACACACACACGCACGCACACCATGAAAATTGAAAAAACTCAAATGATTTTGCTTAATTTTTATTAAAGTATTCGTATCCAAGTCATTACTTAATATATGCGAGTAAAGGTCTTTATACTTTTGCAAGGTTTATTGCGTAAAGATCTTTCATACATCACTTGTGAAAAGGTGAATACTTTACTCATTTGTGTTTGGAGTCTAATTGTTATCAGAGCCTTAAAGGAGAACTATGCTCTAAATGCAATATTTCCTTTTCCCAGTGTATTGCCGTATCTAGAGGAGGATCCCCATGCTTTCACAAATTAAAAAGGCATGACTTAGCAGTTTCTCGCATTCTGTGACACTTTTGTCCTTATCTGCTTTCCATACCTCTCGACCTTGTTAGCGCAAAACATCTGGACAAAACCTGACAGAATGGGGGGACAAATGCCCAAAAATAGGGACAGATTTTAAATAGTGCTCTTATAAACTTAGAAAGTTGCTAGAATAATAGGGTTTGTCTTAGCATGCATTTTTCTGAAGGGTATGAAGTCTAAAACTCAAATCTATACCATTATTTAGTGACTTCAATCCACAGATCATCCGAGCGATTTGCCAGAAAATCACAGATTTTATGAGGAAAAGACCAAAAATATGAGGTGAAAATCTGAACATTGTGTGAAAATCTGTACAGTTGAGAAGTATGCTGCTTTCTCAGTACAGATATTGCTGAGGCTGAATGAAATCTCATGATACCCTCATTAAGAATCTGTCTACTTTGCTATTGCATCACAATGCCTATCATATCAGAAAGTATTTTGCTAAGGAAAACAAACACTTCAAGATACCCCTCACAGCTTTTTTTTTTTTTTTTGTTATTTCATACTTACAAATGTCATAAACTATTCAGTCTCAAAATTCACAACTCTTTGATTTCTGCTGTTTTATAAAACTGCATTTTTCCCTTTCCTGTGACCATTCATAGTCAAACAATGAACAAACTTGATAACCACCGAGAAAAACTTCATTAAATGGATGAGCTTTGCAAGGCAAGAGATATTATTACACCCTGTCTGACTTGGGGAAGACAGAGAGGACCTAAAACTCATAAAATGTCACTTTCGAAAAAGTCTTAAGTTGTATCAGTTATTCATTTCCCTATCAAGTATGTCTCATAGATGGTATAAAACAACATATGTACCTTTCCAAGCACCTGCAGCAACTGGAAAGACCACAAAGGTTCCTCACAAAGACTATTCAAACAAGGAATATTCAAGGTCTTCAGCATCTGTCCTATGAGGATCGTCTGAAATCGTTGTCATTTTATTCTGTATCATACAGACTACTCGGAGGCGATCTCTGCCTTGCATATAAGGCAGTCTTTGATCCTGCTTTATTGGAAATGTTGCATATCCGTAAGTCAAATGGTGCACAGGTTACTCCCTGTAATGGCCCTAATCTGGTATTTGACATTAATAGAACCTGCTGGAGGGACAGATTTGTCTCCCAGAGGTTACCACAACTTTGGAACTGTCTCCCACTTCATGTCAAGCACAGCACCTCATTGGCCCTCTTCAAATGCAGTCTGGATGATTGGATGGGTACCCATAAATTCACCCCAGGGGTTCCACCTATGTCCCTCTTGGACAGGGGTGATAGGTGCTGATCATGGAAATAAGGATAAAACTTGGCTAGGCTTGTAAGGGCCCTAGGGTCATTAGCCTAGTAACCTACTGTGATCCTATACATAGGAAACACATATGTAAGAGTCACTGCCAAAAAGTCTCAGACATTTTTAGTGGGGATTCTCAAACTTGACAGTGTTTCTCATTACTTCCATTCTGAGTGAATGGGACTGTGATTTGATAGCACAGCATAGGGTATTACAGTCTCATCAGCTGCATCCCCACAGTGTTGGTAAGGAAATAGAATTGCAGGAAACAAGATCATGTCAACATGTCTGCCCTCAGGAAGGCATTCAGGGTTAGGAAAAAAAATAAAAATAGTATTAAATAGTTACAGTCTCATCAGCAGCATCCTTACAGCATTGGGAAGGAAATAGCATTGCAGGAAACAAGATCATGTCAGCATATCTGCCCTCATGAAGGCATTCAGGGTTAGGAAAAAAAAATAAAATTAGTATTAAATAGTTATTGTGTGGTTCTAGCAGTTGTGGATTGTGTAGTTCAAACTAAAGTAGAATATATATATATATTTTCAGTTCCTACCCGCAGTGGTCCTTTAAGTCGTAGTTCTCATCTGGAACTCAGCTTCATCTTAGTGTGGATTTCCAGTTTAAACAACTCTTCTCTCTCTCTCTCTAATATGGACTTTTACCTTGCAGCTACAGAGCTAACTTCTACAAAATGAATATTTCCTTCTTTTAAAAACTGTATTTCAGTATATCAAATTTCCTTCGGACACTGCCAGTAAACAAATGTAAATAAATAAATGTATATTCATACATTGTCCACACAACTGCAGATTTATATATTCCAGTCATTATTGTTTCATGCCAGTACTTTGCACTGGTAATGTTATCCTTGCAGCAGTACTGGTGTATGTTGCCTTTCTAGGCAGGTCTTTGGCCACTGTTAATAAATCATTAAGTGCCATAGAGAATAGCTAAAGCCTTTTGCACTTAGTTATGCACAATGGTGCAAGACCTCGTACATGGTCTTGCTCCCTTGTGTCAATACAATAATTCAGTCCTATACCACACATGCTAATTGCCCCTGTCCCAGATTCTACATGATTACCCCTATCCGAGATTGTACATGATTTACAAAGAGTAATCTACCAGTTTGTAGGCTGGTCCCATTAAGGTAACATGGGAATGCATCCCTCTACCCTCAGACAGACATGGTAATGACCCTAGTTCTGCAATCATGTTTAACGAGTGGATCATTTTAGGAATTACTCTTGGGCATGATGGTGGCCTTGAGCACAACCAGGAGCAGCAACTTAGTAAGGTATAATACAACTGTAAGTAGCTACTTGGTAAGGTATATTATGTCCTGCTAAGCTAATGTTTATAGTTGTGCTGTGTCTGCAGCACAGGAGCACATAGTATATAGTAGTGTATCATGCATTCCTGTGTGCCATTCAAGAAGATTTAGATATGTTGCATGCCACATTTGAGTATCCTGATTTATACCTATGAATTCCTGTTTTTAGAGGCACTGTGTTGAATGTAGTGTTCAAGGTGCATGTACACATCAGCGTACTTACTACATAACTACCAGATTTAGACTGATTGTAATACTGTTAATCAAGGACTTTACATTTTGTTTGTTGCACAGCTTTTGTACTAGATTTTTTACTGAATTAACACTAACTGTGTTCTGTACTGCATTATTTTGAGATGTGTCATATGCTGATGAGCTACAGTTAAAAATGCAAGGTATGTGTCTGCAAATGTCATTGACAAGGATTCTGGATAAGGCTTGGGTCAACAGGATGAGACAGCAGACCTCCTAAAAACAGCTTTTCTTCATTGCAAGGTAGATTATGGAGTCAGTCTGTGATTTACTGAAACCGGTACGTGAGCAGTTGATTGGGCACAGCTGTAACATTGAATGCACCATACACATATCCAGATGATGCAATTGGACATCTGCCTCAAAGGAACAACAGAAAAAAGCATTACATCTGTGTCACTCAAACAAAGGTCTAAATCACAAGCACTGTATTTCTTTGAATGTCATAACTGGATACCCCCACATACACGCACATGCACCCGCACACACACACACACACACACACACACACACACACACACACACACACACACACACACACACACACACACACACACACACACACACACACACACACACTACTTACAGCCCCAGACTGCATTTCTTTTGTAGAATAAGAGTGCAGGAAGTGTTGTGGTCATCAGGAGCTGAATTAGATCCTGGAGGTCCCAGACCATTTTTTTAGTGACCAAGGATTTTAATGTAGATTTTTACATCAGGAAGAATGCTCATCATAAGGATCATTTCTGCATAAATTCATAAAAAGTATGGAATATAGCCTGAGGGGGACATCAATCCTTCAGGCTGCTTTTTTCCAGCAGATGGTCATAGGGACATAACTGCAGTATTGTGCTGTGGCCATTTGGTGGAGCCAGCCACAAAGAGGAAACAGCTGGGCACTCCGCTCAGTTGTTATTCCCCACTGTTGAAGTAAACTACCAGTCCATTGACTTTGAGTAGATTGCTGGCTGTTTTTTTAAGGTCAGAATACTGAGCATGATTATAAACATCAGTATATTACAACCATGGACATATGGTTGTTAGAAGTAGTCTCCACAGATTATACTGGCATCTGCACAATAAAAGGAATGAAACGTTTGTTTAAAATACATGCATTTGACTGAATATTATCAAGAAAATTATACATCTGGCTAATTAACATTAAAGTGATTCTCCCATGTTAGTAAATGTATCAAGTAATTTGATGAGTCAAGTGCTGTGATGCACTTTTCCACTTGTCTGTACTTATTTATTTGTTAATAAAAAGCTTTGTAAACTTTTTTATTAAACCATAGCCCAAATGATTTCCAACCGTGATATTACCCTTGAGTAATGTGTAGCTCTATGCACTTCAATGGGGCACCTTCGTACGTGCACAGTGGTGCTCTCATTAAAGTGTGTAGACGCAACACACATTTTACTACACTGACAGTACTAACATTAAGGTTTAAGTTTACTGTTTCCCCCACTGATGTCAGTGTATGAAAAACTGACTTTTAAGTGTTTTTCTTCTCTGAAGTGAAGTAAAAAAGTTCTCTATCAGTCATATGCGCTATTCAGTAATTTTTTGCACCGCATCCCATGGTGTAACGATAAGCGTAAATACACTGGAAAAATCACTTTACAGTGGATTAGTACTGTTATAGAATTAGTATACAGAAAGACTAGTACTTCTAGGGGTGGATGTAGTTTTACATCTCACTATAAGCTGACAAACAGGAGCAGGAGCTAACACAAAAACTCTGCAGTATCTTTCACGTCAGAATTCTACAAAACTACTCTTGTTACAATTAATAATAAACTTCCTTTTCAAAAGCCATTTGACCATTTTTCTTGGACTATGTGCAGAGCCAGTCAAGTGCATTTTAAAGAGGGAAATTGGTATGTTTATGAAGTGTTTTGAATGCTAACCACAGTATTCTGGAAGCTTGCACACTAAGCGTGCAGCCTGTCATATTTGTTTATATTTCCAGTTACACCATAAGAACTTCTGAGGGTTGTAGCAAGTCAGTCTACCTTTTAACCCGTCTTTAGAGTATTTGCAGGCTGGACATAAACTAACAGAGATTATATTTGGCTTCTTGTCATGCTGGATCTCCACTTACCTGCCATTCAGTACTCCCAGATGTGTTTTTTATCCGACTGGCAGCTGATTTCTGATGTATGTGATGTACATTTTTATATATTTCCATTATCCTGCATTACCCTGTTTCTTACTTTTATGTAACAGCTGTTATGTGTTTACCTCTGTTGTATAAAAATTCCATTTTAAAACTTTCAGTTGTTTTAAATGGCAGTTCAAGCAAAATGTGAACATGAAAGGATATGATGAATATAATTCCCTATGCTCACTTGACACTTCTGACATCATAGCAAACACAGTGCATAAGCGAAGGTCATATTGGTACTATTTCTAACACTCTTAATACTTCCTTTACATTTTCTTTAGGGTAAAATGACACTATTTAGCATTGCCATAGCCTATACATTTTGGACTTTAATGATGTGTTGCAAAAATGAGCAATGTGTGATTGGTGTGTGGGGCATTTTTAAGTGTTTGGACTGTAAAGTACAATTATCCTACCTCAAGGTAATGTTTTATGGTCTATATGTTCTTATCCATTGTACTTTTTGTTCATTTCTTTATCATCTCTGTCACCTTATTCATTTTGCTCTTCTTCAGGCACTTTTAATAATCGCTTCTCCAAGTTGGAGTTCTGTTTGCACTGTAGAAGGAATTTTATTGTTAAAAATGTAGCTGAAAATCAGACTTGTAGGTAACACTCCTATGATTTGTTGTACTGCACTCCTCTAGGTTGTCAAAACTGCAAAAATGTATTGTTCCCATCATGCCCGTTTAATGGATGCTAATCTCGGAGCTTTACCAATTTTAGATGTACAGTAGCTTCTCTGCTTTACAATTGAGACTTGAACCTGCCCACATTTTTGTTCACTTGCAACTATGTGGACGTTATCTTTCTTTGATGAATTCCTTTATCTGAGCAAAACTTGTCAGATAAGAAACTGCTGAATGGAGACTCTCTGTCATTTTCATTATTGTAAGAAAAGTCTTTGGAGCTGTTGAACTTGCATCACTGTTAAGAAAAGGTGCACTTTCTGTAACCTTTAAGACTGGTACCATAGATATTAAGATCATCTGGCAGATGAAACTTCTCCAGACTTTCTAGGACTCTTCCCGTTCCCATCTTGCATCAGTCATAGGTAGGTACTAGGCTATTGGCCCTACAAGCCTAGCCAAAAAGGTACCCTGGCTTTCGCCAACCAAGAAAATTATTTTCCTGTGCCCCTGTCGAGCAGAGCCACAGAGGTGATCCCCGGGGTGAATTTCCCATCTAATCATCATCTCTCTCTCTCTCCCCCACTCTCTAATCCTTTTCTGCAACTAAAGAGCAGAGTATAGGAAAAGAGCCCTGATCTGTCTAGCTGTTTATTATTCAAACTTTGGTCTGAATCAGTGTATGAATATAAGATTTTTCATAGATTCAAAGAGTTTGCAAGACAATGTCAGTCTAAAGACCATAATGATTTTGCCAGTGACCACCCTATTAGAGTATATTCTGCCTCCTGGAAGACAAAACATTTTAGGGGCATGGGGATGAACTTATGAGCTCTCATCCGATTTTCAAGGTTTGCCTTAAAGGAAGTAAGGGTATCAGTCTGTTATCTATCAGGTCCAGCACTAGGCAAACTAGGCAGCAGCCATACAGTTTTAATTGCTCAGACTCAAACCCTGTACTTTGGCTGCAGGAGCCAATTACCTTAATCCTGTACACCGACTGAGAGACCTCCACTAACTTTTTTTTCCTTTAGTAAATCACTTGTGGATTACAGTCAGTCAATGTCATAACATACATGTTGATGCAAAACCTGTTGTTCTGATTACGTTTTAAGCAATGTAGAGTAGTCTGCTGTTATTTGGCTCCAGTTTTGCAGAATATGTCCAATTTTGCCTCTATTTATTCGCTGTCCATGAGCATGTCACTTAACTAGACAATGCTTTGGGACAATTAGAAATTTGTGATAGACTACTAGGTGATCCCCTGGACTGCAAGCCTAGTAACTAGTACTTGTAAACCAGAGTAGTTATGGTGTAAAGGAAGGAAATTGATTGTAGTAAACAGGAGCATCATCTGAGCCATATTCTTTTGATGTGATCTTTGGATGTTGACTGAGTGTTTGTCATTTAGTAATGAGTAAACTGGGCAACAGGAAGTCTGAGTTTAATGTTAATATCGTAAATATGAATACATTTTTAATTTAGCTTATTTTCGCAGGCACACAGGTGTGAAATGCACTGTTTTTGGGCTACAGCAGTTCATCTAGCACTTAGTGCAGATGAATAAGATTATGAGCTGTTAAAGAGCTGCTCCTTCAGACTTCCGTTGTTTTCTGAATGACTCTAACAAGTTACTTCATCAGATAGTATTGCTAGGTTGCTCCTGAAACAGGACACTTGTTTCTAGTGGGCTGTCCCAGGTGTTTTACAGTCTTTGAATGGTTGCATTATACATTTGTCTTTTGAATTCCCACACCCTTCAAAGTAATTAGTACTTCACAATATGCTATTTGAGTATGAATCCCAGCACATCTCTTGTAGTCTAATGGGTTATCAGATGATTTTTCACTAAATGTGAGTTTCAAGGGAAGAATAAGTGGACTATTTCTCTTGCTAATTCTTTTTTCATTGTGAGAGTATAGTGTTTTGTTTTGAACATAAATATCAGTGTTATTTTCTGTAAAATTTGAAATAAAAGTTTTAAATAAAATCCAAGTATCTGATAATTGTAAAAGTAAAGAAGAACAATTTCAGAATATAATATTGCTCTTATAAACTTAAAAAGTTGATAGAATAACAGGTTTTGCATTGGCATGCATTTTTTGAAGGGTATGAAGTTTGAATTTAAAAAGTCTGTCATTACTTTTAGACTTCATTCCTGAATTATTTGCCAGAAAACCAAGAATTTTATTAGGAACAGATCAAAATATGAGGCAGAAAATTTGGACAGTTAAGATATATACATATGTATAAATTATTTGATTCCTGTAGTTAAAAGGCTTATCTTGGTGGTTAATCTTTAACAACAGGTTTTTCTATGAGAACACTGAGTACTGCAGATATCAGGAAGAATAAACATTTTCTGCTTGTAAGAATGAGCATCCTTTGATGTTTATTTTTAAGCTTCATGTTAAATTAGTGCATTAAACTTATTAACTAACAAGTCTCATGTACACAGTCAGAAAGATGTACACACAGGCAGCGGGAGTTGACTTAGTTATAGTAACGGTGGGTTGGTGAATCCAGCTACCTGGGGTTACAGCATTAGTTGAGGGTACAGTCTGCATTGAACTCATGATATCGGTATGTAAATTATCCTCCCTTTCCCCTTCTCCATTTTATATAGGGATGCCGGTGTCTTATGTCTGTAAACCATCCTCACTGTGCATTTCCACAGATAGTGTTCATCCTACATTCTCCTTCTATTGTCCCAGCCCAATAAATGCTGTTATTTTACAACGGTTATTGTATCATTATTATTATTATTATTATTACTATTGTGTATTTTTGCCATTCTTGTGTTTGTGTGTGCACAAATAAGACAGAAAGAGAAATGTTTGGTATGTGTCAAAAACTATGAACAGGAACACTGATTTTCCATTTTCCTAGGAAAAAAATTGGTAAATCACAAATTTGACTGTCGGAATATAGGAAAAACACGCACTCACTCACCACAACATACATTTCTTCTCATGGGTATGACTGATAATATTGTCAGCTTGCTTTATTAACAATTCCATATGTAGAATCTGTTTTAATTTTGCTTATCTATGAATGCTCTTAAAATTATAGTGAAATCACAGTAATGACTGGAAAGTATATTTAGTAATCATGTTTATAATTTCAAAATATCATCTCATGAAAACTGAATTTATTTTTTTCTGAACTGTAGGTCAGAGTCCCTGACTATGTACCAACTTGATGGGTTATGGTAGAGAAAACAAAAATGAATGCAAGGAGAAGGAACAACAAGAGATATGAGTGCGCATAAAAGTAGTTTGGGTCACAGAAATCCTAAATTGGTATTCATTCTTTGTTTTCTCCCTTGATATACTTGTACCTTGGGGGGACAGGTTTTCATTTCTAAAATACTAATATATTTTTAACTTTTATAATGTGTAAAGGAAGACTGGTCACTGAATGCTGCCATACATAACCACTCACAGTGCTTGCACAATGAAATTTGTTTATGGCCCTTTGGTTTTCTAACAATATTCATAGTAAGAATGTACCTGTTTCCACTTCACCCATTTCTTACTTGCAATAAACATTTTTTTCTATATAATTGAGATGCACAGTTAAACAGATGTCAGTTGCCCCAAGTGCAAATATACGTTGCCATAGCATTGGTGTGTAGTCACTGTAGCCCAGTTCTACACTTCTGTACACATAATCAGTCCCACACTGGTGAGTTAAAAAAAACTGACATAGATTTGTAGTTCTTGGAATGAGCATTCTTGGAATTCATTAAGCAGAATTCTGACCATTCCAAGAGAACTTGGCAGCCGACAGACTGCTATCTTATGTAACCAAATGCAGGGCAGTCCTGACCAAAGTTCACATTTCAGCTGCTTCTGCATAACTACTGTTTGTAGCACCGAATGTAACTTTTCTCCCTTTTAAAGAGTTCATATTATTCTTGCTGTTGCAGACTTAGTATCAGAAATGAATCATATTTATCCATTTTTTGAGTAATCTGTTATGCTGTGTTGTGTTAGATACATGTATGTTGTTTGCATTACTGTCATCTAGAATGAAGCTTCCTGTTGAACAGTGCATTTCACATCAAATAATAATACGTATTAAATATTCAAATGTACCCACACTGTACAAACGTTTGGTGCTGCCCCACCTGCACTGGTAGTACCAGGCTTGTGGTGCTGGAAGCCTCTCTGTGTGTTGTGATGAGATCATCATCTGGGCTTCGCTTTTTTCCCTTACAAAGTAAGGTCATCACATAATGCTGAACGAGATGACTTAAGTTTCCATGTTTAAAACTATGGTTAGGCTGTACATTGACAAGAAGAGTAATGTGTGTGTATGCCAGCATCAACACCCCCCCCCCCCCCCCCATCCAGTCCAGAGCTTGAAGAGGTTGTGCCTTGCAAAGCACTGCAAAGCTCCCTGGAAGAGCCTGACATCCCATCAGGTGTTCTGCCATTCCCTTGTTGTCTAGAACCTTGAATTCTAACTACCTAAGTTCATTTTAAACTGGCATTACTACATACTTTCAATTGATTGTTAATGTTACATGTTTTATTTATTAGGTGTTCTAATTATACAATAATACTTTAAACCATTCTAAATTTGCAGTGTTTTAGGTAATGTTTTGTATTAGTGATTTTATAAGAAATTTTAGTTAACTGTTCTCTGTACACAAGGCTACTTGCCTATAGTTCTTCCTTTTGAAGTGTGGATGGTTATTGCACACAGATTTAACTTTCTGTTTTAAGAGATATTTATGAAGCCTTGATTTAAGGTATGAAATAAAGCACTCGTTATATTGTATGATATTTTATCTAGCTTACAGTGTCAGTGTATGCATTATGCTGATCTGTATAACTGAGCATTGCAGTTTTTTGTGTGTAGTTTGGGGGATTTTATATATTTCCTTTGGGAAAATGTATTTTTGTCTTAGATTTCATGTGTGAATGCTTGAGTGAACAATCTTCTTTTGTAACTTCATGGTTGTCCATTTTTCTCTTTACACAAGTTACCATCTGTTGATGACACATAGCCTCATCTACTGCCACCCAGGACTTTGATTATGTATTCTTTCTGACCAGTAAGTATAAATATTACTGTTAGTGGAAAACAGCCTGCAAGATCTGTTTGCTGCTGCTGCCATTTCCCCTCCAGAGTTTCACTATTTTTGTAGAGGCCAGCATGCATGTATTTTCATGGACATTAAATAAGAAAAAAAAAACTTTCCTTAGAATCACCTACCAGTGTGCTGCTCTGGTGCCGTACAAGGATAAAGCCCTGACTAAAGTCCAGCTGACCCAAGTTCAATTAGTGGGTCGAGCAATTTACAGAATGAGAGAGGTATGAGCGTTTCCATCCCTGGGTGGGAGGGCATACCTGAGGGTATCTCTTGCAATGATTCCTGGTGGAGGATGGGGATGGCAAGATGTGAGGTGTGCTCCATAGGAGGAAAAGGCTGGAGACATGGCTGAGCTGCTGCAGAGGTGGTGCAATATGCTGCATGTCTCCATTGCACTCCCCCCTTGGACGTACCATGTGAGTTGCAACTAACAAGGGATTGAGGATGGATGAAACAGGAATAGGCAAAAAAATAAAGAATTCTCCCAGCTTAATGTTGGACAGCACTCATGCCCCCCCGGAAGTCCTTAAAATCCTTGTTGGCAGTGGCATAAATTTGAGCATTGGGCCGGGAGGGTAGATTGGCAAGCCAATAGACCCAGAGAAGGACGTGGTGCCCTGGGGCAGCTGTCAGAATGAGGGAATGGGAGAAGAAAGAAAGAAAGAAAAAATAATCAGCTTCAGTAGCTTGAAAGGCAGCTACTGCTAATTTAACGGTCTGCATATAGTGACAGCAAATAAAATGAACCACAGTTGGGAAGTCAGATAAGTACCCTGTTGGGGTTTTCCTTTTTTTTGTTTGTGCTGTTAGGGGTTATTGACAGCCAGGAAGGGTAAATGCCAGTGCGGGAGACATAGATTCCCCATAAAGACTGCCATGATAAGAGTCTTTTTTGCGTAGGAACTTCTCATGACCGTACGTCTTGCTCAGTTTGTCAGGCATTCATCCCAAAAACCCTTCATAGTAGGCTTTCTTCCTTTTCCTTGTATCTTGAGAACAAGCGGCTTAATATTTTAACTAAGGATACAATGGAGGGATCTTCCTGCCCTGAGGGTCAGCAGTTAGGGAAGAAGAAGGTGAAAAATGTAAAACTGGAATCTTCCACTGTCTGGCTGGCACCGCATTCAACAAGGCTTTGCAGGCATCCATTTTGGATTTTCAGGAGGAACCATGATTGGTTATTTCCGAGGGGCCTGGGGGGTCCACAGATTCTAGTTAGGGAAGAAGTTCCTACTATGGTTATTGAATGCCACCCTGGGTCAGAGCCTTCTCAGTTTTATAGGCCAATGTTCCCTTAAAAAGAAAAAAAAACTAAACATGTTCCTTCTGCTTCTAGGGATTCACATAGTGAGTGTCAGGCCTTTACTTAGGAGTTATTTAATGCTTTAATGTCATTAAAGCCACTGCTTGATCCTCTACTCCCCTTAAAAGGCATAGAGAACAGGAGTTTTCCGTGGAAGGGTCAGATTCTGATGAAGAATCCCTGACTTATTCTGCCCAGATTCCTTCTCCTTTAGACTGTGGGTTACAGGAGGGGGAAACTAATAATCTTGATACTCCTTTTGACGAAATTTCATTTGGGGACACTCTCTAAGATGATGGAATTTTTTAAGTGGAATTGTGCTCAGATCTCTGATATCTATAAGAGGTACTATGAGTTGCTGCAGATGGAATCTCCTGAACGTGCTGTGATTCCTCCTGTTTTGGCTGCTTTGCTGGATGCTTTTTCCAATGCATCTGAAGCGCCTGATTCTGTGCCCCTGCTCCCAAAAAGCCTCATAGGTTTTATAGGGTGCATGAGGATTATAACTTTTTTTTGTAAAAATGTCCGGCTGCTGACCCCTCTGTGGTGTCTGTTGCCTTTGATAAGCCATCTCAATTGCTTCCTATACCTAAGTTATTTCCTTCTGACAAGGACAGCAGAACCACAGAAAGACTGGGTAAGAAGGTGTACACTTCTTCTACCCTAGCTTTTAGGGCTGTTAATTGTGTGTTGGCTTTCCTTTCTCAGGCCTGTCAGCTTTTTTCTGATCTCCCAGACTTTGAGGGTAAAACTTCTCTTCTTTCCTTGCTATGGACTTCCTTTCATGTAGTTCATCATTCTGTTAAATGTATTATGATGCAGCAGATGCCTCTTCTAGGGCTGCTGCTTTTGGCTCAGTAATGAGGAGGTATTCTTGGCTAGGGTTCAACCTTTACCGGATGATATTAAGGCTAAGTTGGTAGATGCTCCTCTGGATAGTACACTTGTGTTAGGGGAAGCAGCAGCTGGTTTGTTTAAGTCCCTTCTGGATAAGGGGAAGGCCTTACAGGAGCTTAAACATGTGTTTGTTTCTCCTGTTCCTTAATTTCAGAGAAGCTACTCCAATAAGGCAGCCTTTGTTCGTAGTCAATCTGACACTTCTACAAAAAGTAAAAAGAGTGGCAAATGGGCTCCTCCTGCTAAGGCCACTCAGACTTCAGGGATTCAGAAGCCTACCTTTCCTGACAAATCATGTGCCATATGACTATCTGTCTTTCTTCACAGCCACATTCCTCTTTCTCTTCAGTTTTCTGTTTCTCTTTCTGTTTGGCTTCAGATCACTCAGGATTCTTGGGTTCTGTCAATCATTTGTCAGGGGTACTTCTTGCTGTGGAAATCCCATCCTGTTTTTATGGGCATTCCACAGCCTCCTCGTGAACAACTTCCTTTTTTGCCCGAAGTTTTTTGAGATCTCTTGACTCAGGGTACTATTCAAGAGGTGCCTGTATTCCAAAGGGGGAAGGGGTTTTACTCAGGAATGTTTCTAGTTCGCAGAAAAGAGGGCACTTGGAGACCAGTTTTAGACCACTGTCATCTGAACACTTTTCTGAAAGTTCCTTCCTTTCGGATGTTGTCCCTTCATATTCGGTTTCCTCTCTTGCTCCCTCAGGCCTATATGGTGTCTCTGTATCTCAAGGATGCTTATTTTCATATTCCGGTCCATACTTTTTTTGGGAATGTTTTGCTTTTCTCTGTTGCTTCCTGACATTTTCAGTTCTCTACTTTGTCCTTTGGCCTTTCAGCTGCCCTAAGGGTGTTCAACAAATGCCTCACTCCTGTGATTGCTTTTTGCAGACTTCAAGGGAGCCAAATATTTCCTTATTTGGATAACCTGCTGATTCAGGCATGCTCTCCAGAGATCCTTTGCAAAATCTTAATTTTGCCATTTCCCTTCTTTGGAGCCTGGGGTTTACAGTAAACTTCAAAAAGTCTTATCTGACGCCCTCTCAGGATCATGTCTTTCTGGGTTGCAGGATTTAGATGGTGCCAATGCTAGCATTCCTGCCTCATCCAAAGGCCTTGACTCTCATTTCTTACTTTCAGTCTCTTCTTCCTCTGGTCTCCTTTACAAGCAGGGAGTTTCTGAGAGCTCTGGGTTTCATGGCATCCACTATTGAGATGCTCCCTGTGGCCAAAGTTCACATGAGAAAGTTTCAGTGGTTAATGAAGACAGTGTGGCTTCAACTTGCATATCCTCTAGACATTGTGGTTCCTCTTTTTCCTTGTCTCAAAAAGGAATTTCAGTGGTGTATTCAGCAGCTGTCTCTAAATCCAGGGCGCTCTTTTTGTCCCCCTCTTGCTCTCAGGAACTGTTCACAGACTCTTCAGATGTTGGATGGGGAGCAACATTTGGCTCCCTAAAGGTACAAGGGATGTGGTCACCTCTTCAGCAGAACAAGCACATCAGTGTCAAAGAGAGGAGAGCTCTTATGCTGGCTCTTCAGGCCTTTCATCCTCTTTTCTGTTTGGGGCTTCTCAAGGTATTCACAGACAATACCACAATGATGAGCTATATCAATAAACAGGGAGGAAAAAGATCTTATCTTCTTTGCTGGTTGGCACTTCTGGTATGGGATTTGGCTAGCAAGTATCAAGTGACTCTTTATGCAGTTTATATCCCTTCAGATCAGAACATTGTGGCAGACACTCTGAGCAGGTCCTTAACTCAATCCCATGAATGGATGCTTCACAGGGATGTGTTTCTGGACCTTGTCCACCAGTGGGGTACTCCTCAAGTAGATGTATTGGTCTCCCCTCTGAATAGACAGCTTCCTCTGTTTTGTACCAGAGTCCCAGATCCTCTGGTGTGGAAGGTGGATGCTCTCTCATTTTTTTGGAAGGGGATGTTTCTTTATGCTTTCCCTCCCCTTCCTTTCATTCCGAAAGTCCTGTTCAAGATTCAACAGGATACTCCCAAAATCTTGTTGGTGACATCCTTTTGGCTGCAACAGCACTGGTTCCCTCTACTTCTGCATCTAGCCAAGGGCAATCATCACAAGTTACCTCACAGGGTGGATCTACTCACACAAGACGAGGGATCTCTCATCCATTCCCACCTGTCCACGCTTCATCTAACACTGTGGGTGATAGGATTTTGATTCCTCATAGACACCTTTTTCTGAGAATGTGCTGAAGGTCTTGCAGGTGGCCCGAAAACTTACTGCTAGGAAATCCTACTTATCCAAATGAAAGAGGTTTTCTATTTGGTGTCTGTCATAACCTGGACCCACTTACTGTGGATATTCCTTTGGTTCTCTCTTATTTATATAAGCTGCTCAATGCTGGTTTGGCCTATTCTTTTGTTATGGCCTACTTATTAGGTATCTCTGCTTGTCTGCCTTAAACTCCTCCTTTAGCTTCTAGATATGAGGCTAAACAATTTCTTAAGGGGTCCTTGATATTAGACCTCCCAGGAAGCATGTTCCTCTTCCCCCCTGGGTTCTTAATTTTCTTTTGGAAGTTGATTCAGACTCATTTTGAGCTTGCTGCTTCAGCTTCCTTGCAACATTGTTCTTGGAAGACTTTTCTTTTGTTAGCTCTTAATTCCGTCAGCAAGCCCTTATGGCTTGTCTTCCTCTTATGATGTTTCATGAGGACAGGGTGTCCTTGTGTACCAACCCTTTTCATTTTTGGTATTACCACGGGGATTGGAGTGTTAAATAATATAAGCGAGTCTGTAATAGTGCAATTACCCAAACAGAATGCTTTACCAAAGTTCCTAAAATCAGACCAAGAGGATGTTACCATTTTTCATTAAATAATTATGTAAAGCCAGTCAGCATCTTGTACTGTCTCACATCCCCAACGTGTATTTTCTGTTTTCTAAATAATCACAATTTTATGGGGAGTTAAAAAAACTCCTGTGTAAAAATTTCCATGTAAATATTCTCCAATAAGGGGAAGAAGTAGATTTACTTACTGACTTCAAAGAAAGTTTTTTGTTAGTTTCTGTGAACTCTTCTTTATTTGTTTGTGTTAAAAACATCCAAAAGGAGGTATCAGCAGAGACAAATTCATTTCTGACGATTTTATATATGATAAATAAGTATGTGGTGTCTATATTTGAGTTAAGCAGTAACCAATGACGTCAGTGTGGTATAAAGTAGATTTATCCACGGTTGGTGTGGTTTAATCATGAGGGTGAAGCCCAAGTGATTAAATAAAGCCAACCATGGGTAAATCTTCAATATACCACACCACAGAGTCAGTTGTTGTTAGTATACAATGGCATTATTTAAGAAAAAAAATACTTAAACTTTTCTTAAATAATGTCTTTGTATAATGCCTTCATGGTGCCCTTCCGCATTTTTCCGGTATACTGAGGATTTGTCTGGTGTACTGCGCATACGTATGGGACTTGTGTTCCCACACTTATGCAGTATATCAGTGCTGTGCAAAGGAAGCAATGGAGAAAAGAAGGCTTCCGTTGCTCCTTTTTTCTTTTTTCTTTTAATTAAAAAAAAAAAAAAAAAAAAAAAAACGTTTCGGACAGAGTATTACATTGATAATAACAGATTTAGTATATAAATCAATATTAAGAAAGCCTATACCACCCTGTTCACAAGTTTTTGTATGCCATTATAAGGACATTTTCACTTTTTTAGGATACTATAAGAACTTAAGTAGTACAGCATCTAATTCCTTAATAATTCTTTTAGAGGGGGGAAAATTAATGCCTGAATGATAAATAAGATTTTTTGGTAGTATGATCATTTTGGTTAAGAATAATCTAAAAATTAATGCCTGACTGATAAATAAGATTTTTGGTACTATGATTATTTTGGTTAAGAATAATCTATCTTCAAAAGTGAAAAATAATGTATTCTAATTCTCTCATAGTTCTGTAACTCTATCAATTAAATTTTGGTAATTGATTCATAATGATTTTTTAAAATTAGATTCACTTGTCACCCCCAAATATTTTAGTTGTGAGTTCTCCCAGCTAAAATGTTCAAAAGAATTCATGTTTGATGTTATCTGTTTCTTAGTAATGTTTTTGTTTTTTTGTGATTAAATTTTAAACCTGATAGTGTCTCAGAATAACCCATAGAACCACCTAGATGTTCTAACTGTGTATCATAATTTCCATGGGTGATTAGTATATCATCTGCAAGTAATCGTATTTTTGGTGAAAGTTTATCATTTAATTTATAACCTTTTATATTTACATTTGATTTTATAAAATTAGCAAATGGTTCTGTGACCAGTGCAAACAGTAGAGGAGATGAGGGGCATCCTTGTTTTGTGTCTTTTAAGACGTTAAAGGGACTAGAAACAAAAGAGCCTATTTTTATAAATGAAACAGTATTAGCATAAAGTTCTTTGATTAAATCTATATGTTCAGAAGAAAAGTTATAGTGGTATAATACTCTAAATATATATTACCAGTTTACTAAATCAAAGGCTTTATCTAAGTCTAACCTTATTAATATTAGTTCATTCTTTTTAATTTGCTATATCAGTTAGAGAAAAATGCCTTATTATATTGTTGTGTACCTTCCCATTAGTTATGAATCCTGTTTAAGCTTCATTTATTAAACCTGGGAGAATCATGCTTAGTCTTTTTGCTAGACTAGGCATAAAAATCTTATAGTCAATATTCAGAAGAGGTATAGGTCTGTATGATGAGCATGAAGCGGGATCATTCTTTGGTTTTAGGATAGGTGTAGACAAGTAAATAGTTCCAGGAAGGGGTGTATTAGAGGTACTTTTAACTTCTTCAAAAGTGTTTAGTAAGATTGTTAGGGTGTTATCTGGAAGACGTTTATATAATTCCAGAATAATCCTATCTAGACCTGGTGCTTTATTTGTTATTAATTTATTTATTTGTTTTTTAGCTTTTTAAAATGAAGGGTTTATCTATTTTACTTTTGTGTTCTTTTGACAGTTTATGTTGAATGTTATCTCTTAGAAATCTATGTAAAGTATTACTATTATTTATGAATGCTTGTGTTTTATTTATTTCATCATAGTGATTTTTTAAACAATTTAATATATTGTATAGTTCTGTTACCTTTAATGTTTTATTCTTTTCTTTAATATGATTTATTTTGTTCATTTCTTCAATCTGATTGCTAATTTATGTAAACTTTAGGGTTTATTGAATATGATTGCAATTTGAATTTTTCTAAATTAATTGATATCTTAAGCTGGAGAATATCCTGGTATTCTTTGTTTAGGTTTATTATCTTAGTATTTGCTTCTTTATCTTTTGGTTTTAGATTTAATTTTAACTTATATGTTTCTGATTGAAGAGCTGTTAGTTGCTTGCCCCACTGTTTTCTTTTAGGTATGTACCAGTTTTTCACTTTGAATAATAATACAACCTTTAACGTATCCCAAAGAATCATATCTGTGACCGAGCCATTATTATTTAGTTCTAAGATTTGATTAATTTCCTTTAGGAACCAACCATGAAAGCTTTTTATTTTAATTATATAAGCTGGAATTCTAAGACAAGAGTTTAAGGTGTTTTGGCTTAAAGTTATTTTAAATGTGATGGCATTGTGATCAGATAAAGGACAAGAAACAATCAAGACTTCATGTATCTTAGAATATAAAGTACTAGGTTCTAGGACTTTATCTATATTGGTCTGAGTACAATATCTGTAGGAATAATGTGGGAAATGCAGATAAGAAGATAGTTTTAATTCAAAAATATATTTTAAGATCATTGTATTAAATTAGTTATTTAACTGCTTTGCTACTGGTGATATTTTGACTTTTTTTGTATTTGTAGTGTCTCTATTAGATAGTATTCAATTAAAATCACCTACTATCAACACCTTACCTCTGGAGTGTAATGTTATAATATCCAAATAACTCTTTGACAGTTTTTGTACTTAAACCTAGTAACATATATGTGTTTATAAAGGTATATAATCTTTTTTTCCCTTCTTTACTACCACCGATCCCAGCATACCATTCTTATCTGAGTAAGAATCCACAATTTTGGGTGTACCTAAAGTGTTTTTCCATGGAATCATTATACCTTTTCTTTTATGTTTAAACTGAGAGCTAACTAAGACTGCATAATCTTCACACAATATTTTATTTACATCTTCTGACAATAGTTGGGTCTCTTGAAGAAAAATTATATCAGCTTTGCACAGGGAAAGATGTTTGTTTAGCTTACTTCTCTTTAAGGGGTTGTTTAGCCCATTAACATTTAACAAGAGGTATTTATACATTGTCATTACTTAAGATGGTTTGCATTAAAACAACAATATAATATTCTGATATGCTTATCCTTAAAATATATGTAGTAATGCTTGATATGGACAATAAACAAAAACTTAGTGTAAGAACTATAGCAACAAAAACATTAATAACCTTCAACATGGAATATATTATTCCAGTCTTGTTTAGTTTTCTAAACAATTCACTAGTTAACCAGACCATGTCATGTTCAAACTGTATTTTTGCAACTACTTCAATTATGTAAAACTAGAATTAAATGTATAAATAATCAACAAAATTAAAGAAGATTGTTAGATTATATAACAGCTCAAATACTAAATGACAGAATTTATATCTTGCTATAAGTTATGGCGCACTTAAATGTGACATATTTTGCTTAACTTTTACAGTAACAGAGGTTTACAGCAAGCAGCAGTTGTCCTACAATGAAAAAGAGTGTTTGTGTAGCATTTTAAAACTTCCCCATTTTCTGCCCCATTTAACCAAGTAACACATATATATCAGGATATTTTTTACCAAACTTGAATGTTGTTGTTGTTGTTTCTTTCGGCTTTTCCCAGTTAGGGGTCACCACAGCGGAACTCCGGTCCACTAATGATTGGCAGTAGATTTTTACGTGCCGAGTTGCCAGCTCTGACGCACAACCTTCAACGAAGGTACGCCCGTTCACGCATGTCTCCACACAGAAGACGCTTTAGCTGAGAATCGAACAGGACAATGTCTTACTGTGAGGCGACAATGCTACCGCAGCACCACCACTGCAGTTTACCAAACTTGAATGTATAATAAATAAATGCTTTACTTACAATCCTTTTTTATTATAAAAAAAATAGTTTTTTGCCTTAAAGACTGTAAAATGTCAGTTTTTTGCTTCCAGTTTAACATCCTGCAAGCATCTGGGTATTAAAAGTTCAAAGGTTGTGTTTTACTTCCTTGTGCTACTTGCAAATAGTTCCTCACAAAAACGGAGAGCTGCAGACACACTTAGAAGCTCAAGACATGCATAAAATCTTCATTAGAACACTAAAAGGTGAGTTAGTGAGAATTTAAGCTAAAAAGAAAAAGCTTTCAACACAAATAGCTTGCATATGTACTGTACAAGTCGCGAATTAACTGAAAAGCTGTTTTTTTTCCACAAGAAATCAAGTAAGGCAAATAAACTTTTAGACAACTCATTAAACTAATAAGCCCTGCACATCCTACAACACTATAAGCACATCTTTTTACTGTTCTGATTTGAAATTAAAACAGATAATTAAAGTAAAGAAAATACTGAATGGAAGAAGTAATAACACTAAAGACAACCTATAGAGCACTGCCTTTATAAGCAATCCCACCTCCCAACATTCATACTTATTAAAGCTTTAGTTGTAATCCATATAAAATAAAGAAGGAATATCTTGATATCTTGTACTGTAAGTTTAGGGAACGAGTTCCATGATGAGTGGTGAAGTCACGTGTGATGATCTTACTGGTACAATCATTTTAAGGCATTTTAATGTATTCCACAAACCAGCCTCCCCAAATTCTAGTTGTTAATTTCTGTGTATATGCTATAATATTGACCACTGACCTCAGTGGACTATGTTAATGACCTAAGTTTCTACTAAATAAGGGTTTTATTTTCTGTGCCATTTTTCTCTTCATGCTTGCTGACCATCAGCCCCACTCCTACAAGTCCTGAGCCTGTTTCTTCCCACACACCACTGGTGAGTCTACAACCTAAAGGCAAGAGCTGACTGGAGGGGTCCATCTTTAATCCAGCCATGGAGGTGTTTGTGCCCTCACCTCCTTCTGCTGATAGTAGCCACGATGGTGTTTTCTGTTTAGACTTTAGCCCTAAAACAAGTGGCTGACATGGGCAGTTACATCACTGCTGGGACCTATATTGCTCTTGCATTACATGTGCATGTTCCAATACCAATGAAGTGGATCAGATCTTGGAGAGCTCTTAGTTAAATATTTCTGTTACTCTTGTGGAAAGTTGTAGTCGGGTACAGCGCCTTTCTTGTGGAAGTAATAAAGCTACTCAACAGACATTAAACAATTAGGACAAGATTGGTGTTAAAGCAGCATCTGAAGTAATGGGGGGGGGCTTCTATAAATAGTGGTAGCAGTATAACTGCAAACAATGTGAAAAAGTCCAGGATACAAAAGAAATGTAGGTATAGTGGTTAGTACCGCACAGCTAAATCAGCTCCAGGGAAACATACCAGGCAGAGCGCAATTATTTTTTTACCAAGATTTGTTGAAAGAATCAACTATATACACAATATAGGTTCCCTGTTGAAATGTCAGCACTTGATTTGCTGAGTGCAGACAGACAGAAAAAAAAGACTGAAAACCCAGGAAAAGAGCAAATCTCGAAGATCACTCTTTTCCTTTAAACTTCTTTTTATTTTATGCTGGAGGGAGCAAGCCTGCCTGCATTCCCCATACCCCCCCTTACCTCCTGAACTTATGTATACCAGCTCTGAGATTGACATACCTTGGAGAAAAGGGAATATTCCAAGAAACTGCCATCTCAGACTTGCTATATGTAAACCCGTTTTTGGCTATTGGTCTCTGTGTTTCGGGACTCATTCTAATGGTTCCTGACATTTCAAATGGTTACCTAAGTGAACAGTCAGTTCTAAATGAACTTGCTGTGTAATTTAGTATATGCACAGATCACACACGAGGCACTAGTTTTCAGATGATTTCATTAGAAAATGGCTTAGAAGTCAGACCTGGAAATGTAGTAACCAGAGTAAAGAAAGGTAGTAACAGTAAGTTAATTAGACTGGCAGAAACATTCCACAAGAATATTTCAATTAAGAAGAAAGCCAGAATAGCTAGGTTACACTGTGTGTACAAAATGCTTACACACAGTGAACTTAGACACAAAAAAATTGTGTTAAACTGTATTGTCACATTTTAACACTGCATAGCGGCATTTGGTGAGTTAAGTGCCACAGTGCATCTTGCCATAGTCAAAACTAATTTATTTGGGCCATTTTTTTAATAAAAAGCTTTGTAAACTTTTTCCCTGAAACCATGGCCCAAATAAATTTAGAGATCTGATGTTATCCTAGTCACTATTCATCACGTATGGGTCTAGGATCCGAGAGTGGATCCGAGCCGGCACACTAGACAACAGCTTAGCTCAAGCTCCTCCCCTCCCGTAATGCACTGCTGCCCTCTAACCCCTAAGATCTCGTTTGCCACTTTTGTCGATCAGACGCAGAGAGCTCAGCTCCTCATAGTTTCTGTAAGTACTTTGTCTAATTTGGGTTTCCTTGTGAGTTTTGTTGTTAGCCTTTCCCTCTTAAGTTCTGTAGTTGAGTTTATGGCAGTGTTTTCCCCTCCCATTGGTTGTTTTGTTCTAGATCGTTGGTTGTTTTGGTTTCCCTTTGGCGCCCTTTTCTGCTGTCTGTAGTAGATCAGGAGTCCCTTTTCTTGACTGTCCTTTGGGTTTTTTGGTTATTTTAATATCTTACTAAGAATTTATAGTTTTTGTTTATAGTTTCTAGCAGTTTATCATTTAGTTGCTGGACAGATCTCAGGGTTTCTGATGTTAAGCCTGGTTTTTCCTCGACTTTTCCTTGGTTATTTCCCTTCAGCTTTGGTTGCCCCATGTCTGAAAAGCCTTTGGGGTTCAAGAGGTGCTCCTCATGCAGTTGGAAGATGCCAGTTTCCGATTCGCATGAGGATTGCCTCTACTGTCTTGGCACTGGCCAGCTGGAGGTTGAATGCAGCATTTGTGCTCCATTCAACCCCAGAGCCTTGGTCAAGTGTCATAACAAACTCCTTTTAAAAGGTATGGTTCGGGGGGGGGGGGCCATGATTAAAGAATCCTCCTCCAAGTCGGGACCCTCTGGACATAAGAGGAAATCTTCTCCATCTTCCTCGGGAGAGGTTTCCTCTAAGAAACTTATGCTGTCAGATCCCAGATCCCCAGATCCGACTCCAGCCTCAGTGGTGTCAGATCCGAGGATGTCAGATCTGAGAACTTCTAGGGAGTCAACTCCCGAATCCAGGGCTTCCATCCCCAGCCCTTTGGATCTGAGAGTTTCAGGTTTGACTCCCAGATCCAAGGCCTCCAGATCTGAGCCAGAGCAGATCTGCTATGGATTCGACTATTTCAGATCTTAGAGGGTTCGAGAACTATGTCCAAGGGCCCTAGTGTTTCCTCAGAAACTTGTCGGATCCCATCCTGATTGAGGATCTTCCTTCGGATCCTGTGGGAGGGGATCATTTATTTTCTCCTCCATGTGGGACACATTCCCCGGATCAGTGAAGAAGGCCCTTGGGGATCTTGACATGGGTCTCCGGCTAGGTCCTCTGTTTCCTCCTAATTCTCCAGGAGCATCCTCCCCTCCGATATGGACAGGATGATGCGGTCCTTCTTGAGGGCTCAAATTGAACTGGGGCTCTTGGCTTCCTCAGCCCACAGGATTGGGGAACCTTCTCCCACTCTCCAGCATCTTTCTCCTTGTCCAAACTCTCAAGGTTTGGACTCAGGGAAGCCGGCACCCAGCAGGGAGGAGATGGTGGTTACTGGGACCTCTCTTATTCCTACCCCGTCAGAGTCTATGGCCAGCTCTACTCCCCTTCTCCCGGGACAGACTGGACCACTGGTCCAGGTTGTCACCCTGGAGTCCATGGGGACTGGTTCGGGTCTGGGTCTTTTGGACCATTCCCTGCCCCTTGGTGCTTTACCGCTTAATAGCTCAGGACCGGCACTATCTGGAGGGTTGGGGAATTCTGGAGGGGTCTGATCCATCCTCCATTGTGGTATCAGCAGGAGAGGGGGACTCATCCAGTCCCTCCATGTTCCGGATAGTAGAAAGATCCCTCTCTGCTACCAGAGTGGCCTCCCCTACTCACCGTGCTCCCTCCCAGCCCCAGAGTTTGAGCAGACTCCCTCATCCTGCTCCAGGACAGCCTGTCCGATCTAGCCTCCAGGGGGTAGTTCCCCCATAGAGACCCCAACCTCTTCAAAGTCTTTCCCGCAGCCTCCTGCGGAGGAAGTGCCTCGGAAGGAGACATGTAAGAGGAGACATCTGGGCTTCCCGATGTAGTCTCACAGAGGACACAGATGTTGATGAAGAGGATGGGTCCCCAAGGTCACCATCCAATGACATCTCCTTTGGAGACATACTGGTGATTCTCAAGACCAAGAGCAGTTGGTCTACCTAGCTTCCATCCTCTGAGAAAACCATGTTCCTGGAGGCTTTTGGTACTGGCCCATCTACCTTTTTGGTGTCCCCCCTGCTGACCCATTCATCAACCTCATCACCAGCAGAGCCTGGCCAGTACCCAAAAGAGCAGACAGATTCTTAAGCCTACTATCAGACAAGACGTTTTGGTCCAGGGCAATTCCAGTTGATATGATTGTGATAGTTGCCGCCACCAAGAAAGAGCTGGCAGAACAGAGCTCATCTGTCCATCCTCCCAATTGTGAATCGAGAGCATTGGACAGATTTGGAAAGCTGGTGTTCACATCGGCTTCTTTCAGCCTGCAAGCTCTGAATTGCCTGACTCATTTTACCTGTCTCCAGAGGGACTTGATAAAGGCGCTCACCACCTCCCTCTCAGAGTCCATGCCTGTGGAGGACTTGAAGTCCATTTCTCCCAAGCTGGCCACTCTTACTTCAATAGCGAATTCATCCCTGAGGTTACTGCCTAATGCTGCAGAGGGTTCTTCATAGGCGGCAGGTACAGGCATTGCCACCAGGCATCATGCCTGGCTGCATTTATGCAGGTTTACAGAGGCCTTTAAAGCATCGTTCACCAGCACCCCCTTTGACGGTTCAACTCTCTTTGGACCAAGCATTAAAGAAACATTGACTCGCAGTGAGCAAGAGGAAAAAACTGTCTGCTGTAGGGATCAAATTCTCCACCCCCCCCCCACAAAGGTCCATCTCCAAGACCCAAAAGGGAAGCAGGAAAATGTGGTTCTGCAAGTTGCAGTCTTCCTTTCAGGAAAACTCAAGAAGATTCCTCTTCCAGGGGACAGGGGAAAGGTTTCAATGGTTGACGTCACCCCAGAGGCAGAGGAGGCCCCCAATACGAGGGTTCCAGGGAGCCATTCTTTGAGAAACCCTTCCAGCACCCCTGAGGCATTACCCAACTGTCCCTCCCTAGAGGCAATCTGGGGTCAATTGCATTTGCACCCTTTAGCCTGGGCAAACATCACAAATGATCAGTGGGTGCTAAAAACCATATCCAGGGGCTACTACATTCTCTTTTCAGATCCCCAGCCAAGAAGCAGAACTCTCCTAGATGTGCCACCCAGAGAGAATTAGCATGTCTAGAGGTCACCTACCTCATCCAAAAAAAAGCCATCCAAAAGGTCCCCACAGGACAGAGAGGATCTGGAACTTACTCCTGCTTCTTTTTGGCACCCAAGAAAATGGGGGACCTGCATCCTATTTTGGACCTCAGTCAATTAAACCTGTCTGTCAAGAAGTCAAAGTTTCGGATGGTCACTGTATATACTGCATCACAATTGTGCCCCTTCTGCACAAGAATGACCGGATGTGCTGTGTGGATCTACAGAACATGCACTATCATATCAAAATAGACAGGCGGTCCAGGAGATTTCTCTGTTTTCACCTAGGGGCCGATCACTTCCAATTCAGAGCCCTGCCCTTTGGACTCACCACAGCCCCCCAGGTGTTCACCAAATGCATGGCAGGCTGCAGGGATTCCAGGTGTTTCCCTATCTCGATGATTGGCTCCTTACAGCTCCCACACAGCATCAACTGGTGGAGAACACATGCTTTCTTCTCTGTCCCTTCGATCAGTTGGGCATAACAGTGACCCTCACTACGTCTTCCTTGATCCCATCTCAACAACTGGAATTCATAGGCTCTCAGTTGGGCACAACCTCAGAGAATGCAACTATTTCCCGATGGATTTCTCAGTGCATTTCCTTTGTATATTCTCTCATGGTTCTCCGTTGCCTGGACCAGTTAGGGCTCATTCTACCACGTCAGTGGCTACGTCAGCTGCCTTCATAGCTCGTCAGTCCTTGGATGACATTTGTGCAGTGGCGACTTGGTCTTCATCACATACCTACATATCTCATTATAAACTTGACCTAGTTTCTAGAGGAAGGGCTTCCTTTGGCTCCACTGTTCTTCGGCATGTCCTTCCTTGAGGCCACCCAAGAATATTGGGTAACTGGGAACTCTGACCCATACGTGATGAATGATGACTAGGATAACATCAGATTAATAGTTATGTACTCACCATAACTTGGTATCTGTGTTATCTGTTGTCACCATTCATCACTGTCCCACCCTCCTTCCCCCTCTCAAGGAAGATTGGCAGGAGTTGGGTAGACCTACCCTGAGGGCAGGTCCCTTTTTCTGTCTGTCTTCTGTCCCCAAGGCAAACTCAATCTGAGGGATTAGAGGGCAGCAGTGCATTATGGGAGGGAAGGAGCTTGAGCTAAGCTGTTGTCTAGTGTGCCGGCTCGGATTCAATATCGGATCATAGACCCATATATGATGAATAGTGACTATGGATAACACAGCTACCAAGTTATGGTGAGTACATAACTATTACTTTCTTTGGTGACGTCTTGTAAGGCAGTGGTCCATAGAGTTTAATGGACATGTCTCTGTGCATGTACAGCATGCATCTATTAAACTCTATGGATGCATTTCATGTTTTTCCCTGAGTTGATATCACTGAGGTTAAAGATCACACTTAATCTTCAATGGCATCAGCACAGGGAAAAGGAATTTCATAAGGAGCATTTCTCCTTAAAGAAAAGATGAAGAAATTCACCGATGGCTAAAAAGCTTGGTTAGCACCTTAAGTACCACATAATTTGGTTCCAAAGGTTATTTATTTATTTATTTATTTATCTTTTGTTAACTGAGTTAGTCCACTGGGCTCGGGACCCATTTTCAGTGGAGACCTGAGGAAAAAAAGCTTCAAAAAATACATGGTAATAATGCAAGATGAAACATACATGATAAAAAGAATATGATACATAATACAAAAGCATACATGAGTAAAAAATATATGATAAAAGCAGTACAAGATAAAACAATGAAGGAGAAAAGCTGTATAAGTACATGATATAAGTGTATGATAGAAAAGAAGATGAGGTAAATGCAGCTTTAATTCTTCTTCTTCTTTTGGCTTTTCCCGGTTAGGGGTCGCCACAGCGGATCACCTGTCTGCTCATGATTGGCAGAGGAGTTTTACAGTGTTGAGTTGCCAGCCCGGCATCCAACCTTCCACAGAAGGCACACACATGCACACACTCACACCTAGGGCCAATTTGATAGTGTCCAATCCACCTACAACATGTCTTTGGGGTGTGGGAGGAAACCAAAGTACCCGGAGGAAACCCACACGACCACAGGGAGGACATACAAACTCCAAACAGAAGACACCCCAGCCTCGGATCAAACCAGAGAACTTCTTGCTGTTAAGCGGCAACGCTAACTGCTACACCACCATGGCTGCCCTAAATGCAGCTTTAATAACAGTAACAATTACCGTGCTAGTCAAATACTAACAACTGTACGAAACAAAGAAAAATAAGTGAGGACAGTGTTAATACTACAGAGATGCATTTTGAGCAAGTAAGTCAACAAAACAGAGGCACTGCCAGTTGTATGTATAGAAGAATGAAGTTAAATAGAGGAAAAGGTAGTAACTAGTGATAGAAAGAGTGATTAGTAGAAGTATATAGAGTGAAAAAAGGGGGGTGGTTATGAGTGGAGAGTAGAAATGAGGGGGAGAAGAGTAGTGATGGCCAGAGAAGGGAGGAAAAAGAAGGGTAAGTCATGCACATTTGACAGTACACTTTAAAAACTGAATATTAAGATACAAATGAGTCTTAATCCAAAATTCTGACCCCGTGAGCTGTAAGGCAAAGGCAGCAGAAATTATATTTCAGTAACAAGTTAGTACATAATAATTGGCACATACTTTGCCATGGAAGGGCCCTACATATATTAGGAACTTGTGTATCAGAAGTCCTACAGGAGCACCAAGAGGAGCTAAAACCTCATATTAGGCTACTGTTCAATCTCAGCCTTTCTACAGGTTATATACCCAAGGAATGGCATACAGCAACAGTGGTCCCACTCCACAAAGGTGAAGCCTCAACGGACCCTGGGAACTATCGCCCCATAAGCCTGACTAGCCTAGTCTGCAAGGCCATGGAGCGGATCATTATGGGACTCATAAACAAAGACATTGGGGAACTACAGATGCTAGATCCTACAAAATTTGGCTTTGTTAAAGGCAGATCCTGCCTCTTGAACCTGGTAGACTTCTTCGAAACAGTCACCAAGGCCATAGATGAAGGGAAGGTAGTCCACACTGCCTACCTGGACCTCGCAAAAGCATTTGACACCATACCCCACTCTGGCATCATAGATAAGCTCTCCAGCCTAAATATCAACCCCTATGTCATAAGATGGGTTGCAAACTGGCTCAAGGACAGAACCCACATGGTCAGAATTGCGGGAGCTATGTCAGACTCTAAACCTGTTACAAGTGGCGTCCCACAAGGCTCAGTCCTGGGACCGCTCTTGTTCAGTATATATTTTTCAGAGGTACAGGCCAACACGGGAGGACTATGGCTGACCAAGTTTGCAGACGACTGCAAACTGGGTGCCATAATCCATTCTCCGGCTGACACAGGCATCCTCCAGAAGGGTCTCACAGAGACGGACATCTGGTGCCAAAGCCATGGCCTGAAACTAAATGCCAAGAAGTGTACAGTCATACCCTTTGGAAAAAACAAAGTGCCCACAAACTACCATATAGGTGGTAATCCATTAAGTATGGAGGAAGTAATTAGGGACCTGGGAACCCAAGTTGATAGTAATCTCTCCTTTGACAACCACGTTGCCAAAGTGGTTAGAAAGACCTTCTATATAGCCCACCTCATCATGAAAGGGTTCACATCTAGATCCAAAGAGGTCATTGTGCCCCTTTACTCATCCCTCATCAGGCCCATAATTGAATACAGTGCCTCGTTTGGGATGTACCTTACCCGTCACCTGCAGCAGCTGGAGAGACCTCAAAAGTACCTCACCAAGAGGATCAAGGGTCTCAAACAGATGACCTATGCTGCCAGGTTAAAGAAACTCCAGCTCTACTCAGTTGCATACCACCTACTTAGAGGCAATCTGTGCCTGACTTATAAAGCCATGTACAACCCAGAATTAATGGACATGCTCCACCTCAAAATATCCAAATCCACTAGAGCTACGCGCTCAAGGGATTTGAATCTCAACACAGAAATTAATAGGACATGCTGGAGAGACAGATTCTTGACCCAGAGGCTCCCAGTACTCTGGAATAGAATCCCACTCCATATCAGGCAGAGCCCCTCGCTGACTCTCTTCAAGAGAAATCTTGATGAGTGGATTGGAGATCGTAAGTTCACTCCGGGGATCACTTCTGTGTCACTACTAGACAGAGGCTCCATAAAGTAACCAAAGGGCACAGTAAAACCTATTTTTAAGGGGTGGCGTAAGCCAAATACACTCTGGCTAGGCTGATAAATTCCCTAGGGCATATAGCCTAGTATCAACCTATGAAACTATAAGTGAAGGATGTAAGAAATGCATTGAAAAACATTATTGGTTGAAAAAAATACTGTTACCACAATCATCAATCATTCATGTCGGATGTAATGATCTGAAATGTGTTAATTACACCAAAATAGCAAGTAACAACAAATAGAATTAATCCATATTTTTCAAATGTAATGTTAAGGGGTCCCTCTTTTAGATGTTTAAATAGGAACATCTTGACCCTAAATGTTCATATTTCTATATATTTATACTATTCAAGGATGGGAAACCATTCATAGATTGTATAATAACAATTAAAAGGGGCCCAAATCTCTGTGGTTCAGAAAAGCCAAATGTCAACCCTTTGAATCTACTGCTGACAGCGGTGGCCATGGCAAAGATGGCTCCTTTAACAGACATAGATCTGGAGGTGAGGTGGTCTGCAGAACCAGGGCTATTGTGGACCTTTCAAAACAGGCAACCTCACAGTCCTTCAAGAACTGCCTCACTCCTCCTCCCTGGAGGCAACTTGGAGTTGTTTATCCCTCTACTCTCCTGCCTGGATGGCCATCACACAGGAAACATGGAGTCGAATAGACAGATGATGAAATCAGCAAGAAAAGGAGAATAGTATTGCAGGAACTGAATTCATCCTCAGATACTTTCACGTGGTGGACCCTATTTTCACAAAATCTATCCATCCTAAAAACTGTAGACCGATAACTTGTCTTCTAATGATATACAAACTGTGTACTAGAATTGATACTGACAGTGTTTATAGTTATGTATAAAAACCTCAAATATGGTAATAGAATAAAAGAGTAACAAAAACGTCATATGGAAGAAAGGATCACTTATTGCTACATAAAACCATAATAGAGAATTGTAAAATGGGAAGAATCTAAGTATGGCACGGATAGATTACAAAAAAACATCTGACAGCATCTCACATTCATGGATAAAAGGAATGCTGACAGATGTATAAGATATATTCAGCACTGATCAATTACATTACATTGAGCATGAAACAGTGGCAAACTACTCTGCAGCTAATGACAAAGGGAAAATTATTATCTCAGCGATAAAATTCAAATGGGGATATTCCAGAGTGATTCTTTGTCACTGCTGCTTGTTTTCTTGCCCTTAATCCATTACGCTGTTCGCTTAACAGATTAGGCAATGGTTACAGTTTGGCTCCTAGAAAACATAGGTTCATAGATTAATACTAGGCTAACTGCCCTTGTGAGTAATTTTAAGCCTAGCCAATTATTCCATGTGAGAATCAAACCCTGCACCTTGTGTCTGTAAGGTAAACACCTTAATCATTTGCCAACCTCCCACCTAATACTTAAAAGTTTTGATACACATCCAATAAATATTTCAGATCATGTACCAGTAATAACTAAAATAAAAATGTAGGGTAATGACATAAAAATGAGACACCAACACCTCCCAACCTATATGTTAAACAGAGAAGAATTTAAGGAATGGGTAGTGGAAAATTTGGCAGTTATTAGGGAAGATAAACATTTCTTAAAAAAATATAGCTAGGGAATGGGATAAAATGAAAGTGGTGTTTAAAAACAGGGTGGAAATAAAAGAAAAGAGATATGGTTAAGAAGTAATAATAATTATTAAGAGGGACTGACAAAGGTTAAAGGGGTCTATGTTAAATCATCGAACACTTAAAAAAGCGAACAATGATTTATCAAACCCATGTAAGCCAAAGCTTACAATCTCGAACACTTAGAACAGCAATTTTTTCCAAGGGAAAGAAGTCATTGTCCCCCCCCCAAAAAAAAAAAAATTAAAAACATTACATAAAGTGGGGGGCTTCGCCCCCACAGACACACCCCGATGTGGGGACTGTGCCCCCTCACCCCCCTACTTAAATATTCCAGCTCCGAGATCGCACTACAGTCACAGAAATGGCAAATTAACGGAAGTGGCCAAGTGATTTCTTTCCAGGGAAATAATTTTCTTATATGCCTTTTCGCTATTATGCCTTTTCGTGCTTTCAAGTTCGATCAAGATGCATTCAAAAAAATGTGTCTTCGATCATTTAATAGGTACCCAGATTAAAGTATTATGGAATAGGAGGATCTCAAAGAACACGAAGAGGAGCAACTGCAGAGTGCTAAAGAGAAAATAAGGGACTACCTCAATAATATTCTTGAGTTTAGAAAGATTGCTGTTAAGCAACTGTTTTTTGTTTTTTATAATAATTCCAGAGCACAAAAGCTTTTAGCACAATGGCTCAGGCAATAGAATGTAGAAAGGTTTGTTGCCAAGCTTGGGGAGTCTATAATAAGGAAAATAACCAGAGGTGCTGTAGAAGTATTAGAAATATTTAAGAAATTTTATGAAAATCTGTATAAATCAGAGGTATTTAGAAATCAAGAAAAAGTACAAATGGTAATGTTTATGAAAGAATTAAATATGCCAAGGTTAGAGGTGGATGAGGCTCAAATACTAACAACTAGGATAGGAGAAGATGAGATTCAAATTTTGATCTATAACCAATGTACAAGAAAGTATCCAGGAATAGATGGTATTCCTGTGGAAGTTTGAAAACTAGGAAGGTAGAAGGTGATAAAGATGTAGAAGGTTTTGTTTAACAATATTTTAAAAGTAGAAGCAGCACCAACATCCTGGAAGAAAGCTGTGGTGGCTGTAGAACCTAAAAATGGTAAAGACCCATCAGATCCAGCTTCAAATTGGCCCATTTCAATTCTAAACCATGACTATAAACTGTTTATGTCTAATAACTAAAAGAATGACAAAGGTGATGCCAAATTGATAGATATGGAGCAATGTGGTTTTGTGGAGGGGGGCAAACATATGAAAACATTAATAGAACAATCACGATCCAGCAGGAAGCAGAATGTAAGAAAATACCACTGTTGTTGACAGGTCTTGATGCAGAGAAGACATTTGACAGAGTAAACTGCGGTTTTATGAGTAGGGTAATGGAAGCATTTGTAGTCCCTTTTAAAAATAATAAGGTTGAATAGAACGATATATGAGGGATTAAAAAATTAAAGTGGGGGGTTCCTCTCTGATAGGTTCTGTTTGAGCAGAGGAACCAGGCAGGATGTCCTCTTTCCCTTTGTTATTTACATTATATCGAAAACCATTTGCAGAGAAAATAAAGGACTCAGACATTCAAGGGTATAACTGGTATGGCAATCATTAAAAGTTGGCTGTGCTTGCAGATGATATTATTTTGTACTCAATAAAACCAGAAAATTACATTTCATTGTTGTAGAACATTCAGAGACAGTTTCAAGTCTTTTCAGGATGCAAAATTAAAGAAGATAAAACAAAGTAAATAGCTATAAACTATGTCCCCACACATGAATTGGTTTAGCAATACCCATATTTATGGGGACATGATAAATTGAAGTACTTAGGAGTATGGATTGAAAAGAATACTCTTATGGCAGCTAAAGATATGTGGGAAGAGGCTAAACAAAATATAATACAAAAAACTGAGAAACTGGAAGCTCTGTTTTATGGATATGAATAGCAAGATACAAACAGTTTTATACACAGTTCATATTTTTATCAGCAAGATTAGAAGTTATGGGTATCAATTAATAAATAGTTGAATGATTTTATCTGGGAGGGGAAGAGGGCAAGAGTCAAGTGGGACAAGCTGATCCTCCCAATAGAAAAAGGCAGTTTGGGATTCATCGATTTGAAGGGGTATTTCAGAGCTACACAGTTAAGACTCATTTACACAGCACATGCAGAATTCTATAATTCAAAATTTAAATGGATAATTATGAAACTGGGAGATGTTCAATAAATAAGGAGAGACTGGGATTTTGGATGCAGATGCTTAAGGAGAATAACAATAACTATACAAAATATTATTTCTGTTATATTAAAAAACAACAGTATAGAATCCTCAAAATATGGAAACATTCCTACAATGGGGCCAGGCCAGGGGGGAGGATGGCCCCCCCTGTTGTAGAAGGAAGTAGCAGTCCACAAAAATCTCAAAAATTGATAGGTCAAAGAAGAGCCATAAAGACGATAGAGTGGACTGTTGAAGCTAAGAAAGAAATTATGTATTGTTACTATTATACAAAAAGCCCAGAATTTCCAGACACAAGATATACAAAAAGATTGAGAGAAATTAGAAGAAAGAAAAATACTTCCACAAGAAAAACTGTCAGAAGCCTCAAATAAAAAATTGTGTTCATTACTACAACAGATTTGTGAAAAATAGTATATAGACCAAGAAACTTTGATATATTTGGAAAAAGAAGCATCTAGGAAGAGTGAAAATATAAACAACAAGATTTTTGAAAACTATAAAAATAAATATGAACATGGGGAAGAAAGAGAGATTTGATATGGTGTAATATTTTTGCAAAGGCAAATTAATCAATATAAAGAAGGCAGCCCCAAAGATATTCAAAGAGAAATACAGGCTAAGGCATCCAGATATTGGAAAATTTCACAATAAAAAAATAATATCACAAAAATGGAATGGAGAAAAGAAGATTAGTAAAGTAGAAGTTAAAAAATAGAAGTTGAAGTTATGGAGTGCCTGTGAAGTGAAGGATTTGGTGTAGCAGGTCTAACACAGGTTACATCACAGCATTATGGAATGAGTCCCCAAAGAAGATCAGGAGACTTCTGAAGAAGTGGACATGGGAAAGAAAAAGAGATTAAATATGGTGTAGTATCTATGCAAAGGAGAAAGCAAAACTAATCAATACAAAAATAGCAGCACCAAAGATATTTGAAGAGAAATATAGGCAAAGGAATCCAGATATGCAAAACTTTACAATACAAAAAGTAAGAAGACAAAGAGGAAAAGAAGAAAAGGAGATTAGTAACGGAGAAGCCTAAAGAAACAATGAGGTTATGGAGTACCTGCAAAGTGAAGGATGCAGTGTAGAAAATCTAATTCAGAAAGCACCACAACAGGATAGAGCAATGGACATCCAAATTAAGGGGAAACCAGTGGAACGGGAAGCAGTTGGTCAGTTGCCATATGAAGATATTTTGGAGCCTTCCACAGGAAACCAGTATAAACGTTCACTTAAAACTAGACAGCAAGGGAAGAAACAGGAAACTGTGGAAACTCTGACACAGTCACTGTTGAGGAGTGATAGGCCAGTGAGTTCCCATATGACAGAGCAATGGATGGCACAGGATAAAACTGAAATGAATGTGCCAAAGGAAGATGCTATAGAACTTTCTATAGAATGCCTGCAGCAAATGGAAAACAAAAATGTGCCCTCAGTTTAGAAGAAAATGAGCTAAGAGAAGACTTGCTTGATTTAATAGATATTGATAGACATATTACGATAAATGAAAGAAATAGATTGCAGAAGTTCAGTGAAACACAAAAAGTCAGAAGTTTGATAAAATGAACACAGTAATTAGGACTGTCCATAGAGATCCATGCGATATAGCAGAAGTAAACAGGATATATTACTGTGCAGCTAAATTAATAACTGATAAAGTTCTACCACAAGAACACAGAGTAGTGAGGGAAAGGAAGGGGAGAAATCGAATACCATCATGGAAATGTCAAATAGAGAAAAGTATAAAGCAATTAAGGCAAGAAGAGTATAGAAGAGGGAAGAAGTACTCAGAAAGATAGATGTGATAAAAGCAATGTGCAGTATTAGAACAAATCAGGATCTATCATGTGCTATTGCAAATAAACTAAAATCTCAGCACAGGCGGAAAAACTTAGAAGATATGCAGATAAACATAAAGGAAAAGTACAAAATAAGCAATTTATTGATGACCCAAAAAAGTCTTATAGAAAATTGGGAAACAAGGTAAAAGTAATTGAAAGACCACCAAAAAAAACCAGAAGAAATAGATATATTTTGGAGAAGTATTTCTGAAGATCTGTGGATAGAAGAAGTAAAATAAAGAATAAGAAGTTTGAATGTACAGGATATGAAATGGGATGAAGTAATAGCCAGAGAGATTGAAACAAAGTTAAGAAAAGCCTCTAATTGGAAAATCCCAGGCCCAGATACAGTACCTAACTTCTGGTTAAAAGTATTAACATCTTTGCACAAATATTTAGCCATGAGTAAGAACTATTTATATGCACACCCCGAACAGACACCAACCTGACTAACTACAGGAAAAACAATGCTCCTACTTAAGAGTGAACCTGCAAGCTACCCTAAAAATTATAGACCAATAACTTGCCTTCTGACAACATATAAACTATACACGGGAATTGATGCTGTCAGAGTTTATAGTCATTTAGAAGAAAACTCAATTATGGCAGTACAACAAAAGGGCAATAAAAGAAAGGCCTATGGAACAAAGGATGATTTGTTGTTAAAGTCATAGTGGAGAACTATAAAAAGGGGAAGAATCTAAGTATGGCATGGACTGACTACAAAAAAGCATTTGATAGTATCTCACATTCATGGAAAAAAGAGTGCTTAAAATGTATAAGATAATGCACTGATCGACTGCATTACAGTGACCATGAAACAGTGGCAGGCCATTTTGCAATTAAGCAATGATAAAAGACAAATTATTATCCCAGGGATAAAAATTCAGAGGGGGATATTCCAAGGTGACTCTGTGTCACCGCTGCTATTCTGTCTTGCCCTTAACCCATTACACTGTCCACTTAACAGCTTAGGCCATGGCTATAATTTGGGTCCTACAAAGCAACAAAGTGTAAAGACTTCTTATCTTCACTTTGTCAATGATTTGAAACTGTATAGCTCATCAGATCAGGAACTGAAAGCACAACTGCAAGTTGTCAAAACTTTTTCAGATGATATAAAAATGTAATTTGGTCTTGATAAATGTGCAAAAATAACCTTTAAAGCAGGGAAACTGCAGCACCAAGAAAACATCAGATGTTATAAATATAAAATAAAACTAAACACCACCAAGAAACAAAAATACTTGCACAGTTCAAAGTAGATCATATAATGAAAAGTTATAATACGTCTGCGCAAGTACTACCCAGGCAGTCTCGAATAGTACAAGTTCATCAAATGTAGGTTACACAGTGCTCCGTAGTTCAATTGATATCAGAGATATAAAAATATAAATAAATTCTTTGTCTCTTCAGACCAGGGACTAAACTCTTTCAAAGAACACCAAAATCCAAAAGATAAATCCTCCAATAAAAAACGAAACAAAACTGTCGACTACAGTTTATTGCACAAAATAATAGGCAGGTGAGCGCTTTCGCTTTTCAGCTTTATCAAACCATAAAATACTGCTAAAAAATCCACAATATATATAGCCCTATCTACAGTCAATTAACCAATTAACATGTATTAAATTACACAATAAAACAATGAATTTCTTAAAAAGACAAGATCATTCAACCATAAAAAGTGTGAACATTCCTATAGATATGTAAATAATATACCATACAACTTCAGCAGACATATAATATAATTTTTTTTTTAAAATAATAAATATACCATAACAACTTTAGTGAACATATGATATAACAGGTTTTAAATTTGGTTAATTGACTGTAGATATGGCTATATATATTGTGGATTTTTTAGCAGTATTTTATGGTTTGATAAAGCTGAAAAGCGAAAGCGCTCACCTGCCTATTATTTTGTGCAATAAACTGTAGTCGACAGTTTTGTTTCGTTTTTTATTGGAGGATTTATCTTTTGGATTTTGGTGTTCTTTGAAAGAGTTTAGTCCCTGGTCTGAAGAGACAAAGAATTTATTTATATTTATATATCTCTGATATCAATTGAACTACGGAGCACTGTGTAACCTACATTTGATGAACTTGTACTATTCGAGACTGCCTGGGTAGTACTTGCGCAGACATATTATAACTTTTCATCAGATGTTATGTTGTCCCATCTCGCCTTCATTCTTGCTGTTTGGGATCGGTTCCAACTCGGATGATTTACTAAAGCTCGAGAGCTTTTACTGGCTCAAGGCTAACCCATATCCCAACATGCCTAGCAGTAGCTACCCAGATCTTGTTTGCCGCTTGCAGTGTCGAGATTGTGACTACTGGCGCAGGCTAAGTACTTAGAGTTTTTTCACTTATATTGTTATCCTTTCCAGCATTTTACTGTTGAATTACCTTGTTAGAGTGTATATTTATCCCCTTTTAGTCTAACAACCTTTTTTCTACTTGTTTTTGGGTGTACTTGGCTGTTGTTTTCTTCCTCAGGCCTTGCTTTACCCTTTGAGCCTGTTTAAATTAAGGGTTCTTCTTCTTCTTCCCCACCCTTTCAGAGTAGCCATTTAAGTTAGAGGCTCTCCTATTGGGGGAGTCATCATTTAAATTAGAGGCTCTCCCCCTTTTTTCTTCTCTTTCTTTAAAAAAAAAAAAAAAAAAAAGAGAAAGATATTCTTTCTTGTTGTTTGGGCTAGCTGTTACAGCCTTGTTAGTTGTGTTAGTTGTTGTGTGCTGTTAGCTGTTACAGCCTTGTTTCTCACTGTGGTATTTTTTGTCTAATTGTCCACAATGTCCAAAGAGTCAAAACCCTCTGGGTTCAAAAAATGCGACTCGTGTTGCCAGAAAATGTCCCTTACGGATGGGCACATGAGTTGTGTATACTGTTTTACGGGCTGTTCACCTGCAGGACTCATGCTCTATCTGTCATGTTTTCAGTTCCAGAGTTCTGCAGGAGAGAAAGAACAAGTTAATTTTGCGTGGTCTTCTGAAAAACCCTCAAGATTCTTCTTCTCATGGTCCTCAGCCAGCAAAATTGTCAGAAAACTCCACTAAGCCACCCTCATCGGTTCCGAGTTCGGAACAGTCTAAATCCACTCTCAAACCTTCAGCTCTGTCGGTTCCCAGTGTTGGCTCTGACAAAGCTAAGTCTCCGGTAGCTCCATCAGTGTCCTAAGAGCCAGTCCGGACCCACAAAAGAACAAGGTCTCCTTCTTTGGAGCTGGTATGCTCTGCTCCACAATTTCTTTTGTGCAATCTGGAGCAGGCAGCTACCGTTCCTATTTTCACTCCTCTCGGTCCTCCAGGCTTTCAGATCATGATGTGGAGTGAGTGGTCAATAGGCTCCTCATGTCACAGGCACTGCCAAATTACTTTCGATCCCAGCCCATAAGGAATTGGCACCTTCAGCCCATCCAGATTCTCCATCGGTTCCTTCTCCGATTCTCTTGAGCTCGGAGCCAGAATGCATGGAGGTCATGGTGGTGGAACCATCGGCTCCGGTTACTTCTCCTTTATTGGTTCTGACACCCGCTCCGATCTCCTCGATGTCTCATTCCATCGAGGGATCTGGGCGCCGAAGCTCTCTCACCAGCTCCGAGGGGGAAATGGCATTGGATCCTTGTCTGACCCCGCTCTCTCTTTCAGAGCTTCGGCGCAGGTGAGCTCGGCTCCCACATCGGCCTCGGAGCCATCGCTCTCAGTTCGCAGGAGATCTCTGGGCTTTGCGGATCCAGAGTTTCCTTCAACTCGGGACTGGGATGCCTTCGAGGTGATGAGGAGCATGCTGTCTCCTGAGACCGCTCCACCCTCGGCTCCATTGGCTACTTCTCCCTCGGTATCTGTGCCTGCCTTTGACCCTCATCCTGCCTCCAAGCGTAGGGAACCTATGACCCAGGATGCCCCATTGTGTGACCCCACTTCTTCCGAAACCTCCCCCGAACACTCGAAGGAGGTCCCTCAGAAGAAAAAAATGTAAGAGGAAGCATCTAGACTCCCCTGAGTTCATCACTTCAGACACAGACTTGGATGAATCAGAAGGGTCCCCTTGGTTCCCCTCTGAGGATGTCTCTTTTTCAGACATCTTGGAAATCCTTATACAGAGGGGTGGCTGGAAGTCCCTAGCCCCTTCTGAGAATGAGTCTGTCTACCTGGATGCATTTGATTCCCAACCCTCCACCACTTGGGTGTCTCTGCCTTTTGACCAACTTTTGACTGTAGTGAGTCGAAATGCATGGAGTGCTCCAGAGACCATGGAACCAGTTCCGAGGAGGCCAAACAAATTTATAACTGCACCCGAGGACAAATCTTTCCTTTCCAAATGGGTTCCTGTTGATGACATGGTGGTGGCAACAGCCACTAAGAAGGAACTTGCGGAAACTTCATCTATTCATCCACCGAACAAGGAGTCCCATACGATGGACAGGTATGGGAAGTGTATGTTTTCTTCAGTGACCTTTACTCTCAGGTCGCTGAATTACTTGTCACACTTCATATGACTTCAGAGGGATCTCCTAAAGGAGTTAGGAGATACCCTGCAGGATCCTACAGCTGAGGGAGTTGCGAACAGGGCAGCTAATGACCTTGACTTCAGTGTTTAACTCCTTCATAAGGCTAATTTCTTATGCAGCAGATGGAGCGAGTAGGGCAGCAGGTACCGGAGCTGCTTTGCAGAGACACTCCTGGATGCTCCTTTGTCAGTTTGTGGAACCTTTCAAGTCTTCCTTTACCAATACCCCCTTTGATGGCTCGTCCTTGTTTGGGCCTCAGTTAAAAGAGACTCTTACCAGGTGTGAACAGGATAGATGACTCTCTCTGCCATAGGAGTCTGTTTTTCCACTCCATCTCGACCATGTCCTAAAGGTCAGAAGAGTGGAAAGATGTGGTTTCGAAAATCCCAGGGAGCTTCGCTTGACACACATGGAGATTTTTCTCCCAGGGGCAGAGGGGGAAACAACAATGGAAGACGCCGGCCTCGCGGCAGAGGAGGTCCGCAACATCTGGGCGACAGAGATACGTTCTCTGCTAGAGCCTTTCAGCACTACTGAAGGGAGGCCTGACTGTCTGTCTCTGGAGGCAGTCGGGGGTAGACTATCATTGTACACAACAGCATGGCAAACTATCATGCAAGAAGCATGGGTACTGTCAATAATATCCAGGGGTTATAAAATTCCCTTTTCCCAATTACCCCCCTCAAGAGAAAAAAGTTCTATCCCAGATGTTCCACCCAGTCTTTGGGATCAAGCAATCATAGAGGTACAAAGATTGCTAGAAAAAAGAACCATCCAAGAAGTCCTCACAGACCAAATCGAAACCGGAACTTACTCAAGGTTCTTTTTTGTTCCATAAAAGACAGGGGACTGGAGACTCATTTTGGATCTCAGCAAGCTAAACAAATCTGTAAAAAAGATGAAGTTCCGGATGGTAACAATGCAGTCCATTCTTCCCTTCTTGGGTCAGGACAATTGGATGTGCTCCATCGATTTCCAGGATGTGTACTACCACATAAAAATGGACAGGCAATCCAGGAGATTCCTACGCTTCCGGCTGGTAGCCAGTCATTATCAGTTCAGAGCTCTGCCCTTTAGTCTCACCACAGCCCCAAGGGTGTTCACCAAGTGTTGGCAGTGGTCACGGGTCACCAAGAGAAGTATTGCAAGTCTTGGGCTCAATGGCCGCAGCAATTACTCTAGTTCCTATGGCTTGCTTCCACATGAGGATTCTGCAGTGGCTTATTTTCACTCAGTGGTCTTTCCAGAATTTACCAATGTCACACACGATCTTGATCATGGAATCTTGCAAAAAGGACTTAGGATGGTGGCTTGTCTCCCCCAGGTAACACAGGGCAGACCCTTTCTAGACCCCCATCCAGTAGCCACAGTGGTCACGGACACCTCCCAGATAAGGTGGGGGGCATTATCTGGGACAGACTGTCCAAGGAATGTGGCAGCCTCACGAGTACCATTTGCACATCAGTGTCCTAGAGATGAGAGTGGTGCTTCTGGCGTTGCAAGCACTTCAAGACTCTCTTCGTACCGGTACCATTGCAATTCAAATAGACAATATGTCAGTGGTTTGGTACATCAACAAGCAGGGTGGGACCAGATCTTACCCCTTGTGTCGTTGCCCCTTTGAGTATGGCATTGGGCGATGTCTTCCCAATGTTTTCTGATTGTGATGCACATTCCCAGGAAATCCAACATGATAGCGGACAGGCTCAGCAGGGCTATCCTCATGCCTCACCAGTGGTCCCTGAAGCAAGAAGTTGCAGACTTGATTTTTCGCAAATGGGGCCAGCCATGCTGCAATCTCTTTGCCACTCCCCTCAACAACAAATGCAGCAGCTACTTCGCCCTAGTCCCCCCTTTGGGACCGTAGCCCAGGGATGCACTTGTTCATGATTGGCCTCCAGGACTACTCTATGCCTTTCCCTCTAATCCCAAAGGTACTTCAGAAAGCAAAGTTGCTGGGTTGCAAACTCATCCTCATTGCTCCTTACTGGCCTCATCAGGTATGGTTTCCATTTCTCCACCATCACCTTCAAGTGGAGCATTGGATACTGGACCCAGTTCCAGACCTCCTCATACATCAGTCGGGCAGGCTCCATCTGTCCCTTCAAACTCTCAAGCTGACTACTTGGTTTCTCCACTTCCAGTCTTAGCCAGGCTCCTCAACATTTCCCCTGCAGTACAGCATATCCTAGTGTCCTCCCACAAGCCCACTACCAGCAAATGGAAGAGGTTCTGTTGTTGTGCGAAGAGTAATGACATTGATCCCTTTCACTTCTCCTGTTCACAAGATTCTTGACTTTCTGACTGAAACCTTCGAACAAGGGGCAGCTGCAGCTACTATTAGGGTCCACCTTGCTGCCATGTCCAATTTTCATGTGGGAGAGTTAGGCTGTAACATCATGTCCCATAAACTGTGCAGAGCTTTTTTATGAGATACAACTCTTTTACGGCCCCCGGTAAGAGAACCCCCCCAAGACCTAAATTTAGTTTTAGCCTCTCTGGTTCTTCCACCCTTTGAACCATCAGCATCTTGCCCCCTGAAATTTCTATCTTGGAAAACCCTTTTCTTAGTTGCCATCACCTCAGCTAGATGGGTTTCTGAATTACACGCTTTATCTATTCGCCCGCCATATCTCATTTTTCACAAAGATAGAGTCTCTCTTAGAACCAATCCTTCCTTCTTACCAAAGGTATGTTCAAAGTATAATTTGAATCAGTCCATTGAGCTTCCTGTATTCTTCACCAATTATGGCAACAAGGCAGAGTATAGACTCCACCAATTGGATGTTCATAGACAATTACATTTTTATTTACACAGGACCAAAGACCTTAGAAAATCAGATCAATTGTTTGTATCCTTTGCTGACAATAAACAAGGTTCTCCAGTTTCAAAAGTGACCTTATCAAAGTGGCTGTTAGACACAATCAGTTATTCTTATGATTTGCGTAATAAGAAGCTTTCAGGGAGGGCCAGAGGACACTCAACAAGGGCCTTAGCTACCTCTGTTGCCTTCCAAGCCAAATTGCACTTAGATTCAATCTGTGCAGCAGCAACTTGGGCAAATCCTCATACTTTTATCACTCATTACAAAGTGGATGTGGTCTCCCGATCCTTTGGTTCCACGGTCCTGAAGAGTTCCAGTGAGCCACCCAAGAACCAGGTGCTGGGGACGCGGTCCCAACCAGCAAGAACAAAGGCGAGATGGGACAACATAACATAAAGAAGTTATGTACCTACCGTAACGTTCCATGTTTGTTGTCCTTCATCTCGCCTTCCTTCTTGCATCCCCCCCTCCTTCCCCCTTCCTGGAGTATCGGGAGGAATTTCCTCATTGGTTATACTGGCGAAGTTCCTGTTGACATACCAGGTTAGTTAACCATGCCCTGTCTTTCCTCTTTCCTTCCTAACCTTAAATGTGTAAGAGCTTAGTAAAAATTGCATTGTTTTGTCTAGTGTGGGCTATTACAAACGAGATCTGGGTAGCTACCACTAGGCATGTTGGGATAGGGGTTAGCCTTGAGCCAGTATAAGCTCTCGAGCTTTAGTAAATTGTCTGAGTCAGAGCTAAGGATCGGCTCCAAACCCAACCAGCAAGAAGGAAGGTAAGATGAAGGAAAACAAACATGTAACGTTATGGTAGGTACATAACTTCCTTTTGGAACAAGAATGTGATATAAAAGAACTTGAGCAAGAGAGAGTGTATAAATGTTTGGGAATTGAAGAATCAACAATAAAACATGAACAAATGTTAATAAAACTTAGTAAGGAATACTTTAGAAGGCTTAAATTAATCCTGAAAACAGCACTGACATCTAGGAACAAAATTCAAGGTATAAACCAATTTGTTATTCCTGTTCTAACTTAGAGTTTTGGAGTGAGTGACTGGCCCCAAAACATGTTGGATAGACTAGACAGGAAAACAAGAAGATGCTTCATACTCACCAAATGATTTATAAAATTCAGTGCATACCAAGATTATATATTCCCCATTCCAAAGGAGGGATGGACCTCCTTGAAATTGATTACATGTATAGTTCTGCAATCTTGGGACTGCACACATCTGCTGACCTCACAAGACCCAAACATAGTAAAAGTTTTGAAACATGAGGAGAATAAATCTAAGATGACTTCTCTGCTTAATCTAGGAGAAGCATATCGGCATCAAGCAGGAATGGAACTCAAACCAGAAGTAGATAAAAATCAGGCAGCAACTGAATGTGCCAAAAATCAAAAGAAGGAATATAAGGTGAAGAACCAGGTGAGAAGGCAAGACATGTGAAAAAAGCATAAATATTGTAGCAAGTATAGAAAACTTCTGGAAGAACCTCATGTTATCAGGATTGAATGCAGGAATGGTTAAGGAGAGGTGAATTCAAAGCAAGAGATGAAAGGTTAGTATTGGCGGCCCAAAATAGTGGGCTACGTACACGGTGGTTTACATAGTCCATTGAACATGTGGGAGAAACAGACCAATGTAGGTTTTGTAAAACAGAATTGGAAACAGTTACATACCTCATTGCTGGTTGTGACATACTAATGGCAGAAGGACTGTATACTGAAAGGCGTAATAATGTGGCAAGACTGTTGCATTGGGGATTGTGCAAACATTATGGTAATGAAGTGGCTAAAAAACACTGGAAACATGATCCACAAAGCATCATAGAAAATGATGAAGTCTACATCATGTGGGATCACCCATTACCAACAGTTCAAAAGACAGATGCTAGAAAACTGGATATAGTGGCCCATGAAAAGAAGACAAAAGTAGCATTGATCATCAAAATCGCCACACCCAGTGACTACAGTGTCTTGCCTACAGAGAGACACAAATTCATAAAATATCAGGATTTGCAGGCAGAAATGAGAGCAATGTTGGAGAAAGATACCCAGACAGTTCCAATAGTAGTAGGAGCAACGGGTGTTATAAAAAATAATCTACAATTGTATTTAGATATATTATCAATACATGTAACCCTGTACGAATTGCAGGAGTCATTACTGGGCACATTGTGGGTGCTGTGAAGAGCACTTCTGGCTGATATCAAAGATTGAAACAATATTAATTTCATGAACTTTAATCATAATGGGGTCCATTCCCATCATGGTATTAGAAACACAAAAGACTTGGAGAAATTAAAAAATATAGTCACAGAGTAGCAGAAAGTATTCTAAGAACTAAGTCAAGACAAGAATGATAAAAAGAGATTCAGCTGGTAGGGATGACTGCAAGTAATCCTACAGAGAACAGGGAAGAGGGGACTGGGATTTACTGGAGAAAACTGGCAAAGAAAACAAGGTATTGGGATTAAATAATTAGATAGGGAAAGGTAACTGAATGAGTAGAGGCCAAGAATTATTTTGGACTGCAAGCTAGAGACTATATCATAGTATAGGCAAAGAGAAAGGAATAGGGGTCTCCTAAGTGAAAGACCAACACTGGCAGAGTTTTGCATGGAATCTAGAACAGAAGCTACAGCTGTTAAAAAAGTATAATTATCAAAGCATATAAAATATTTCACATTAACTACAGGAGTCAATCAGAGGAGGTTAGAAAGGACTGGAAAGAGAGACTAGATAAGCAATTCACAAAGAAACAATGGGAGGATATATGTATGACTCCCAAATATGCAACAACATCTAGAAGATTTGGGATCTTTTCATGGAAGTGTTTGCATGGGTATTTTTATACCCCTAGCCGAATCTAAAGAAATTTTCTTCAGGTAGATCGCAAATGTTGGAGGTGTGACAGGGGAGAAAGAGGTAATTAGGAACATATATTTTGGGAGTGTAATGAGTTGGAGACTTTATAAATTCCCTGCAGACTTCTCTGTCAGAAACACTTTGTGAGCAAATTGGTGTAACTAAGGAAATGAGTTTTTGAGCTGTAATACAGAATTGGAATTGCCTAGACATAGTAAGTAAGTAAGGCCTTGCTGAGTTTAATTGTGGTGGCTGCCAGACAAGGAATTACTAGAAGATGGAAATCAAAGTCTAAACCAACCTTACTAGAAGTAGTGAATATAGTAACTGAGAAAAAATAACTGGAAGTGGGATCTTTATTAAAGGATATGATCAAATTTCATGGGAAAAATATGAATTGTTCATAGGTTCATAGGTAGGTACTAATTTTGGCTATTGGCTCTAGGGCCTATACAAGCCTAGCCAAAAAGGTACTCTGGCTTTCGCCACCCAAGAAAATTATTATAGGTTCATGGGAACCATGCATGCAGAATAAAGTTGTGGAGGACAAATGAGGTTTAAGGGAAGACAGGAATTGAATGAGCTAGGTAATGATTGACTTACAATGATTGCATAGAATATTTAAAGTGATGTATCATTTTTGTAATTGAAAATATGTCAATATAGTTTATTTTCCCTTATGTAAATTTATGATTGCCTATGTCATAAGTGATAATTCAGTAAAGATGTTTCTTGTTTAAAAAAATCTTGTTATGCTTAGTAACTGTATGTACAGAGAATCAAAATATATCTGAAATCAAGACCCTTTAAAAAGCACCAGAAGAAGCAACAGCTGTGGTGCAGTGTGCTTTGATAAAACCTGAAAGCTTCTTGCCATAGGATCATAGGAGGTTACTAGGCTAATGACCCTAGGACCCATTCAACCCTATCTAAATTTTACCCTTATTTCCATGATCAGCACCTATTGTCCCTGTCCAAGAGGGACACAGGTGGAACCCCCGGGGTGAATTTACGGTTACCCATCCAATCATCCAGATTGTGTTTGAAGAGGGCCAATGAGGTACTTTGCTTGACATGAAGTGGGAGTCTGTTCCAAAGGTGTGGTAACCTCTGGGAGACAAATCTGTCCCTCCAGCAGGTTCTGGTAATGTCACATATCATGTTAAGGCCTTTACAAAGAGTAACCCATGTATCATTTGACTTACGGATATGCAGCATTTCCAATAAAGCAGTCAATGATTGCCTTATATGTAAGACAGAGATTGCCTCTAAGCAGTCTGTATGAAACAGAATAAAGTGACTGATTCCAGACAATCCTCATAGAACAGATGCTGAAGACCTTGAATTTTCCTTGTGAGGAACCTTTGTGGTCTCTCCAATTGCTGCAGGTGCTTGGCAAGGTACATACCAAAAGGGACATTATACTCAATTATTGGCCTGATGAGGGAAAAGTACAGGGAGGTTATAGCTTCTTTTTTTCTGGAGGAGATGCCCTTACTTATGAGATGAGCAATATAGAATGCTCTTCTTACCACTGTGTAAATATGGTGATCAAAGGTAAGGTTGCTGTGAACCTGTGAGCCCAGGTCTTGCACCAGTGAGTGAGTACTTAGGGTGTTGTTGTTATTACTGAAAGGGATGATAACACATTTTTTGCATTGAGTTTCAGGCCATGACTTTGGCACCAATCATTTGTTTGAGTAAGACCCTCTTGTAGGATGTTGACATAATTTGGAGATTCTATGACCATTCCCAGTTTGCAGCCATCAGCAAACTTTGTCAGCCACAGACCTTTAGTTTTAGCTTGTACTTTGGAGAAGTAGACTCCAAACAGTAGAGGTCCCAAGACTGATCCCTGTGGAACACCACTGGTTACAGGTCTGCTGTTGGAGGTGGATTCCCCTATTTTGACTATATGGGTTCTATCAGTGAGCCAGTTAGTGACCCATCTAATGATATAAGGGTTGATACCTAGCTGGGTGAGATTGTCAATGATGTCTGAGTGGAGGATAGTGTTAAAAGTATTGGCTAAGGCTAGGTAGGCTGTATGTACAGATTTCCCCACTTCAAGGGGCTTGGTGACTGTCTTAAAGAAGTTCACTAGATGTAACAGGCGTGATCTCCCTTTGACAAATCCAAATTGAGTAGGGTTAAGTGTTTGGAGATTACCTATCTCTTTGTTGATAAGGTCCATGATGATACGCTCCATGGCCTTGCAGATAAAGCTAGTCATGCTAATAGGTCTATAGTTCCTGGGGTCAGTGGAAGCACCACCTTTGTGTAAGGGGATAACTGTGGCCTTTTTCCATTCAGCTGGGATGAAGCCAGTGCTTAGACTATGACTGAAAAGAGTACCCAGTGATGTTGCTAATTCTTGTTTGAGCCTATGTAGGATGCAGCCTGGGATGTTATCAGGTCACATAGATGCTGTATTTTTGACCTTAGAGAGGGTGTTCATGACCTGCTCTTTAGAAATACAAGGTAGAGGACAGGTGGTCAGGATGTCATGGGGTATGTATAGCAGGGACAGGGGAGTGAAGTTTTCACAGATGTTCAGTATATGTGGTATCATTAACTACCAGTTTAGCACAAATCTGGGCCTTTCCTTTTAGGTTACAGATGTAGCTAAAGTACGTCTTATGGTTGTCCTTAGTTGAGGAAGCTAATTTGGATTCATAATTAGCTGTGGAAGACTTCACAAGAAGTCTTATTTGTTTGTTTAAACTGAAGAGGGAGTGTTTTCAGTTTAGGGCTTACTCCCTCTTACTCTTAGACAGCAATTTCTTCCTGTTATTGTAAAGCCTGTTAATGGCAGCTGTCCACAAGGCAGGTTTGCTCTTCCATGAGGTGCTTGTTTTGGTCCTGTCAGGTATGGCTGAGTCAATGCAGTTATACAGGTGTTTGTATAAAGCATTTGTGTAGAACTCAGCATAGTTGCCAGTTCCATCTGAGGGGGAGGTGCAGGAAAGCTATTTATCCCATCCTGTAAGAGGCTATAATCTGCTTTGGAGAAATTTTTTAGTTTAGTTGCTGTTGGGGTGGGGGGTCAGGTGTGATAGTTACTTCGACTGAGACTGATTTATGGTCAGATCTCACCAAGGAAAACCTCACAGTGGGGGTGCTACAGTAGTCCCCCATATTGGTAAGCACCTCCAGGATGTTAGTACCCCTTGTGGAGGTGTCAACCAGCTGGTCCAGGGCTTTGGAGTTAATGAAGTCGAGGAACCTTTGGGCAAGTGAGTTTGCACATGAGTAATTTGCCCAGTCAATGGATGGGTAGTTAGTCTCCCAAAACCATGTTGTTCAGATGTATCTTGATAGACTCAAGTAGAGCCAAATAGGCAGAATGGGTGTCCTGTTACATGGAGGCGTCCTGTAGCTAGCAGTGACTTGAATAGGTGTCCTACAGACAGTTAATTGCACCTGAAGTATCTCCAGGGACTCATGCTGTCTAACCAATCTGGAGGTGTATTTGTCTTTAATGAATATTGATACACCGCCTCCTTTAGTTTTCATGCCTTCAGTTTGTGGTCTGAACATGTGGAAGGAGGTGTATCCCAGTATGGCTGGGGTGATCTCCACAGCCTTGAACCATGTCTCAGTGACTCCACAAATGTCTATCTCTTCCAAGGTGAGGACTGCTTCCAGTGAGTGCAGTTTCATGTTAAGACTCCTAGCATTTAGCAGCATAACCTTGAGGTTGTTTTTAGATGGAGTTTTTACATCGGGAATTTTGTCCTTGAGACACTGCCTAAAAAAACACTATGTAGTGGCAAGAGCCTTGACCAGTAGTCAAAATCCCGGGGGTGACATATGCAGACCATCACTGGCAAAGCATCAAGGTTTGTTGATCATGTCATCCCAGGCTGACAGATACTGTATCCCCTTAAAATGACACCAGAAACTAAGTCAATTATTGAAGCCAATCATTTTCTGTTTGTATTGAGGCATCATCCTAGGTGAAGGTAAAATGCTGCTTAAGGCTAGGGACATACCAGCTTGAGACACAAAGTCTGAACGCTCAGTCATGTCTCTCTTCATATAGTCAAGAGAGGTACATCTCAAGTTGTTCAGACCAACATGGACTAAGATGGAGTGATAACAGTACCTGTTGTTGATTGACTTGAGTGCACATGTGATACAGCAGAGCCTATCACCTGACAGCTGACTGTGGCCTTCTTATCCAGCGTGGTGACAGGGACATGTGTATGTCTCACCATGGAATCACCTATTACTAATATGTTTGGTGTTGTGTTTAGGCTTAAAGGCTTGACAGGTGAGACACTGGTGTGTGAGCTATTATGTGTGATATGTTCTGCAGAGGAGGTATTATGTGTAGCGTGGTTGTGTTTGTGTTTGGGACATCTCTGATGATTAGGTATGTTTCTGGTGAGGACCTCCGCATATGTAACTGTCTGTGATGTGGGTTTGGGTGGGGTAGGAGGTGAGGTGTGCATGCTGACAACCCATTCATTGTCATAAGTACTGACTGGTGTGTGAGAGAACATGGATTCAAGGTTCTTAATATAGCTACATCTCTCACATGTTGAGTTTGTGTGGACTAGGAGTAAAGGGTTGTCGTGAACATAAGGCAGTTACTACACTGTCTCAGGATGCCCATGTCGACCACAATGGCTGGAGAAACTGTGGGAAATTGTACGTCCATAATGTTAGGTAAATGTATATGCTCAGGAAGAGAGGTCACATTTAAGAATGGCTAGCGGGTGAGAGGTGTGTTGGTACGTTTGAGGGCAGGCTTAGTGTTTTACCTGACAGCAGATCAGGGCCATGAAAAACCTATGGAGGACCACAAGCAAAGTGCTAAGGGTAAATTTAACAAGCAAAATGTTTGTGACTATAACCACCGATGGTAACTACCACTACATGGCAGTGCACGATGGTGGGCTACACACAAGCAAGCACAGATGCGGGGCTTAAATAAAAAAAGAAATAACCCTTTTAACTCAAACTAGCCAATAAGGATGCACTCTCTGATCTCTAGTCCAATCACGTTTGATTAGATGGGACTCAGACGGCACTCTCCTTCCACAAGGGTGAAGAGCCTTTTCCAACAAAGATAGTTTGATTAAAGACTTCTCATCTACTTTTTGTAGACTACTTAAAACTGTATATTTTATCAGATGAGGAGTTGAAAGTACAACTGCAAGTGGTTAAAGCATTATTAGATATAAGAATGACATTTGGACTTAATAAATGTGCAAAAGCAACATTTAAAACAGGAAAGCTGCAATACCAAGAAAATATCAGTCTGGACAGGAATGTGATATAAGGGAATTTGAGCAAGAGGGAATGTATAAATATTTGGGAGATGAAGTATAGACAATAAAACATGAACAAATGCAAATAAATCTCAGTAAGGAATGTTTTAGAAGACTAAAACTAACATTGAAAACTTCCTTGACATCTAGGAATAAAGTTCAAGCTATAAACCAATTTGCTGTTCCTGTTCTGTCTTACAGTTTCAGGATTACCAACTGTCCTCAAATGTTATTGGATCAGTTGGACAGGAAAACAAATAAAATGCTTCATTTTTATCAAATGATTTATAAAAATCAGTGTATACCAAGGTTATATACCCCTTGTTCTGAAGGAGGTATGGGCCTCCTCAAAACTGATTGTGTATAGATTTGCAGTCATGGGACTGCATACTTATTTGCTGACCTGACCAGGTCCAGCTATAGTGAAAGTTTTAAAACATGAGGGTAAGAAGTCTAAGACAACATCCCTGCTTAGCAAAAGCGTATTGGTGTCAAGCAAAAATTAAAGAATATAAGGAGAAGGATCAGATGAGAAGGAGAGAAATGTGGAAAAGCCATAAATATTGTGACAAGTATAGAGATCTCCTGGAACATCCTCATGCCAATCAGGATTTGATGCATGAATGGTTACGGAGAGGTGAATTTAAATCAAAATATGAAAGGCTAATAGTGGTGGCCCAGAGTAGTGGACTGTGTACATGTTGGTTTGCAAAGTCCATTGAACATGTGAGAGAAACAGCCAAATGCATAAAAAAGAGCAGGAAACGTTCACATATATTTTTGCTGTGTGTGATACACTCATGGCAGAAGGCCTGAATACTGAAAGGCATAATAATATGGCAAAACTGTTGTACTGGGGACTGTGCAAACTCTACAATATTGAAGTAGTTGAGAAACATTGGAAAAATGAACTACAAAACACTTTGGAAAATGATGAAGTTTATATCATATAGGATCACCCATTACTAACAGTTCAAAAAAATAAATGTGAGAAAACCAGATTTAGTTGTCTAGGAAAAAACGCCAAAGTAGCATTGATCATTGAAATTGCTGTACCCAGTGACTGCAGTGTCTTATGTACAGAGAAACACAAAGTCATAAAATACTAGGATTTGCAGACAGAAATTAGGGCAGTGTGGAAAAAGGATACTCACACAGTTCTAATAATAGTAGGAACAAGAAATGTAATAGAAATGAATTTACAGACATATTAAGATATGCATTTAACATACATGTATAATATGTATACATATATACATGTATAATACGTGTATCTCCATATGAATTACAGAAGGAGTTAGTTCTGAGTACATTGTGGGTGCTGCGAATAGCACTTTTGGCTAACATCAAAGATTGCAACAATACTAATTTCACGAACTGTAATCACACTCTTACTTAGGAAGAGGGTTCACTCCCATCATGGTATTAGAAACCCAAAAGACTTTGAGAAGTTAAACCAGTACAAAGGATAATATCAGAAAGTTATACAATGCCCTTTTCACAGTCGCCAAAAGAGAAATTCTGTTTCTGATTCAATAAAGCAGACATCCAAGATGTCCCACCAGAACAGGCAGGGTCAATATTCTATTCAAGATTCTTTTTGTTCCAAAGAAAAACAAGGACATCAGGCCAATTTTGGACCTCAGACATATAAACATCTATGTAGAGAAGACCATGCTCAGGATGATCATGAGTCATTCTATTTTGCCTTGCCTGCAAGCAAACTATTGGATATTCTTAACCGATCTCCAGGATGCCTAACTATACATTAAAGTAGCCAAAGACTTCTGGAGATATACACACTTCTACTTGGGAGCTAGTCACTTTCAGTTCTGGACCCTGCCTGCTGGTCTCAACACAGCACCACCCCGTCTCCAGTTGTTCACCAAGTAAAGCACCACCCTCTCCCAAGTTGTTCATCAAGTGCATGGCCTTCATAGCCGCACATCGAATACTACATAAAATTAGAGTATTTCCATATATGGATGACTGGCTTCTTGCTTCCCCAACAAAGGAATCATTAGTCATTGCCAGAAACTAGCTGCTCTGGCTGTGTCTGTCTAGGGCATATCCATAATCTATGAGAAATCCAGCTTCAGACAACTCAGGTTATTCACTTAATAGGATGCTGCCTAGACACAATGACCTGTGTAGTGTCCCTCCCTCTGACCTGGATTCAGACACTAAGGGACTCCATCCAAATCCTCCTACACTTTAATCAGTTACCAATATGTTTAGTTCTCCAAATTCTGGGGTTGATGGTCTCCTCCATTCTGATGGTGCAGTTCATTAATTTTTATATTTGAATACTTTAGAGGCTTCTAAGGGCTCAGTATTCTCAGGTTTCACAGTAGCTTTCCACCCCATTACAGTAGTCATCCTTTGGAAGAAATAGTCACAATTGTAGCTAACTTCTCCCTGCCTTCTTTTAGGAGGACTCTTTGATCTAATAGTATCATGTATACCTCCTCCATGGCAAGGGGGTATTACAAGGGCAGGATGGCCCAAGGGGTAATTTCAATTCATACTGACAATATGACAGTGGTTTAGTGCATCAACAAGCAGGAAAGAACAAGCTTATACCCTTTATGTAGGGAATCAGATCATATCCTTTATGCTATGAAGCCATGAGAGAATGGCAGTGTGGGATTTCTTTGGATTGCTTTCTAATGGCAATGCACATTCCCTGGATGGTCAGTTGTCTTGCTGAGACATTCAGCAGGTCTGTCCCGATGCCATATGGGGTAGCTCTCAATCCAGCTGTAGCTCATCAGATATTCAGATGATGGGGTCAGCCTTGCTGTGATCTCTTTGCTTCCATATTCAACACCAAGTGCAGCAACTTCTTTCCCATAAACCCGCTGGAGGGACAGTCCTCAACAGACATTCTAGTCTAACAATGGCCTCCCAAGGTACTTTATGCATACCCCCCCCCCCCAAAGTTGCACCTGATTCCCAGGTTTCTGCAAAACATAATCAGATGCAAAGCCACCATAATCCTCATTGCCTCATACTGGCCCAGGCAAATTTGGTTTCCATTCTAAAGACCTTACATCACAGAGCCCTCCTAGATCTTGGATCCCAGGCAAGATCTGCTATCTGACTTATCTGGGAATCCTCACTCAGAGCTACACAACCTCAAACTAACTGTTAGTTTCTCCAATTCCAATGATGGCCAGTGACCTAACCTTGTCCAGTGATGTAATCAGTATCTTATTCTCATACCAGAAGGAATCCACTCTTAAACTATATGGTGGTAAGTGGAAGCATTTCATAATTTGGAAACAGCACAAAACATTAACCCTTCCACTGCTTCTGTTCCAGATGTTTTCTGATACCTGGCAAGTATATTTGATTCAGATTCCAGTTTTTCTGTTATAAAGGTGCAGTTAGCTGTTATCTCAAATTTTCACTCTGGTTGCAAAGCTTACTCATTGGCTTCTCATAGGCTCTGCAAAGAGTTTGTCAAAGGAGTTTTCTTCCATCATCCTCCAGTTAGAGAACCAGTACCTCCATTAGATTGTCAGCTTTGTGCTTTAAGCTTTAATTAAGTCACTGTCTGAAACCATCTCCTGTTCCCCTGAAATTTCTTTCCTAGAAAACTTTGTTGTTTATGGCCATTACAGGCTTTATCCTTTGTCTTTCCCTACTTAGTTTTTCACAAGACTAGGGTGTCTCTATCTGCTAACTTCTTATTTGGCCACAAGGTTTCTTCAAGTGCAAACATAAACAAGACTATACATTTTCCAGTATTTTCCAAACTGTTGCAATAAAGATGAATATGCTTTACATACCTTGGATGTGCAAAGGCAGCTTAGGATGTTATTCATATAGATTATTGTTGCAATAGTCCTAGCTATATGGATTATATCCTATTAATGATATAACAGCCAGCCAGTTTTCAAAGCTTTAAGACACCTTCCATGCACCCCATCCATTAGTCAGCTCAAGGTGAGTTGACTAAAAAGTCAGATTTGAGCTCCATGCCCTTCAGAGCTTTCCTACTGCCAAAGAGCACTACTCTTGCAGGCATTTGAGGATCGACGGTCAGCTAACATTGTTCCATTGCTGAGCAGATTAATTTCCACTTCTGGAAAAAAACTTTTTCTTTAATTTTGTTGACAGAATTTGTGCTTTTAATGCAAAGTATCCATTTTACAGATATGAAAAGGTGTTTTTAGTGACTATCATGTGTTTTATTTATTATTTACTTTTCAAGGTTATTTTGATACTAAAAAGTTATTAAAACTGAACTAATTCAAAACTTTTCTGCAGTAAAAAGTGTGCTGTTTTACTTTGGGGGCAGGGTAAGTGTTTGAAGTGCTTTTTACTGAATTTTAAAAGTTAGTTTTTTTACAGTGTATGTGTTTACTGACTACTGCTGCTGCTGCTGTGGCTGCTGCCAGACTTCACCTGGAATCGGGCATCTTTTTCAGATTCACCGTTATATAGCCTACTGGTCCCTTATTTCTTCTTTCTTCCAACCACAAGACGAAAATTACTAAATAGCATTTGCAATTACAGTAGGTTGCTGAAGTGCCTCAGACATAAATGGGTGGCTGCTGTGGCTAGTACTGGTTCCTCAGACCATTCATGTTTTTTCCTGGCTCCTTCTGGTGTAGTTCCTACAACCAACATGGAACAAGGGTTAGACACATCCTCTTTGACTGTTGGAGTGCCCCTGGTAGGAAGGGGAAAACCACTCTTGTTGGTTTTGAGAAAAGGGGAAAAGTACTTCAGAAATTGCTGACACAAACAAAAAAATTAAACCTATTCTTCTGTCTGTCACTTTGAACAGGAGTGATTTACTGGGCTTAGCTCAGGGTTTGGTTTAGGCTCTTGACCTTTCCAGTTTAGCTGTTTCTTGTAAAAGAAAAAGAGATTCTTCATTTTCTGAAGAATTCAAGTTTTTGATCCATAAAATGATTGTGAAGGGACACATTCAGCATGTTTCCTTAGATTTCTGATTCAGATGCTGTGGAGATTGTGGTTTCAGCCAGTCCCTTTGAAGGATTCTCTTTCTCTGAAACTATTCCCAGTGAGAACATAATGACATTCTACAGTCCCTGAAAAAGTATTATGATTTATTACAACTGGAATGTCCAGAATCTAACTCAATTACTCCTGTTATTCAGCACTGGGGGATGTTTTGTCACAGCCTATAACTTCCCTGTCAGCCAGCCTACTTCCCCCAAGAAAGCAGAAAATTGTAGGAAGTTCCTCAGTCTTATCTACAATGAGTGTATAAAAAAACAGTCAGCCTCAGCAGCTGTTGCTTTAGTGAACCTAGCTGCTGCTAAACATCTGTTTAACTTACTAACACCTATGTGGTGTGGAATGTCATACCTCTGTTAGCCTACAAATATTGCATTCCAGAGAATTTTATGAAAAATCAACTTAAAAAAGCATAAGATAAACAAATGTAAATATTTTGTGAACAGTAAAAGTTATTAAAACTCTACAAGTAGCAGTGTTATCAGTAAGAGGTATTCTTTAGAGTCATAATACTACATGCATAATCTTTCAGTAAATGCTATCATGTATTGTAATGCAAACAAACCCAGAATTATATTTTTTGCTAAACTTTCACAAATTGTCATATTTTGGAAACTGTATAAACTAGATATATATTGTTAGAACACATGTGTGAATCAGGTATAGACTTGCATGTGACTCTGAGAAATTTATCTGAGTGCACGTTTTAGATATTTTCAGAAAGAGTACAGGATGGATCTCCCACACAGATTGGGGTTCTCTGAGAACATGCAAACAACTTGTCTGACTCCTCACAGGATTGTTTTCCTGGGGTGTCTCTTGGACAACTCAAAGTGCTTTTCTTCCTCGGGAAAAAAGTAGATCTGTATCTACATCTATCTGTATCTAAAGGACAACCACAAAGCATTCTATAGCTATGTCAAGAATCTCAATGGCAACACCCAGATCTGCTCTGAGTTACATCACAAAGGCACAGAAATTACAGAACCAACTGATATTGCCAACATCCTGGCAGATAGGTTCAGTGCTAACTTTACCCCCCACCACCACCCCCTAAAGGGCCCATATCTATACAGGAAGAATGCAGAGTCCTTGTAATCACAACTATGCAGGTGAAAGCTGCACTCTCTAAAACCAAAAACACAGCATCCGTGGGACCGGACAACATCCCAGGCTGCGTTTTACACGAACTTCAGAATGAACTGGCTCCCCACTTAAGCAACATGTTCAATAATAGCCTCGCATTAGGCTTTGTCCCCACTGAATGGTGCACAGCAACAGTTATCCCACTCCACAAAGGGGGAGCCACCACTGATCCCGGAAACTATAGACCTATTAGCCTGACGAGCCTGGTCTGCAAAGCCATGGAACGTATCATCATGGAACTCATAAACAAAGACATTGGTAACCTCCAAACTCTGGATCCCACCCAGTTCGGGTTTGTGAAAGGCAGATCATGCCTCCTGAACCTGATCAACTTCATTGAGGCAGTCACCAAAGCCGTAGATGAGGGTAAGGTGGTTCACACAGCCTATCCTGACCTCGCCAAGGCTTTCGACACTATCCCCCATTCTGGAATTATAGCTAAACTCAATAAACTAGGCATAAATCCCTACGGCACAAGATGGGTTGCCAAGTGGCTCACTGACAGAACCCACACTGTAAAAGTTGCAGACTCCAAATCTGACCTCAAACCAGTGACAAGTGAGGTACCACAGGGTTCCGTCCTGGGACCGCTCCTGTTTGGTATCTACTTCTCTGAAGTACAGGCTAACACAGAAGGACTCTGGCTAACGAAGTTCACAGATGACTGCAAACTAGGAGCCATAGTCAAGTCCCCAAATGATGTGAACATCCTACAGAAGGGCCCCTCTGAGACAGATGCCTGGTGTCAGAGCCATGGCCTCAAGCTCATACCCATGAACTACCACATAGGCAGCAATCTACTTAACACCGAATGTGTGATAAGAGACCTTGGGACCCAGGTGGACAGTAGTCTCTCCTTTGATAGTCACATTGCCACAGTAGTCAGGAAGTCCTTCTACGTGGCACACCTCATCATAAAAGGGTTCTCATCCAGGAAAAAAGAGGTCATCGTTCCCCTCTACTCGACACTCATCAGACCCACTATAGAGTACAGCGCCCCCTTTGGAATGTACCTCACAAGACATCTGCAGCAGCTGGAAAGGCCACAGAAGTACCTCACAAAGAGGATTATTGGACTCAAACAAATGCCCTACACTGACCGCCTCAAAAATCTCCAGCTTTACTCCGTAGCATATCTCCTACTCAGAGGTGATCTCTGCTTAACATATAAAGCTATGTCAAACCCGGAGCTGCTGGCCATGCTACACCTAAAGAAATCCCAATCCCTCCGAGCTACATGCTCTAGGGACCTAAACCTTGTCACCACAATAAACAGGACATGCTGGAGGGATAGATTCCTATCCCAGAGACTTCCCATACTCTGGAACAGGCTACCCATCTATGTCAAGCAAAGTTCTTCATTAGCACTCTTCAAGAACAATCTTGATGAGTGGATGGGAAATAGGAAATACACCCCGGGGATCACTTCTGTGTCTCTGCTCGACAGTGGCACAGGAAAATAGCTTTCTTGGGTGGCGTAAGTCAGGGAACCTTGTTGGCTAGGCTTGCATAGGCCCTTGGGCCGCTAACCGAGTACCTACCTATGAACCTATAAATCTGTTCCTGAGTTTTCCACTCAGACTGTTGTCTCAGCTAGGGAATGGCTCAGGATTTTAGATATTATGGCTTCTTTGATTCTCATGATCCCTCCTGCAAGACTCCACATGAGACAAATCAAATGATTGCTGAAATATGCATGGTCCCCAAATCAAAACCCCCTGACTTACCAAATTCCAGTTAGATTTTTGTGGTAGAGACACCAAATTTGTCATAATCCAGGTTTCCTATTCCCTCTCCCTGCTCCAATACATTTAGTCACAATAGATGCCTCCAACTTTGCTTTGGGTAGCAGTATCTGTGGAACAGGAAAGACAGACCAAACACATAAAAATCATCTGTGGCCCCCAGGAACTCTATAATTAGTCCCAGACAACACTACAGTGATGTGGTACATAAACAAGCAAAGGGGAACCCAGATCTTACCCTCTATGTAGACTTGCCATGGTAGCCTGGGATATAGCTTTTCAGTGCAGTCTCACTCTACATACATCATCAGAGCCAAATTGTGTGGCAGACAAGCTAAGCAGAATTAGGTCAGACCTCACCAATAGAAATTGAATTGGGGGTCTTCCAAGAATTGATATAGCTGTGAGAAACACCACTAATAGATCATTTTGCCTCTGCTCACAACAATCAGTTGGCAAAATTCTGCCCCAGGGCTTCATACAAGAAGGGCTGGAAGACGTATTATTTTTCTTTTCCTTGGACAAGAATGTCCCTGTATACATTTCCACCCTTTCCACTAATATGTAGGGTCATTCTGAAGATTCAGAAGGACTCTCCAAAGATCAGTGTGGTTACTCCCTTCTGGCCGAGGCAACAGTGCTTCTCCCTTCTTTTTGAAATGGCCAGGGGAAATTAATATAAGCTTCCTCACAGACTGGATCTCCTCACACGACTAGCGGTGTTTGATACATCCAGACCTCAAATAACTGCATCTGGCTGCCTGGATGTTAAAATCTTAATCCATTTTAGTCGTCTTTTTTTTCTGAGATGCAGTAAGTATTAAAAGGACGCAAGAAAACTTGTAACTAGAAAATCATATATTAGCAATTGGAAAATATTTTCTTGTTGGTGCCAAGAAAAGAACTAGCACAAATTCAGGCTAGTGTTTCTCTGGTTCTACATTATTTATGTGAGTTACTACACTTTAGCCTGTCTTACCACTCCATCATCTTTTATTTGTCAGCCATTTCAGCATATCTGTCCATTGATTCTCTTCTTTCACTGTAATTTCATGTGAAAATATTTTTGGAAGGGGGTTGTTGCATACTAAACCTCCAAGGAAGCAGGTGTCTCCTCCTTGGGAACTAAATTGTTTGTTAAAAAAAACAGCTCTTGCTCTATTTGAAACAGCTCATCAGCCTGACTTGAGGTTCTTAATAGGGAAAGCAGTTTTACTTATTGCTCTGACATCTGCAAGAAATTTATCTGAGTTACAAGCTTTTATAATGAGTCACCCTTATTTAATTTCCCACAAAGATGGTATTTCCTTAATAACTAATCCTTCATTTATGCCTAAAGTGGTTTTTGAGTTTACTTTGAGCCAAGGTAATGCATCTTCCTGTCTTCTTTCCAGAGCCTATAGATGAGGATGATAGGATATTTCATACCTTGAATGTCCACAGACAACTGACGGACTAAGAAAACCTTGCAGCATGAATAAAGCAGGTAATGGTCACTAACGTGGCCTGGCATGTCTTTAGGACTTGTACATTTCTCAGGAAACTTAGTGATTAGCATATCAAGTACAGAAGACATGTCTGCATGTAGACAAGACCTTGTTGGGCTATTGACCAGTTTAGTTTTTTAAGAAAGTATCGTATTTAATTGTGTTTTAGAGGTTTGTGTTTTGAGTTCCCTGTCACATCCATTCTTCTTGCTTTGGTAGATACAGTAAATGTGCTCGTAGGTTAGAACTGTGCTATCTGCCTTTGTAGGCCTTTTTTAAGCCTAGTCAGATTTCCCATCCCAAATCAAACCCTGTGTCCTGTGTCTGTCAGGTAAACATTTTATTATGCCATGATGGGTGCGGGATATGAATAAAGTACATCACACCTTCAGTTCTACTAGGAATCTATCAGTCTACACTTGCATAGACTGGCTTCCTAGACAGAGCTGTAGTTGAAAACAGGAAAGACGGCAAATTATGCAGTTTAAGGTAAGAATGGTGAGTTGGGAAAGGTTGCAATTTACTTAGATGTACTGTTCACACAGGTTGTACTGCATCATGTTCTGGGGGTAAAGAACTATAACCACAGGTCACTGCAATGAAACTGAGGGGTACACCAACAAACCCAAACTAAAGCTCTTGTCTAGGGCAAGAGCTGTAGAATAACTCAAGACATTTGTATTCCTTACAATGGCTACAATGCTTATTAAAGAATATATACCTTGTCCACACTGTCCTAGCAGCAAAATGCCACACAGCTGAAGTCCACAGCAGGACTGTTGTTACTTAGGAGTATTCTCCTGCACTTGCTATGTAAGCTGATGACAAGGGAAAAAACAAAAACCTGGAGAATGAGAACAAGGAAAGAAAATAAGAAAAGGGCAGTAAGACATAGTGCAAAATGCAAAAGTGCACCTATATTACATACAGTGTACAAAACAGAAGAATAAATCTGTGGTTTAAATCTGGAGAACTGTACAGCTGTAACAGAGAACTCAGTCTACAAATGCTGAAGATGCATATGATCTTAGACCATGAATTTGCATCAGTATTGTACTGCAACAAGACTCATACTACTACTTCTATGCATACCTCTCAACTGTGCAGATTTTCACAGAATAGCCAGATTTTTGCCTCACATTTTTGGTCTATTTCTCATAAAATTGTGGTATCTAGTAAAGCACTGACAAATCACTGAGTGTTGAAGTCAGACAATAGACAAGCATTTTAGTTTCAGACTTCATACACTTTAGAAATTCATGCTAATGCAATACGTTATTCTATCAACTTTCTAAGTTTAAGAGAGCAGTATTTAAAATGTGTCCCTATTTTTGGGCCTTTGATCCCCCATTATTTATGGCTTTGTCCAGATTTCTTACTCTAAGAGGTCGAGAGGTATGCTTCTATGCAGTCTATAAATGTAGCACAGTACAAAAGTAAGCAATCAGATGAAACTGTCTGTAGTACAGCTACATAAATATGCAAGTGTAGTATATTTATTTATCTGGCTAGTTATCCATCTGTCTATCTATTTATCTGACTCCAAGCCAGATCATGGTCAGATAAGGCCCTGCAATGATTTCAATGTCCCATTACTTGACTGTCTCTCATCAGTTACCATAAATACAATTCATACCTCAGTGTGTATACTGTTTTCTTACTTTTACAATGATTACAGAAATATGGATTTAATTTAAAACTTTTATTTCAAATTTTGTAGCATAAACACTAATGGCCATTTGATGAACAAAGCAATCTCACACTGAAAACAGACTTAGCATGAGCAGCACTAAGCTTAACTTCACTTGAAACTCACATTTATTGAAAATGCATTCAAACTTACATTCATTAAAATGCATCTGGCCAGTGATGGATTAAGTGTATCTTGAGCCTGGGCTATTTTCAAATCATGGCCCCTTCCCACACACAGTAAAACCAAACCAAAAAATAAACACTGAAAAACTGAATAAAAAGAAAGAAAAACCACACCAAGTCTAAAAATAAGGTTAGCGCTTTCGTTTACTAATTAAGCAAACTTCTTCAGACAACTGACAATACAAAAATTCACAACTTAAATAAATTATCATATCATGACATCACTATACAATACAGTAGGTCAAGCCTCCATTTAAAGAACCCACATACCCAACGTGTTTACACATTCATCAAAATACACATTTTTAGGGTCATGCATAAATTGCATGCATTCTTTGATTGACCTTCTTTAGTATTTTAAACTGTATTTCGTGTTTAATACAGCAACATTTAGAGTGTGTTATAAATTTGTAGTGTTCAACATTTTTTTCATTAAGCAGTGAAACAATATATAAACCAATAATAACAAAAGTACCCATTTCAGAACATTTCAGACTTAAAAGGCTACTCAAACTGCTGTCATTATAATCCAGTAATATCTGTACCCGTCAACTACAGATACTTTATTGACCATGCACACATCACATGTCTGATTGTGATAAAATGACAGTCATTCCAGTTTACTTTACACAAAATCACACTAGTCCTGCAAAGACAGACTAATGTTTTTTTTTTTTTAACTGTTATCAGCTCAGCAGGGTCAGTTATTTTTATCCACAGGCACCTCCCCCACAACCTAGCAATTATAGTTACAATGTTGACTACATCCTTCTCAGACCTGTGTGTCAAAAATAACAATAACGACCAAAGTCACATATTTCAAATGTATTTCACACAAACACACAGTAGCCAAACTACTCAAACTTAATTCACACACTCATACACATCAGTCCTTTAAAGCCAGATTGAATACTGTTTTAAAATGACGAGATGATAAAAACATATGGTAATTTCTTGTACAGAGATCCCTCCACCCCCTTCAGTTAAAGTAAACTTGATTGTATACACTTCTTGTTGCAATGAAGAAGTAAATTACATGTACTTAAAAAACTATTTTTGGATGAATTACTTGAAAATATATAAATGTCACTAGTGTCATGCCATAAGATCCAGCCATATGCAGCCCAATTTAAATAGAATAGTATTTATGAGAGAATAAGAAATATTAGCCAATGGATAACATATGTTAAGTCATTGTGCACAATCTCTGCAGAAGTAAGTCACCTGGATAATTTCATATGAAAGAGAACTATTATTAACACAGGGGCTGCTGCTGGCAAACAACTTTGCATCTCAGTGCTTCATCCACATATGCAGTGCCTACTGCCCTTGAAGAATAAATTGCTTATATTGCATTAAAAATGGTGTGCTGGTGATACTGCCATAACATTTCTTGAAATAGATTGGTCATGCAATAAATCGAAGAGCTTAGGCCAGATTTCCAATTGCTCCAAAGTACTGTCTGGTTAAGTAAGTTTCTCAATGTCACATGGTAGGCAAATGAAGGTGGAATGGTTCAAACCCTGCACCCTTTTCACTGGAAGCAGCTCTTTAACAAGCTGGAGCTTTGATCTTTTGAGCCAACTGGCAAAGTATCAGTTTAAACAAGATGTAGAAATTCTTTACAATCCAACATTGTAGAGAAGACTGTATTACAGTAATTTGCAACCATGACTACGTAAGTGCTGGTCATCACTCCAAATAATGCAGACTATATGACCTGATAAATGTCAGCCCTTTTGCAGTTGCTGATGGCTGTAAAGAAAGTACTGCATAATATACTATTACTAAAATGCAACATATTTAGACAGTATTACACAATACAGACCTATTAATAAATTAATTCAGTATTTAGTACAATGAATAAAGCAAAACAAGTAAAACCAGTATAAATGCTTCAGCAGCTTTTGTTCAACAGTCTACAAGTCAAACAAAAAAATATAAACATCACTGCATACAACATACTGTTTGTTGGGGGTACCTACATTTCATTTTTGACCTCCCCATGTCTTCTGTTATCAGAAATAGCCATATCCTCTGACATCTCTCAATACAGGTCTGGTTTGAAAGGCTAATGCTCTATTGTTGCAGCATACACCTCCAGAGTCAACAGAGCCAGAGTGTGGAAAAATGGGGCCCTATGCATACTAATTAATCAAGACCCTGCCAGCCATAACAGTATCCCATTACTTGGCTATCTCTCCCGTTACTATAGACATTGTTCAAAACCTATCAGTGTATGAACTATTTTCTTCTTTACTTTTACAATTATCACAGAGATTTGGATTTAACTTAAAGCTTATTTTAAATTTTATATAAAAAAAAACACTGACAGACATTTTCTAAACAAAACAAAACACTCTCACTGTGAAAATAGACTTATTGGAAGAAGCAGTAAACGTATCTTCCCTTGAGACTCACATTTAATGAAAATGCATCTGACAATCCATTAAACTACAAGAAATGTACTGGGATTCATAGTCAAATGGTATATAATGAAAGCACTGTGCTATACAACATATAGTGAAGCACTAATTAGCACCTATGTGAAGGGTACAGGAATTCAAAAGAAAAATGTGTAATGCATTTGTTAACAGCCAGTGACAGCCCACTGGATACAAGTGTCCCTTTTGTCCAGTGTCCCTTTGCAGGAGCAGCCCAGGAGCACTGTCTGGTGATGTAACTTGGCAGCTTCACAAAAAAGACAAATGTATTCTGAGAGAATCAAACCATATACTACAGATCTTAGCCTTACTCATCTGCACCAAGTGCTAGACAAACTCTGATAGCCAAAACATGCATTGCACCCCATTTGCCTGCAAAAACAAGCTAAATTAAAAATATATTCAAAGTTAAAATAATAACATTAAACTTTCAGGCTTCATACTGCCCAATTTATTCAAAGTTAAATAATAAATACACTGTCAACATTCAACAGACAAAGAAACCAAGGATCACATCTAAAGAACATGGCTCATAGGATCATAGGTTAAGTACTATGAAACCTGCCCTTGTGGGATATTTTAAACCAAGCTAGTTTCCCTTTTGTGCTGGAATAAACCTATCTCATTTGGCTGAGATTGGCCTTAGCCATCCCATGGTCGATAATTATATATTAGCCCTAATGAGAATAACGGGGATCATACCGTAAATAATTTGAGGATACCCTTACATGGGGTAAAGCATTTAGGAGCTGCCTTAGATGCACTTATATATCCAAATTGGAAGCCACTCACTCTGCAGCCAAGACCGAAATAGCTGGTCAAGAGGAGAAGGTCAACATTTGCACCACACCACATAGAACACATAGCCCTTCAGAACACACACCGGCACTGCCTTCACATAACAACACAAAGCACACACCCACTTTCACAGAGGCTTCCAATAAAAATATACCCAAATAGCAGAGCCCTCCAAGGCAGAAATGCACTTGACCACCACAACACAACACTAATCAGGAGACACATAACTGTCCTAAACAGTGTACCACTCAACCAAAGCCCCTAAGGCAAAAGAGCATGCCCAACACACTAGTCATAGGTGATTTAATAGTGAGGCACACTGATGTCCCACTCACTAGGTCGAATAAGGAGGAAGTAACAGTCAGCTGCCTGTCAGGTGCCAGGATCCACCACATAACGCATGCACTCAGGTCACACAACAACAGGTACAAATATGACTCTGTCATTGTACATGTGGGTCTGAATGACCGGAGACATACTTCCCTGGACTACATGTAAAGAGGCATGAAGGAGCTCTCAGATTATGTAGCCCAGGCGGGTATGACTCTAGCCCTGAGCAGCCTCCTACCATCACCCAGAATGATACCACAGTGCAAGCAGAAAATGATTGATTTCAACAACTGGCTAAGTTTCTGGTGTCATTCTAAGGGGATCCAGTATCTGTCTGCCTAGGATGACATGATTGACAGGCCTCGATGCTTTGCCAGATATGGCCTGCATCTGTCACCCCTGGGCTTCGGGATACTGGCCATGGCTCTTGCTACCCCTGTAGTGCCTTTTTTAGGCGGTGTTCCAAAGACCAAATCACCACCGACCGTAACTGCTACAAACAAATGCAATCTGAGGGTCATGCTGCTCAACGCTAGAAGTCTAATTCTCAAAATGCACTCACTCAAAGCACTCCTTAAAATGGAGACCATCAACATTTGTGCTGTAACAGAGACCTAGTTCAAGCCAGCAGAAAACACACCTGCACTAACAGGCTATAATTCATTCCACACCTTTCGGCCCCAGAACTTGAACCGAAGCTCCAAAGGTGGTGGTGTTTCCATATTCATAAAGGATGTGCACACCACCAGACTGGTAGCCCAACATAACGCATCAGAGATACTTCATTTGCAGCTAACATTGGGTAAGACAGCGATTCAGGTTGTAAACTGCTATAGGTCCCCAACCATGTCCCAAGACTCACACTCCATGTTCCTAAGTACCCTGTAGAATATTAGGGTCCAATGTAACACACTCATACTGGGTGACTTCAACTACCCCTCCAGTAACTGGGAAAACTACTCATGTACCAATACACTTGCCCAACGTTTCCTGGAATTCATTAATTCCAATTCCCTGTACCAGCTCGTTCTTACCCCCACTAGAGGTAGCATCATCCTTGACCTGGTCATTACTAACCTGGGTGACTGTTGCTCTACACCAATAGTCAACTCCTCCCTGGTTAGATCCAACCACAAACTAATCACCTTGGAAATCCACATCCCTCCCATCCACCCCCTCGCAAAGGTAACCACCATAAAAAACTTCTGCAAAGCTAACTTTGGGCTCCTAAAAACAGAGGTGGCTAACTTCACGGCACCCATGCAAATGGACAATAGTTGCATAACCGTGAAATCATACACCAATGCACTGTATGAACACGTACACAAATGCATGGATCTCACCATACGCAATAGAACCAAGATGCTCTTCTCCAAAAAAAGGAAGCCCTGGTGACCCCTGCCATAAACAAACTCTACAATAGAAGGAGGAAACTGATGCAGAATAAGATGAAGTCCCAAGATTGGAAAAACTCCCTAATCAGCCTCAACAAAAAGTTGAGATCCCTCATCAAATCCTTTAAAGCTAGCTATGAAAACAGAATTGCAGCAGATAGTAAAGACAGCCACAAGGTCTTTTATAGTTATGTAAAGAATCTCCATGGCAATACCCAGATTTGCTCTGAGCTACTGCACAATGGTACCTCCTATACCAAGCCAACAGATATTGCCAATATACTGACTAATTCAGTGCCAACATTACCCTACTCTCCCCCACCAAAGGACCAATCACAATACCAGTATATTGCCAGACACCCAGTATTACTGCTGCACAGGTTAAAACAGCACTGTCCAAGGCCAAGAATACAGCTTCTATGGGACCTGACAATATCCCTGACTGTGTTCTACATGAACTACAGAGTGAACTGGCACCTCACCTGTGTGCCCTGTTCAATCACAGCCTCACTTCAGGCTTTGCCCCTACTGAATGGTGCACTGCTACAGTCATCCCTCTCCACAAAGAAGGAGTGACTACAGACCCTGGGAACTATCATCCTATTAGCCTGATGAGTCTGATATGCAAAGCTATGGAATGCATCATCATGGACCTAATAAACAAGGATATAGGGAATCACCAAACTCTTGGTCCCACACAGTTTGGTTTTGTGAAGGGTAGATCATGAATGCTCAACCTGGTCTTCTTTGAGTCAGTCACCAAAGCTGTGGATGAGGGCAGGGTGGTTCATACAGCCTACCTTGATCTGGCCCAGGCCTTTGGAACCATTCCCCACTCAGAAATCATATAAAAACTCACTAAGCTAGGCATCAACCCCTATATCACTAGGTGGGTTGCAAACTGGCTTAGAGATAGAACCCACAGTACGAAAGTAGCTGACTCCAAGTCAGACTGTCGACCAGTCACGAGTGGAGTCCCACAGGGTTTGGTCCTGGGTCCTCTCCTGTTTGGTATCTACTTCTCTGAAGTCCAGGCCAACACGAAGGGACTCTGGCTGACAAAGTTCGCAGACGATTGCAACTTGGGAGCTATTATTAACTCCCCAAGTGATGTTGACATCCTACAGAAAGGCCTCACTCAGACTAATGACTGGTGTCAGAACCATGGCGTTAAGCTCAATGCCAAAAATGTGTCATCATCCCCTTTGGGAAAAACCTGGTTCCCATGAATTACCACATCAATGGTAGTCCACAAGACGTTATAAGAGATCTTGGAACACAGGTTGACAGCAGCCTCTCTTCTGACCACCACATTGCTACTGTGGTCAGAAAGTCCTTCTATGTGGAACATCTCATTACTAAGGGTTTTGCATCCAGGAAGAAAGAGGTCATTGTCTCCCTCTATTCTTCCCTCATTAGGCCAGTCATCGACTACAATGCCCCATTTGACATGTACCTCACTAGACATCTGCAACAACTGAAGAGGCCACAAAAGTACCTCGCAAAGAGGAGCCTAGGCCTTAAACACTTGTCCTATATGGACAGACTCAAAAAACTCCAACTATTCTCTGTCTCATATTGCCTACTTAGATGTGATCTCTGCTTGACTTACAAAGCCATGTCTGAACCAACTCTGTTAGAAATGCTACATCTAAAGAAATCCCAATCCCTCTGCACCACACGCTCCATAGACCTCAACTTCATTACCACAATCAGCAGAACAAGCTGGCGGGACAGTTTCATAACCCAGAGACTGCCCATGCTATGGAATAGACTTCCCATACATGTCAAACAGAGCACCTCACTGGCCCTCTTCAAGAGAAATCTTGATGAGTGGATGGGAAATAGAAAATTCACCCTGGGGATCACTCCAGTGGCCCTACTCGACAGAGGCACTGGGAACTAAGATCAGGTGGCACGATGCCAGGGTAATCCTATGGGCTAGGTTTGTAAAGGCTCCAGGGCCATTAGCCTAGTACACACCTATGCACCTATGAACCTATTAATAGTACAGGGGGCAGTCCTGCAGTAAGTTTTCTGTTTCCCATCTGTAGATCCAAGTTGCATTTGAATATTCACTGGAATGAACTTTGTTTTAAGTAGATGGGAGGAGTCTGTTCTAGAGCAGCAGTATTCTCTGTGAGATGTACTTCTCCCTCCATTCTGTTGATGTTGCAGAAGAAGTTTAAATCCCTAGATTGAATATTTCTGATGCCATTTTACTTACTGATATGCAGTAAATTCCTCAGTATTGGGTCAGAGAATTTTTTATATGCAAGATACAGGTCACCTCTTAGCAGTCTGTAGGATACCAAGTATAGATACAGAGCTTTGAGGCTGTCCTTGAAGGACATGTTGTTTAGGCCTTTTATCCTTTTAGTAAGGTATCTCTGTGGGTGTTCCAGTTGTTGCATCTGTTTGGACAGATACATGTCAAAAGGGGCATTATATTCAATGATTGGCCTAATGAGGCTTGAGTAAAGAGGGTACAATGACATCCCTAAACTAGATACAATCCCTTTGTTTATAAGCTGAGCAATACAGAAGTACTAATAAACATGTGTTGGTCAGAAGTTAGATCAATATCCACGTAAGTTCCCAAATCCTAAATAACGGGGTCACCTCTTAGCAGCATATTGTCAATGTGGTAGTTCCCTGGGGTAGATGACTTCCCAAAGGATGCAGTAATGGCATTCAGTTTGTGCATGATTTTGGTGTCATTTATTTGGGACAAACCTTCCTGCAGAATGGCTAAATCATTTGGGGATTCAATGACTGCCACTAGCTTGCAGCCATGTACAAACATAGTTAGCCAGAGCCCTTTGGTAATAGTTTTTACTTCAGAAATGTAGATGCCAATCATGAGAGGTCCCAGTAGAAAACACTGGGGGACTGAACTGGTGGCTGGTCTGTTTGTGGAGTTAATTTCCCGTATTTTGATTTCCTGCATCCTGTCAGTGAGCCTGCTGTCAAGCCAGTGAGTGAAATAGGGGTTTATTCCCAGTTTATTTAGATTTTCTGCTATGTCTGAGTGGAGAATTGTGTCAGAAGCTTTGGCTAGGTTAAGGTATGTGGTGTGTACCATTTTGCCTTCTTCCATAGCTGTGGTGACCATTTCAGAAAAATTGACCAGGATGAGTAAGCATTACTTGCCCTTGACAAATCCAAACTGAGACAGAGCCAGTGTTTTGAGCTTGCCTATACCCTAATTGATTAGTTCCATGATAAGTCTTTCCATGTCTTTGCATATGAAGCTAGTCAGACTTATGGGTCTGTAATTGCCTGGGTCTGTTGAAGGTCCTCCCTTATGTAGGGGAATGACAGCAACTGTTCTCCTTTTGGGTCTATATTAAATGTTCGAAGTCTGAAAACTTTGAATCTCATATGATCGACTTATTATGAGCAAAGTTTTCAGACATCGAACTGAAAATGTAAACACAGTAAAAACCAAAAAAACCTACCGGAACGCTCTATGCAGGGGGGCAAGCCCTCCTGCACCCCCCACACCCCGCTACTTAAATATACCAACTCCGGGATCGCACTACATTGAAGTGAAGGGAAGAATTCCATACGGCGATCTCCATTGAAGCGTTCATTATTTGAAAACGTTGCTCATATGATGTCGATCATATGAGATTCGACGTTTTCAGACTTTGAACTTTTAATATAGACCCCTCCTTTCACTTGGTATAAAACCTTTATGGAGGCCGAGATTCAACAGTGTTGTTAGGGCTGTGGCTAAATCATGCTTCATGCTTTTAAGATGCATCTGGGGATATTTTCAGGACCCATCAGTGAAGTATTTTTAGCTTTTGACAGCACTTTTAATACTTGGGCTTGTGTGATAGCTGAGGTGAGCCAGTTTCAGGTACATCTTGAAGGACAGATTTAGGGGAGAGAGGGATAAAATTAGTGCTAAATTTATCGGCCAGTGGGTTAGCTATATCTTCAGTCTCAGTGTCATGTCATTGCATTGCTGCGTTGTACTTTTGAAAATACAAACATGACATAAAAATGCCTTGTGATTGTCTTTGACTTGGGTAGCTATTTTAGCTTTAAACTTGACTTTGGTAGATTTTATTTTAAGCTCCTAGATTTGCTTATTTCAGTGACAAGGACTGTAACATTCTGGGAATTACTGTTCTTACCTTTGGTCAAAATTAATTTCCTTTTATTGTAAAGCTAGATGATATTTGGTTTTGTTTATTGGGTTCGTTCTGTACTTGTTTCTACGGGGTACAGCTGCATCTTTGCAGCTGTTTACATGCTGGTATAGTATTGTGGTGTATGTTTCTCATATGATGATGCCTCTGTTTATTACAATTAATTTCCTTCCTTTACACCATAACAACTGTGGTTTATAGGTATTTACTAGACTTGCAGTCCTTGGGACCATTGAAGAGCCTAGCCCAAATTTCCAGTTGCCCCAAAGCACTGTTGGGTTAAGAGACTTGCTCAAGGACAGGGCATAAACGGCAAAATCAGACATGTTCTGCAAAACTGGAGACAGGTAAGAGCAGCCATTCTAAAACACTTAAAAAGTTAACAGATCGGCGTATTTTTTTTTCAGAATGTATTATGTGAACCACAAAAACTGTGAAACTCTAATGACTGACATTCACTGATTGTAATCCTCAGTGATTGACCAAAGGAAGTAAAATTTAAAAAAAAGTTAATGGAGGTCTGGAAGTTAATGTGGATGATTAAGACTCTTGCTTCCAGTACCTAAGGTACAAGATTTGACACTGAGCAGGTTAAACTAGACAGCCCCCTCTAACTGGGGCATTTCACACAATAATTTGCATAAAACACTGGTGCATCTCCCCACATGTCAAACAAGCAGACCTCCATCCTGCCCCTCCCACTCATGTTGGTCTGCACCTTCCTGTTCATAGGTTCATAGGTTCATAGCTAGGTACTAGGCTATCTGCCCAAGGGCATTTATAAGCCTAGCCAGAATGTGTTGGCTTTCGCCTCCCTTTTAGTTTAGTTTCCTGGGCCTCTGTCCAGCAGGGCCACTGATGTGATCCCAGATGTATATTTACGATTTCCCATCCACTCGTCAAGATTTCTCTTGAAGAGAGTCAGTGAGGGGCTCTGCCTAACATAGATTGGGATTCTATTCCAGAGCGAGGGAAGTCTCTGGGACAGGAATCTATCCCTCCAGCATGTCCTATTTATTGCTGTGCTGAGGTTTAAATCCCTAGAGCATGTGGCTCTAAGAGATTTGTTTTTTCTTAGGTGGAGCATGTCCATTAATTCAGGGTTTGACATGGCCTTGTACGTAAGGCAGAGGTCTCCTCTGAGGAGGCGGTAAGCAACCGAGTAAAGATGGAGTTTCTTTAGCTGGGCTGTATAGGGCATCTGTTTGAGGCCCATGATCCTCCTGGTGAGGTGCTTTTGCAGTCTTTCCAGCTGTTGCAGGTGTCTAGTAAGGTACATTCCAAATGGGGCATTGTACTCTATTATGGGCCTGATGAGCGATGAGTAGAGGGGCACAATAACCTCTCTTGATCTAGATGCAAACCCTTTTGTGATTAGGTGGGCTACATAGAAGGATTTTCTAACCACTTTGGCAATGTGGTTATCAAAGGAGAGGTTGCTATCTACTTGGGTCCCCAAGTCCCTAATTACATCTTCCGTACTTAGTGGATTACCTCCTATGTGATAGTTTGTGGGCACTTTATTATATCCAAAGGGGATGACTATTCACTTTTTGGCATTTAGCTTAAGTCCATTATTGTGACACCAGATATTCGTCTCCCTGAGACCCTACTGGAGAATGTCTCTGTCAGCCGGGGAGTCGATTATGGCCCCCAGTTTGCAATCATCTGCGAACTTGGTTAGCCATAGTCCTCCCGTGCTTGCCTCTACCTCAGAGAAGTAGATACCGAAGAGGAGGGGTCCCACGACTGAGCCCTGAGGGACTCCACTTGTAATTGGTTTAGAGTCGGACATAGCACCCGCAACTCTGACCATGTGAGTTCTATCCATGAGCCAGTTTGCAACCCATCTCGTGACATAAGGGTTAATGTTCATACTGGTGAGCTTTTCTATAATGCCAGAATGGGGAATGGTGTCGAAAGCCTTTCTCTCATCTATGGCCTTGGTAACTGTTTCAAAGAAATCATCCAGGTTTAGGAGGCATAATCTGCCTTTAACAAAGCTGAATTAGGTAGGGTCCAGTGTCTGGAGGTTCCCAATGTCTTTGTTAATGAGTTCCATGATGATGCGCTCCATGGCTTTGTAGACCAAGCTAGTCAGGCTTATAGGGCGATAGCTCCTGGGATCCGTTGTTGCACCACCTTTGTGGAGCGGGATAACTGTTGCTGTATGCCATTCTTTGGGTACATAGCCTATGATGAGGCTGAGCTTGAACAGTGAGTTTAGGTGAGGGGTTAGTTTTTTTTGGAGCTCGTGTAGGACGCAGCCTGGGATGCCATCCGGTCCCACTGATGCTGTGTTCTTGGCTTTGGAAAGGGCTGTTTTCACCTGAATGTCTGTGATTTCTGGGGCTCTACAATCTTCTGGAATGGACACGGGCCCTTTAGGGGATGGGGGGGGGGTAAAGTTTGCACTGAACCTGTCAGCCAGGATGTTGGCAATGTCTGTTGGTTCAGTGTATTTTTTGTCGTTTTGCACTAGCTCAGAGCAGATCTGAGTGCTACCACTTAGATTCTTGACATAGCTAAAGAAGGCCTTGTGATTATCTTTAGCGTCTTTGGCAATTTTTCTTTCGAAGTTGGCCTTGGATGATTTTATGAGGGATCGTAGTTTCTTGCTGGTACTGATTAGGGATGCCTTCCCTTTTTGGGATTTTGCTCTATCATGTAGTACTTTCCTCCTTCTGTTGTAGAGCTTTTTTATGGCTGGAGTCCACCAGATTGGTTTCCTCATTTTGGAGGAGTGAGTCTTTGTTTTACTTGGGATGGCTCAATCCATGCATTCCTGTAGGTACACATAGAATGCATCTATGAAGGATTCTTCGGTTTGGGCCGCATTATCCTTTAGCAGTAGGGCTTTGAAACTTTCCACCTCAGTCTTGAAGTGTGAAGTTTGCTTTTGAAAAGTTTTTTACAGTTATTTCCTTGACTGGGGGTGGGGTCGGGATGTGGCTGTCTAGTGTGCTTAGTTTATAATCTGATCTTACCAGCGACGGGATTACCTCTGGTGTGGAACATTGGTCACCCATATTGGTGGTGATCAAGTCCAATATGTTGTCACCTTTCGTCGGAGTGGTAACCAGTTGTTCCAGGGCGTTTGAGTTTATAAACTCTAGAAAGCTTTGGGCAAAAGAGTTTGTACTTGAGTAGTTTTCCCAGTCTATGTTTGGGTAGTTGAAATCACCCAATATCATGGTGTTGGGTAGGATCTTCATATTTTCCAGTGTTCTCAGGAATGCTGAGTGGGGGTCTTGAGACAAGGTGGGTGATCTGTAGCAGGCTACAAACTGAAAGGCAGTTTTGCCCACTGTTAGTTGCACATGGATGGTCTCCGAGGCCTCGTGCTGTGCTACAAGCCTGGAGGTGTGGGAATCCTTGATGAAGATGGATACACCGCCGCCTTTTGTATTTCGGTCCGGGTTCTGGGGCCGAAAGGTATGGTATGAGTTACAGCCTGGTAATGCTGGGGTGCTGTCTGGAGCCTTGAACCAGGTTTCTGTTACTGCACATAAATCGATTCCCTCCTTGCTGAGGAGTGCCTCGAGTGTGTGCATTTTGAGGTTTAGACTTCTGGCATTGAGTAGCATTACCCTCAGTTTTTTGTTGACTGCAGTGGTGGTGCTGCGGTAGCGTTGTCACCTCATAGCAAGAAGTTGTCCCGTTCGATTCTCAGCTAAAGCATCTTCTGTGTGGAGGCATATTTGAATGGGGCATGCCTTCGCTGAAGGTTGTGCATCAGGGCTGGTAACACGGTACGTAAAAATCCACTACCAATTATTAGCGGACTGGAGTTCCGCTGTGGCGACCCCTAACTGGGAAAATCCGAAAGACACAAACAAACCCTCAGTTTTTTGTTGCTTGTGTTGTTTGCGGAGGTGGGTTTGTCTTTTGAGCCTTGCCTAAAAAAGGCACTATGGGGGTGGCAAGAGTCTTGGCCAGTATTCGAAAACCCAAGGGCAACAGGTGCAAGCCATCTCTTGCAAAGCAACGTAGCTTGTCGAGCATGTCATCCCAGACTGACAAACACTGGATCCCCTTTGAATGACACCAAAAGCTAAGCCAATTGTTAAAATTGATCATTTTATCTTTATACTGTGGCATCATTCTTGGTGAGGGCAAGATGCTACTCAGGGTCAGGGTCATACCGGCCTGGGCTACATGATCAGAGAGCTCCTCTATGTCTCTTTTCATGTAGTCCAAGGTGGTACATCTCAGGTCATTCACACCAACATGGACAATGACAGAGTCATATTTGTACCTGTTATGGAGTGACCTGAGTGCTTGTGTTATGTGGTGGATCCTGGCACCCGACAGACAGCTTACAGTAACCTTCTCCTTGTTCATTCTAGTGAAAGAGACGTCAGTGTGCCTGACAATAGAGTCTCCTATTACTAGTGTACTGGATGTGTTGTTTAGCCTTAAGGACTGTGATTGCGTGGCACACTGACTTTATGAAGTATGTGTTTTGTGGTTGTTGTTGGGGGTGAAGATTGTTTAGATGTCTGCTTTGGAGGTCTCTGCTGCTTAGGCAGATTTCTATTTAGAGCCTCCGAGTATGTTTTTGTGTATTTATGTGTGTTATTGGCCGGTGCCGATATGATTGGTGTGACTGGTAGTGTGTTGCAAGTGTTTCCCTTCTCCTCATGACTGACTGTTCCAGTCTTGGGTTGTGAGAGCTTGGCCTCCAGTCTGGTTGTAAAATTGCATCTCTCGCATACATTTGTGTTTGTTGGAAGGAGGAGAGGGTTGTCTGTGTACATGAGGCAATTGTGGCATTGCCGCAAAATGAACAGATTCACCAGCTGGACTGGAGAGTACACCTGAAACTGCCCTTTGGACATGCCTGCACAGATAAAGTGAAGTTTTACTGATTGTCTGGTTAGAGACGAATAGAGAGCCCTGTACTTCTGTATAGTATAGGGGGTGTAGTGCTAGCGTTTATTAGTGCTTACTGGGAGATTTGGGCAAGTGCTGGACTGAAAAGAAACTGTTTAGAGTGCTTAAGCTGAAAGTCTGACTGGTTTCAAGGGAAAAATTGAAGATCAGACTTCGTGGAGCCAGGAATAGTTTAATCGTAGCTAAACGGCACTGCGCGGAGGTGCACGGAGGTGCGTGATGTGCAAAACTGCGCAAATGCAGGTTTTTAAGGCAGGTAGATGAAAGAGATAGAAATTAGCCCAACCGGCCAATAAACTACTAGTTGCTGGGCTGAGACCACTCCTCCAGGGACAGATAGACTGCTCAAAGCTTCCCACTCTCACTGGTGAATAGAGAAACTTCCTCCTATCCAAGTAAGGATGTGGGCAACATAGGAACTTGTACCACAGCCCTGAATTCAGCAGAACCTGAAAACAGAACTAGACTAGCTTACAAAAGGCAGGAAACAAGAATTGCTTTTTTTTTTTTTTTTTTTACAGATATAATAGTATACTACACAAAAACACTTTAAATGCTTTAAACAGGCTAGCACACTTGAGTGTGTAGCCTACAACAGTTAAACAGATGCTTTTAACACAGAAAACAACTTTAAATGACTTTGAAAGTGCAAACAGCAAAAGAAGCAAGTATTTCAGCAGAAAATAGCTTTTTAGAGTACAGAAATGCTAGTAGATCGCGTTTTAGGCAAAAACTAGCAGTCGCAGGAGAAAAATGCAAAAAAAAAAAATACTTAAATCAGTTCAAAGTCTCTCTTTGCCCTCTGCTGGTTGTAGTACTCTGCAGAACATCACAAGGAGCTTAGCTGAGTTGAATACAAGCGCAAAACCGCACAAATGCGGGTTTTTAAGGCAGGTAGATGAAAGAGATAGAAATTAGCCCGAAACGGCCAGTAAACTACTAGTTGCTGGGCTGAGACCACTCCTTCAGGGATAGATAGGCTGCTCAAAGCTCCCCACTCTCACTGGTGAACAGAGAAACTTCCTCTTATCCAAGTAAGGATATGGGCAACACAGGAACTTGTTACCACAGCCCTGAATTCAGCAGAACCTGAAAACAGGACTACAGTAGCTTAGAAAAGGCGGGAAACAAGATTTTGTTGTTTTTTTTTCTTTTTTTTACTGATACAACAGTACACTACACAAAAACACTTTAAATGCTTTAAACAGGGTAGCGCACTTGAGTGTGTAGCCTACAACAGTTAAACAGATGCTTTTAACACAGAAAACGACTTTAAATGACTTTGAAAGTGCAAACAGCAAAAAAAGCAAGTATTTCAGCAGAAAGTTAGCTTTTTAGAGTACAGAAATGCTATTAGATCGTGTTTTAGGCGAAAACTAGCAGTCGCAGGAGAAAAATGCAAAAAAATACTTAAATCAGTTGAAAGTCTCTCTTTGTCTCTCTGCTGCTTGTAGTACTCTGCAGGACATCACAATGAGCTTAGCTGAGTTGAATACAAGCGCAAAACCACACAAATGCGGGTTTTTAAGGCAGGTAGATGAAAGAGATAGAAATTAGCTCAAAACGGCCAATAAACTACTAGTTGCTGGGCTGAGACCACTCCTTCAGGGGCAGATAGGCTGCTCAAAGCTCCCCACTCTCACTGGTGAACAGAGAAACTTCCTCCTGTCCAAGTAAGGATATGGGCAACACAGGAATTTGTACCACAGCCCTGAATTCAGCAGAACCTGAAAACAGGACTAGACTAGCTTAGAAAAGGCGGTAAACAAGAATTTTTTTTTTTTTTTTACAGATACAACAGTACACTACACAAAAACACTTTAAATGCTTTAAACAGGCTAGCGCACTTGAGTGTGTAGCCTACAACAGTTAAACAGATGCTTTTAATGCTGTAAAATCAATGTTCCATGCTCCTGCAATGCTTAAATTAAAAAGCACACTACTTGCTGAAAGTCTGTCATTGGCCCTGGATCCAGTAAAAGACACATAGCCAGTGAAAGAGACTGCAAGACTGCAGGCTTAGCAGAGCTGCAAGAAATCTCTTTTTTAATGAGCTTAGCTGGAAAATTTTGCATCTAGGAAGGACGTCTTTTTGGTTTCCAAGTTTTATTTTTTTCTGTGGCCAAGCAAATAGCCAGTATGGGGCCCTAGGCAGTTGCCTAGATTGCCTTGTGCTGGGTACAGTGCTGATCCATCCATCTATTTATTTAATTTTATGTGGCAACCATGTAGGTGGGTTGATGTACTGACACTTTTCAGTCATGATTCACGATCACAGGAGCATTAGAAAAGAGATATGCTGTTAAACAACTATGTAATACAAAATTGCAAATTACAGTGCAGATGAGACTACATACATTTAACAAGAATGTTTTACAAATAATAGTGAAGTTGTAGTGTATTATATAGAGGTAGTGAGATGCAGCTTGTATTACACTTACATTCAGCTCCCATTAGAGAAAGCAAGTGCATTGTGAGGATGTTGTATAGTCATACAATCAGTAATATAATCAGTTAATAATTTATCAGTGACATATTCAAAGTGTGACATTTATATATTATTAATACACAAATAACAGCTGTAAGTCCTACTGAGGCCAGCTATAAGCAGATAACAGAGTGACTATACAAACAGAATACTACGCGCAATAGTAATATGCCGGGGTTAGACTACAAAATACAAAGTATATGATACAGTAGAGAAACATGCTGTTACAATAAGGTCAGCAGCTACATTACCAAAACCTGATTATGTTGAATAATCTAACAATGCACACTCCTTTAATGCTAATCTACAGGCATATGCTTACCCATCACTGCCTGTCAAGGTACCACCTGTTAATTGTGTGTGTGTGTGTGTGTGTGTGTGTGTGTGTGTGTGTGTGTGTGTGTGTGTGTGTGTGTGTGTGTGTGTGTGTGTGTGTGTGTGCATGTAGACATATATATATATATATATATATATATATATATATATATATATGTGTGTGTGTGTGTGTGTGTATATATATATATATATATATATCTATGAATTCACTTCAGAAGCTCAAAATACTGAAATCTCGAATTTCAGTATCTCGAGCCCAAGAAGTTGAATCCACTAAACAACGAAAACTAAAAACTTCGAAATTCAAAACCTCGAATACTGGAGATTTTGAATTTTGCGGTTTTACTACATACACACACATACCATCCACAACACAAACACACAATCAGTCTACTACATGAAAGCAGGGGCCAAGCCCCCCCTGCACCCCCCATGTGGGGGGGCTGCACCCCCCAACACCCCCCCTACTTAAATATTCTCACTCCGCGGTCGCACTACATACAAACACACACAAAACACTACCACACAAGCTACTTTCTCTTCGCACACACACACATCACAGCAAAAAAACACACTGACAAACACCACAGCCCCTACCCAAACCCCTTAACACACACACACACACACACACACACACACACACACACACACACACACACACACACTTACCTGAATACATGACTATAGCGGAACGTTAAAAACGCGAAATTCAAAACCTCCAGTATTCGAGGTTTTGAATTTTGCGCTTCTAAACTTTCGCTGTTATGTGGATTCGGCTTCATGGGCTCGAGATACTGAAATTCGAGATTTCAGTATTTCGATCTTCTTAAGTGAATCCATGTACATATACACACACACGTATATATGTATATATATATATATATATATATATATATATATATATATATGTACACACATACATATAAACACAGACACACACACATCTCCATAAACAGTGGATATATAAAGTGTAATCTGTTAAAATGACAGATTTTTATGATATAAAAAAATGAGACCACAATAAATCATTTCAAAACTTTTCCTACCTTCAATGTGACCTACAACCTGTACAATTCAATTGAAAAATAAACAAATCTTTTAGGGGAAAAAATATAAAAAATAAAAAACGTACAATATGCTGGTAGCATAAGTGTGGATACCCTTAAACTAATACTTTGTTGAAGCACCTTTTGCTTTAATTACAGCATTCAGTCTTCTTGGGTACACACCTGCCATCAATTAAATAGACTCTGATTAACCCCAAGTAAAGTTCAGCTGTCCTAGTAGGATTTTCCTGACATTTACTCAGTTGCCTGCTGGAGCAAAAGCCATGGTTCTCAGAGAGCTTACAAAGCATCAAAGGGATCTCATTGTAGAAAGGTATCAGTTAGGAGAAGGGTACAAAAAAATTTCCACAGCATTGGATAAACCATGGAACACAGTGAAGACAGTCATCAAAAAGTGCAGAAAATACAGGACAACAGTGATGTTGCAAAGAACTGGACTTCCCTCCAAAATTAATGAAAAGGTAAGATGAAAACTGGTCAGGGAGGCTGCCAAGAGACCTACAGCAACACTGAAGAAGCTGTAGGAATTTCTGGCAAGTACTGATTGTGTACTACATTTGACAACAATCACCCGTATTCTCCATATGTCTAGCCTCTGGGGTAGGATTGCAAGACTGAAGCCTTTTCTTGCACAGAAAAACATCCAGGCCCAGCTAAAATTTGCAAAACAATACATCAAGACTCCCAAAAGCATGTGGGAAAATGTGTTATGGTCTGATGAGACCAAGGTTGAACTTTTTGGCCACAATTCCAAAAGGTACGTTTGACGCAAAAACAACACTTTGCATCACCAAAAGAACACCATCGCCACAGTGAAGCATGGTGGTGGTAGTATCATGCCTTGGGGTTTCTTTTCTTCAGCTCGAATTGGGGCTTTAGTCAAGGTGGAGGGAGTTATGAATATTTCCAAGTACCAGTCACGTTTGGCCAGAAACCTTCAGGTGTCTGCTAGAAAGCTGGAGATGAAGAGGAATTTTACCTTTCAGCATGACAAATACCCCAAGCATACATCCAAATCAACAAAAGAATGGCTTCACCAGAAGAAAATTAAAGTTTTGGAATGGCCCAACCAGAGCCCAGACCTAAATCCAATAGGACATCTGTGGGTTGACCTGTAGAGGGCTATGTACAATAGATGCCCTCGCAATCTGACAGATTTGGAACACTTTTGCAAAGAAGAGTGGCCAAATATTGCCGAGTTAAGATGTACCACTCCTACCCAAGAAGACCGAATGGTGTAATTAAATCAAAACGTGCTTCAACAAAGTAGTAGTTTAAGGGTGTGCACACTTATGCAAACAGCTTATTGTACATTTTTTATTTTTTATATTTTTTTCCCTAACAGATTTGTTTGTTTTTCAACTGAATTATACAGGTTATAGGTCACATTAAAGGTGGGAAAAGCTTTGAAATTATTTATTGTGGTCTCATTTTTTTATATCACAAAAACCTGGCATTTTAATAGGGGTGTGCACACTTTTTGTACCCACTGTATGTGTGTGTATATATGTATGTATGTATATATATATATATATATATATATATATATATATATATATATGTATGTGTGTGTGTATATATATATATATATATATATATATATACACACACACACACACACACACACACACACACACACTAGTAGTAAATAATCAGAACATGAGAATGAGACTGGAAAAGCAAGCAGTTTGTACACCCTGTCCATATGGCAAACTGCCTCACACAGCTTGTCGACTACAGGACTTTCGTTAGTTGGGGTGAGCAGTTACCCTTGCAGTGGGAGCTTATGAGAGTGGAAGAGCAGGAACCCTGCACACACTGCATAAGCAACAAAACAGCACATACAATTAAAGTTTACAGCACAGTTTTTGTTATTTACAGGCAAACTCCCACACTTGCTAAGAGTTAATGAGATGGACAGACAGAAAGGGTACCCTTCATGTCTCTGCCATTTCCACCTGCCATAATAATTATCTAATGTAATGCAGTGTTATAGTAATGGTAATTTATGAAAAATGCAGTTTAACTTATTCATTTCTCAGTACTTATACTACCTCAAAGGTCTTACTTGTTTACTTTTATAAGCAGAATAAACTTAAATGTATGTTTGTTATATAGGTAGTACTTCTGTTCTTCTGGTAGTATGAAGGAAGTCTTTTTTAATAGGCTTAAACCAATTAGAATAGCTGATGGAGCTTTATTTGGCAAGAAACTACTCTAGATTACAGTATTTTTGCAAGCCTAAGCTACCTACAATGTGTGAACCGACCTCACCCATTCACTTCTTCCTGCCACCTGGCTTTTCAAGCACCCAGATCCACTTGTCAAACCAAAACTACTGGGATGCAATAATGGCTTTGTCTCTCTATGCCATAGATCCAGCTGAAGCTATTCTTTCTATTCTGCTTCTTATATCTGTGAGTATATATATGCAGTTTAATTGAAATTTGCTAGTCTGAATCAAGAAAGCTGAAAACATATGTGGAAAAATATTCCTGGTAATTCTTCAGCTGAAGATTTTGTAGGGAAGCAGTGGTTTCATGCAGCATTGCACATTTGAAATTGTTGAATTAGCAGATCATTCTGAATATCAACTTGAATAACCTGACTCCTTGTTACAAAGAGATGGAGTGTTTACTATGACCACTGATGACCGGGGTTCAGTTATCAGCACTGGCACTGGAGGAACCAGGCAGAGAAGAATAGGTGTGAAAGATGCATGGCCTTTTTACCTCTTCTGGAGGTGTGGAGAGTTACGTACCCTTTGGGATCCATAGTAGGAGTTGGTGCTATATCCCTGGTGAAACCATGTGAAACCACTGCTCATGCTTCCTGGGATGGAACATGGCTGTTGGAGGGAATGCTGTCAGCCTAATGCATATCCCCTTCCACTTTGCCAAATGCATGTGGCGGACTGAGTGCAAGCAGAAAAAGCCAAACCGCCCCCAATTACTAACTAGACAATGACCTGTCCTGCCTGACTCTCACATTGGTGAAGAGGAATGAATGAGACAGTTGGTCAGGAAGGTCTGATAATTGACAGGCAGTGGGGCATAACAAAATACATTATTCACCTGGTGCAGAGGGATAAAGACCTGTCTGCATCCCAGATTGTCCATATTTGATTAGTGGTCATGGGCGCTGGATTGAGCAGGGCAAAATGATGGTAGTCAGTGATATAGAACTTGACTATCCTGGAGGTGGAAGTGGCTTGGCTTGCCACTTGAGTGACACCCATTGGGAACTCTGGGGTCATGCGTGCTGCAGATTCTAAGCCAGAGGGACATGCTGCTGCTGTACGGCTGCATAGCTCAGGGGATAGTCATGTTGGTAAGCTTATATGCTCCTCCCTAAAGACTTCCAGCATTAGCATCCTTCAAAAACTGCACAAGGGATTTTATCAGCTCCTGTGAGCAGGGGCAGAAGTCCAGATGTCTGCTTTGATGATGTCCCTGTATGGGATCTCATTTCACATTAGAACAACTGGGCCAGTGATGGCTCTCACCCTTGTGGGGAATGAATGGGCTAGTTAGATTGTAAGGGGACTGATGATCGGCAGGCAGAGGGGTTAAAAAAATAAATAAATACAGTTTGAGCTCAAGCATATCTACCTCTGCGGCAGTTGCTGCAGTGGAAAATGGCACCAGTTTAACAAAAAGTACACAGAAATGGGAATTATAAACAGAAGTCTGGGTGTTCTTGTGACTCTCACTTTCAGAAGATTTCTGACATGTTTATGAAAATTAATTTATTCTGTGCATGGACTTTATCTAGTTCAAGGTCTTGAGAGATCTGATGCCTACATATTGGTATGTATGGCAGAAGAACTCTTCCTGGACAGGGCACCATTCTGTAGCAGGATACAAACACACTCGCTCACAAATGGCAAGCATATCTTTAGACATTTTCACTTACCACTGATTTAAATGAGCATGCATTTTGGATGATGAGTGAAATTAGATCTGTGAAGACTAGGAAAGAAGGGTGAAGGCTGCCAGCCTAGCCAGATATAAATGTGCAGATAATTCTATCATTTGTAAATGTGAAATGTTGAACTTAAAACAATGTACAACATTGCCATCTGCTGTAAGGAAAACTAAGTCCAGCATTTCATATCTTTCTTTTGAAGTTAAAATTATTTCAAATCTATCCTTTGGTCTGTAGAACTCGGAGTCAGTCTGTCTTAGCTAGCACATTCTTTCTGTTGTTTTAAGGAATAATTACTAGAATTTACATGTGGAATGTCCTTTATTGCTCTAAATGTAAAGTAATGTAAATGCAGTTTCTGTGTGGCCTGGGAACCAGGAAGGTGTAAAAGCTTATGTAATGTTTAGCAGAACTGCAGTTTCAATTTAAACAGTGAGAACCAAAGATTATTAAGCATTTTGATCTTGGGACATCTAACTCAGCACTGCCTGTTGTCTTAAGTAAGTTATCTTACAAGTGTGTTTTCTTGTAGAAATAGCTAGGACTATAAAGATTAGACTAAGTGTTTTTCTGTTATGTCAGAACTGTACTACTGAATTATTTTAAGTCTCTGTGTGATCTCTGAAATCTTGAATAGCACTGTGGTGTAGTAGTTATTATTAACGTTTTTAATATGTTTTTAGTATTTAATATTAAATATTTTTAAACCCTTTTCAACTGTGGCTGGTTTATGTAGAGATATATTAAGCTCTAGAGTATACTCCATGCTTATAAGTGATCCTGTAATAAGCCCTTCCAATAAGCCTTAGGAATGCTTAGTTACACTACTATTAGATAATAATATTGCACAGTAATAACTGGACACCCTTTTAAGGGCCTTTGGGTAGCTGATAATTATTAGCTGGTGGTGGCAGTAATTACTACTGTGTAGTCTGGGCATAGGGGCACAGCTGGAGAATATGTGTCAGCCTTTCCCAGGAGAGTCTGTAAAGTTGTATAAATACTTATCTCAAAGTGTGTGTGTGTGTGTGTGTGTGTGTGTGTGTGTGTGTGTGTGTGTGTGTGTGTGTGTGTGTGTGTGAGAGCTACTTGGGCAGGGACACGAAGCACTGGTTGGACAGAGAGGGTACTGGAGGTTAGCTTGCCAGCTAGGCTGTGATCTGGACCCTGTAGCTGTGCCAGTGGGGAGTCTTATTGGGGACCTGTGGAGCAATAGAGCGATCAACCCCGGACTGACTGTGATCTCTGTGTGCTCTTTAAGGGAAATTGCACTTTACTGTGTGTATTTGTTATCCTTTCCTCTCATATGAGACACCCTCTCTGGTGTTAGTGGTGAGGATTGAGGCTCCTTGATTGCTGGGCCAGGGCACGGCCGTCACAAGATCATCACATAAAAATCCATGCAGACATGGGGAGGACATGCAGACTATCCATGGAAGGAACTCTTTTCGGGGTTCAAACTGGAGAACCAACACTGTGAAGTAGCAACACTAACTGCAATGAGTTCTGCATTCGCCTTTCTTTGAACAGTAGGATAATAATTGTAAATCTTCCACACCCCTTCTCAGCTTCTAGTATGAAAGGTAGTGCTCTGCAACATAACGTTGAAATGGAGTAGTATTGTGAAGAGGAGGAGGATGTTAATGCCTTTAAAAAGCCTGATTTTGCACACAGATGATTTAATTGTCTAGATAAATGGTGTAGTTTTTTTCACTCACTCATTCACTCATTCTTCCTAGTGAGGGGCATGACCCAGGCCAATTCATCCTCCAGCATGAGCAAGAGCCATATAGCCCATTCATTTTCCATTTAGGGTGAGAGGTCTATTGAGCTATTCATTACTCTCAGAAGCAAGAATCGGAAGTTTGGAGACTAACTTTCTTAACAGATAAGTTCCCCTTCCCTTGGCCTAACCCCTCCCAGCAGTGACTGAGTGTTTGCTTCATGCTGTTCCCTTGGATGTCATATACCTGTACCATGCACAACCAGTACATCACAGCTCTTGAAATGCAGACTCGCACAACCCAATTCTTAACTGTGTCTTTGCTGTACTCCAGTTGTCAGCTAGACAAAGCAGTGCAGAGTCTGGCTGCCTCACTTCTCTTACAGTAAGAAAGCCAGCATCAAATTCTTACTGACAGCTTTCCTTCCTTGGCTCTTCCACCCCCAGGTCATTAACTAACTGAACTTAGGTCAAGATAAATGGTGTAATTTTTTATGATTATCGTAATTGGTTTAAGCACTATTCTAAATCAGATAAGACTGAGCTGACTGCTGCAAAAGCTAGCAAAACATTACATTCCTTGGGCTATGTGGGTATGAGAGCCTTGAATCTCTTACTTATGGTGTTGTTTCCAAAGGACATTATTAATCAGGCCTCTTCTTTGTTTGGGGACATGCCCCTGGAATAAGTAATTAGATAATTTGAATATTTTCAACATAACATTTAAGATTTCTCATGTTAAATGTACTTATCACTAAACCAGTTTTCTTTTAAGTCTGCTATTGTGGAGTTAACTAATCAAAGATAGGTGTTAATCAGTTGTCAGCTTCACTACAGGATGCTGTTTCTAGGATTAGGAATCTGTCTTTCTTTGCAAAGATTATTTTTAGAGAGAAGATAGAAGGACTAGAGGAAAGGATAAGGAAATATGTACAGACCTTGTAAGAGGAAATCCATCCTATGTAACACATAAGACTAGCAGTTATTAGGACCACAAAGCAAGTACATTGTTTCAAGTCTACCAAGCTCCCTGCCCATATTCCATAATTCACTATAAATCCAATTCCCTCTTGATTTTCATTGCTGTCCTGTGGGGTCTAATGATAAAAATGGCACTGGTCTGTCTTTTGAGAATTTGAAGTGTTTTATTTTTATTAGTGAGTTAAAACCTTTTTTGGGTTATGTAGTTAACATTCGTTTTGCATGCTGTTTTAACTTTGGAAGAATGTTTTTCTTACCTTTTTCCTGTTAGAACACATTTTCACACATTTAACCCTAGGCTGCCTCCTTTGCTCTAGTAAAACAGACTGGAAATTCAATAGATGTACCTGTGAGAGGAAGATTTCTATCCAGGACAGGAACTCTAAGTGTTTGCATTACCTAGAAGACCAGCAGTGTGTCTGTAAGGGTCCAGTTTGCCAATAATTGTTTTAGCAAACCTAAAAGTAGAATGGAGCATTTGAAGTTCTATTTTAAAGAACATGTTCTTTTTTGGGGAAAAAACAAACCCTCTGAGACTGCTGCCTCCTCTTCTGTTTCTCCCAGGGAACAAGCATCTGGCAGTATTGGCTTGACCATTGATTACTAATAAAAAAGGCACATTATTTAAATCTTTCAAAAGTAAGTCACTTAACTTAGGTCACTCCTGCTGTTACTAAAATGAAGCAGTACAAAAAATTTTGCAGAAACAGCTGATACTTTGTCTAAAATTGTACTGTAAACTTCATTACTCAAGTCCTCAAAGCTGAGTACTATTTCTGACTCTAGGTCAGGCAGGGGTGTTTCTGCTGCTGCAAGATGCTTGAAGCCACCATTGCCTGGAGCTGCCCCTCCGACATACATTAAGGCAATTTAGCAGAGGCATTGTTAAAGGCTCAGGCAAGGCAAGGCAATCTGATGCCCAATCTCTTGCTCTATTTGTGGGAGTCAGGGAGTTCTTTATGATTTTTTTAGGGTGTTGATATTGGAATTGTATGGGTTAACAGCATTGCTTCTGCATAGGGTAGTACCATGGAAATGCACTCAGAATATTGATAGCTTTGAGCATGGAAGCTCAAAATATCGATGACACAAGTTTGAAGCACACAGGAATGAAACAACAAATAACAATGTCTTTTGGGGGGGGCAAGCCCCCTTGCTTCCCTGCTAATTATGTACACCAATTCTTGAGATCACATTACAGTAGGGAAAAGGAAAAAAACAGTCCTTGTACCGCGCAGAACACTACTGGCTAGTCATTACTATTAAAAAGCCGGTAACAACATACCTTTGCTGTTGTGTATTTCAACCTTGTGTGGTCAATGTTTTGAGCTTTGATGTTCAAAGCTATTGTTTTTATGAAAGTATTCCATTACCATGATACTGAGTTGGTCAGTGCCATTGTTCTTGGCAGCAGTGGTATTCCTTATGATGACTTCTGCTTCTTTGTCTCATACACAGCATGCATTTGTGGATCAGAGCCACCAGTCAGACCTCAAAGCTACTGCTTCACAGTTGGAAGAGTCCTCTGAAGAGTTGCATCACACCAACCCATCTCCTCCCAGTGTTCCAGAAAAGGAGATGTGTAAAAGGAGGCACATCGACTTCACATCAGAATTGGTCACTTCTGATACTGGCTCTGAGGATCATGAGGGTTGCCCCGGGTCCCCCTCCAGAAGATGCCACTTTTGATGAAATCCTTGTCCATAGATTTCCCCGTCTCTAGATGAGGAAGACATCTTTGAGGCTTACGGTTCAGCACCCCCTACATCTTGGGTGGTCCCTCCAGAATACAGACAAATTGATCTAGCAGTTAGGAGATCATGGCAGAAGCCTGACAATTGCAAATCAACCCTTTGGAAACTACACACAATTCTCAGGCCCCCAAGGACAGACAGCATTGGGCCAAAATTCAACTGGTTGATTACATCATTGTAGCAGTGCCAACAGAAAAGGGTCTGACCAAGGGCACAGCCACTTTCACCCACCCAGTAAGGAATCTAGAGCTATGGACAAGTTAGAGAAGTAGTATGCTTTGGGCACTTTTGCACATAGAGCCTTGAATTACACCACCCACATGAATTATTTTCAGGGAGATTTTGTGCAACAACCACTGGCAACTCTGAGGTGACCCCCAACATCGGACTGCAGGAGAAGAGACATCCCTGGGCACAATGATTAACATAACCAATCTTTACATGCATTTAATGCACAGTGCAACTGATGGAGTGGCTAGAGGTGCAGGAACAGGCATTGCAATGAGACATCAGATCTGGATATGACTATGCGATTTAACGGACAACTATAAGGCATCCTTTGCAAATGCCCATATGATGGATAGATCACTTTTGTTTGTTCCTTCCTCAAATGAAAGAATGTATAAATGTAATCACAGTAGGCAGACAGTTCAGGGTGCCTGTACATCTCCCAAATCCACATATCAACACCTTTTTTTCTCATCTTACTTGCCTTTTAGGACTCCCTCTCCAGGGTGTCATTGTTGTCCACTGTGACAACATGCCTGTAGTCTGGTACATCAGAAAATTTGGGGAGGGGGACATGATCTTATGACTTTTGTCAAGAAGTCATGATGATGTTTAAAAAGACCATTCAGTTCAACCACTTTTTGGTGGTGAATCATTTTCCAAGGAGGCTGGTTGTTTAGTGATGCATCATGAGAAGTCCTTCAGTCTTAGTCCCTCAGTGGCTCAGAAACTCTTCAGAATTGACACAAGCGATGGTATAACCTCTTTGTTTCCTCAGCCAGCACTAAATGCTGGAGCTACTCCTGCCTCATCCTCCTCCAATGGGATGTGCCATGGATGCTTTAATCTATATATGACTCCTGGAGTACTATATACTTTCCTGCACTTTTGATGATGATCATGATGATGTTCATCCAGAAAGTCAGGCAACACAAGGCCAAAGTCAGTCTCAACAGACATGGTTCTTTCTGCTTGTAACTCATCTGATGGAATAAACCTTAGAATTTTGTTTTCCAAGCTGGTTCTTCTTCACCCATCAGAAAAACATTAACCAGACATTCGCTCCCTCTTGCTAAGTACGTAGCTTTTCCAGTTCCACTAGTCATCAGTAACCCACATTTCTCATGTTGAATAGTTCAGATTATTTATTTGTCTCAGAAACCAAACGCTGGTAAAACATACAGAGACAAGTGATCCCGTTTCTTTGTTTGGGCCACAGGCAAAGGATTTGAATTCCTTTTCAGTCCCTGTAATATCAATCCTGGATTAGCCCTCACATTTTTTATTCTGAGCTGAGTTTTACCTCCATCCAAGTGCATCTAGCAGCCATTTCTGATAAGGGAGAGTTTAAGCTATTCTTCAATGGCATTGTTGAAGGTTTGTAAAGCCTAACTGAAGAGTACAGCTTTACTTAGATATCCCCTGTAAGATCCTTTGCCAACATGGTACTTGATGTTAATGGTGGAGAAATTGACCTTGACTCCCTTTGAACTTGCAGCTTTTGCTGATTTGAAATAGTTTTTAGGAAAGCACTACTTTTCATGGTAATCACCTCTACCAGAAGAATTTCTGATATGCACAGATTATCTGTCGATCCTCCATATCTGGAAATTCACAAAGACAGGGTCATTGTCCACACTGAATATCACAAGTTGCTACTGTGTCTACCTTAACCATTTAATCCATGTAACTATGTTTTCCCAGAGTATACTAACCAGGAAGAGTATCTCCTTCTTTGTAAATGTATGCACTATGGATTAAAATGTTACATTCAAATGACACAGCTGCTCACAAATATAGCTAGTTATGTCTCCTTGTCCAAAAGAAAGTTTGGGCAGGATATTTTCAAGATTACCATAGCAAGGTGACTATCCAGCTGCATAAAATTTGTCATAATTAATAGGATGAGTATTTCTGCAATATCAGAGGTCTTCATTTAATGCAGTTGCTGTGACCACAGCCTTTTTTTTTTTTTTGGAATGCAGCTGTAGATGATGTTTGTATAGCAGTTACTTGGTCTGCTATTAATACATCTACAAGACACTGTAAGCTGGATATGTTATCCAGGTCTCTGGGGTAAGCATAATAACAGTATTTTCTATAAGGAAGACCACCCAAGAGGACTGCTTGCAACTCTGTACTGCTGTTTCAGTGTATGGATCTACTCACACCAAGTAGCAGGTTAGGTATTTGTTATATTGATGGAAGATCAGTTCTGTCCTTGGTAACACGACTCCCCACCTTCCCCACTTCTGGCATAGGTAGTAGCATGTCTCTTTTTCCTAATTTTCAGACATTTGTATGTCATACTATAGATCTTAGGAAAGCTTTATTTGTGCAGCAGCCTTAAACTCTCCTGGACTGTAGTGATATATAGATATATATAAGCATTTAGCATATATATATATATATATATATATATATATATATATATATGTGTGTGTGTGTGTGTGTGTGTGTGAGTGTGTGTGTGCATATATATATACACATATAAATTAGGAGGTGTGTGGCAAAGCCCTCTGACATGGAGTGCAAGGGGGGTGCCTCTATGCAGAAAAAAATTTTGTTTTCATGTGTTTTTCCAGTTACACTTTCCAATCCTGAAAATTTGAATTGTGAGTCATTCTTGAAGGTCTCAACTAAATGTAGGGAAACCACTTCAAAGTACTAAGTTGCACTTCTTCTTCCTTTTAGCCTGGATGAACATTTGATCATTCCAGGCCAGTGACTGTCATCTTCAACAGCCAGTGGTAACAAGCAGACAGAGACAGCTACATTGCTGGTGAAGGATTTCTGCTGGCTAGATGCCTGGAAGGCAAGGAAATAGTAAAATATAAATAATGTTTGAGACAAAAATTGCCAGAGTTTACCAATTTTGTGATTGCCTCATGAGGGTGTATCCAGGCATCAGCCATATACACCAACGTGTGCACTTTTTTATTTTGTGTAATGAAATTTGTTATAATTTAAAGAAATGTCCTGACTGTCATGGTTTATTGTTATGTATTTTGTTAAATAGGAAAATAACTATAACTTTTGAAACCACACTCGACAGGGTAAATACCTCTGTGCTTCCACAAAACCAAAATAGATAAAGTCCAAAAACAAAAAGCAGTGGAAGGCAACCACCAGCTTGGCAATAATCCAGTCTAGCTTGTTTAGGTAAAGAACAGATAAAACATTTATTCGGTAAGCGCTTTCACATTTGCTTCCTCAGACCGTAAAACTTTTCACAGTGAACAAACAGTTATTTAAATAGTAGTCATGTGATAATACATAAATTATTCTATTAGCTTCCTTAAAAATATACTAACCTTTTATAAAACTTTTACTAATCTTGTAATACATTTCAACACTTTCATTGCAGAGATTAAATACTCACATACTAAGCAGCTCTCATCACATTTTACATATACATCATTGAAATTCGTTTATGATATTATAGCAGTAATATACGTTACTGATGTAAAATCTAATTACTACAAATGTATAAACAGACTACTGCTTCAATTTTGATTGCTGCTGTTGTAGTGAACTAATAAACATTGGCTGTATCCAGCCTTATACGGTTAATGTAACGCATTTGCGATCTTTATAAACATTCCATAAATCAAGTAAAGCATCAAGGTTGAAGGCTTTGATAATATACATAATGCCAATATTCTAAATTACATAAACATCCATCTTAATGCCTCATACTTTGACCTAATATGTCTATAGTTGCTAAAGACAAAAACACAATAACACTGATGTTTATTAACCTGCGCCGTCCAGCTTTACTACCAAATAAATTAAAAACAAAATGCACTGTTGTATTGAATAATATATGAGAAAATATCAGGAGGTAGCTACCTATTAGCCCATAGAAAGTATATGTTGCTACGCGATAGTCCCATTTTATAATAAAAATGAGTAGAATTCGGGCTTGAAATGGGGGCATTCTAGTATCCATTGGAGTTGTTATATAGAAGCTACTTTCTACTTTCTTGCGGTATGAAGAAAGAGGAATACCTTTTCGTGGAATCTTGGTTTCAAACACGTGTGTTTTTATCGTCGTTTTGTGGACGATGTGTTTATTTTTTGGTGAAGAAATGAACAAGCTTTGAATGAATGTATACAACAGATGAATAACATGACTACATGGCTTAAGTTTACATTCAATGCTTCAAGTCAAAGAATTGAATTTTTAGATGTATTTGTTGACAGAGTGATGGATACATCTATAAATACCGGAGTTTACAGAAAAAAGTGTTACAAGAATACATTTTTACATAGACGTAGTATGCACCCTCAACATATCTTTAATAATGTTATTAAAGAACAAGGCATGAGAATCTCACGCCTTAATGCCACACAGGAAGGATATAATCAAGAATTGAATAAATTTAGAAGTAGACTGGTTAAGAGAGGGTATGATCAAAGTGAAATAGAAAGAGGCCTACAAAGTATGGATCAGATGAGATATAAAAGGGCAGCCCCCTATTATTCTAATAGAAGGAGAGAGCCAGATAAAAAAGACACTGTAGCACCTGTGTTGAAAATACCTATATATTACACTAAAAACAATCAAGATATTATGAAAATCATACAGCAACACTGGCGTATACTTACTACAGATGAAGAACTTAGGAATATTGTAGGAGATAAACCTAGATACCTCTTCAAAAAGAAACCTAACCTTAAACGTTTATTGTGTTATCAAACAGATACAATAAGAAATGAAAATTATATGGGAACATCTCCCTGTGGCAGGTGTAATTATTGTTCTTATATAAATATAACAGATAAATTTATGCATCCTGATACGGGCAAAACCTATCAGTTTAGAGTTACAGCAGACTGTAATACCATGCACGTGGTATATTTAGCATCTTGTCAGCACTGTTCCTCTTATTATATAGGAAAAACTGATAAGAGTTTTTCGAGACAGAATAACGAAGCACTTGTATGCTATTAGGGTGAAATATTATAATAATGCTTTATCTAAACACGTACAACTGTATGGTGATGAGAATACTTTTAAATTTATGGTTATTGATATCAATCAACCAACTATAAGAGAAGGTAATGTAAGGAATACTACAGAAAACAAAGAAATAATCTGGATAATCAGAATGCAGGCAGATAAAGGCAAAGGCCTCAATGAAAGAGCCTCAATTAAACCTGTGTTAAGAAATAGACCATATAATATAAAGTAATAAGAACTTTAAAACATTAGGTATTTAGTATTATAGTCATTTCATTACATTATATTCATATTGTTTGGTATTTTAATAATATCATGTCCCATTTTGTTTATTAGATATAGGAAGAAGTTAGCTAGATATGTATGCCTTTTTATTTTTGATATTATTGCAAATTTACCAGCTTGTTCATATGATGCTGAATCATTTTATTGAACATTATACTCATAATTCAGTATTTAATATATTTTATATATTATATTTTTTATATTTGTATGTTTTTTCAGGAAGCCCTAATAATTTATTTTCTTTACAATTTAATATAATTATTATTTTTCATATTAGTACAATCTAAAAATGTATTGGACTTGTATAAGCCAATAATAATATGCTTAACCATTATGATTTTCATGCTTTACGAGTTAGTCATTAAAATGGTTGACATAAAAAGTCTTCATACCGCCAGAAAGTAGAAAGTGGCTTCTATATAATAACTCCAATGGATACTAGAATACCCCCATTTCAAGCCCGAATTCTACTCATTTTTATTATAAAATGGGACTATCGCGTAGCAACATATACTTTCTATGGGCTAATAGATAGCTACCGCCTGATATTTTCTCATATATTATTCAATACAACAGTGCATTTTGTTTTTAATTTATTTGGTAGTAAAGCTGGACGGCGCAGGTTAATAAACATCAGTGTTATTGTGTTTTTGTCTTTAGCAACTATAGACATATTAGGTCAAAGTATGAGGCATTAAGGTGGATGTTTATGTAATTTAGAATATTGGCATTATGTATATTATCAAAGCCTTCAACCTTGATGCTTTACTTGATTTATGGAATGTTTATAAAGATCGCAGATGCGTTACATTAACCGTATAAGGCTGGATACAGCCAATGTTTATTAGTTCACTACAACAGCAGCAATCAAAATTGAAGCAGTAGTCTGTTTATATATTTGTAGTAATTAGATTTAACATCAGTAACGTATATTACTGCTATAATATCATAAACAAATTTCAATGATGTATATGTAAAATGTGATGAGAGCTGCTTAATATATGAGTATTTAATCTCTGCAATGAAAGTGTTGAAATGTATTACAAGATTAGTAAAAGTTTTATAAAAGGTTAGTATATTTTTAAGGAAGCTAATAGAATAATTGATGTATTATCACATGACTACTATTTAAATAACTGTTTGTTCATTGTGAAAAGTTTTACGGTCTGAGGAAGCAAATGTGAAAGCGCTTACCGAATAAATGTTTTATCTGTTTTTTACCTAAACAAGCTAGACTGGATTATTGCCAAGCTGGTGGTTGCCTTCTGCTGCTTTTTGTTTTTGGACTTTATCTATTTTGTGAAATAGCTTTCTCTATTTTTTTTTTTTTTTGAGAATGCCTGGTGGGGTTTTTTTAGCTTATGTTTTCAGTGTTTCAGTTTCTTTTCTTCAGTTGTGGAAAGATATACTATCTAGAAGCATGGACTGTTAGAGTACACATTTATGTAAAAGGAGAAGCAACATTTTGGAAGTCGGTGTACATTTATTTATTTATTTGTTTATTGCTTGATTGATTGGCATTTGTTTACTGGGATACTCCAGTGGGCTAATAGGAGCCCATTTTCAGCGGAGGCCTAGGGAGAAGAGCTCCATAAAAAAACATGAGCACGAACATAACATAGAACTGATATTAGCATTTGTAAAATTCCACAGACATATACATGGAGAAGTAATTAGTCATAAAAATGTCACAGGATTTGGCAAAGGTTACAGTTAAAGAAACGTATAATACAAAATGAGATAAGTCACATGTAAAGGATTAACATTGTATGAAGTTTCCAGATTTCACTTTCCAATTCCAGAAAATATTGGTTTCACCTCTTGTGTGTCACATAGCTGCACTTTTGTTTGTTTGTATCAAGTGAGGAGTATAAGTCAGTTGTTAAGCGTGCATTCATTAAATGGAATGCCAGTTGTACTGTGTTTTAAGGCATTCATCTTCCAAGGGGCTGCCTATTAAAGTGCTTGCTTTGGGATTTGATCTTCTGATGTCTTGAGTCCTTTAGATGACCTTTCTGGTTCTTTATTTCTTTCTTTCCTTGCTTTTTTTTTTTTTTTGGTCTGGAAATTCTGATTATTATTCTGCCAGTCAGCTGCCTACTGAGAGCTCTTTGATACAAGATACAACAAATGTTTGAATATTCACCATAATGGCTGATCCTTGAATGGGCCCTTTGCAGTGGGTACTTTATACCCACCCTCCATCTAGTTGTTCATTCATCTTGGCTATGCATAGCAGATGATCAGCTGAGAATTTCATGTTTATAATTGGGTAGCTTTGTTGTTTCTTTGCTTGTAGATGTGATTCTTCCATGTTCAGTGGGGAGGAGGGGCAAGAACTGGAGATCCTGGGGCTGGACATGCCCCTTTATACCGATATTTAGGTGCCTCAGTATGCACAGGAAGAGTGCACCCACTCCAGCTGTAGGAGTATGAGAGCAAGAAGAGAACTAAGTGGTAAGAGAGCTCTTGAGAAGAGAACCCAGTCAGTAACCCGCTCCATGGAGCCCTGCCCCCCCCCCGCCCCATTTTTACATAGATAAAGGAACATTTTATTCCAACCTTATGGCTGAAATGTTGAATGAAGCCTGAATATAGTAATGGCTATATATATCTTTCTTCAGAAAATTAGTTGTCTGTATAACTTTGAAGACTGTCCTAATTTGACAGCATGGTTGCATTTTGTTGATAAGACACCTTTACTAAATGATGCTTTTATTAGTCGTTTCTCAAACACTTAATGAAAAAAATGTGAAGTTACATTTCCATATTCATTTTGATGCTGCCCTATAAGTTATTTTTCTTTGATTTTCTGAAACCTGTGCTTTAATAACAAACAGAAAAAAATATGTTGAGATCACGGATGTGAAGAATCTATTCTCTGGTAAGAAACTGAGAGATAGAAAGAGAGAGATCAAAGGGAGTGTGTGTGTGTCTGCCTTTTGCCTTCATTTCACTGTCTGTTTCTCTCTGTGGCTATATTGTACATGACAATGATAGGTACTAATGCAATGAAATTATTTTATACTGTACCTCTCAGTCTCTTAGCACAAGAATTGTAGACAAAGCCAAAAATAATAGTGGGACAAAGACTCCAAATCAGGGGTAGATTTTAAATAATCTTGTTATTAACTTAGAATGTTGCAAGAATAACAGGTTTTGCATTAGTGTGCATTTCCTGTTATTATTTGGTGACTGCAGTCCCCAATAACTCAGCAGAAAAACATATATTTTATGAGGAACTGACCAAAAATATGAGTCTGGGCATTCTGCAAAATTCTGTACAGTCGAGAGGTGTATGTTACACTGCCCTGTTGGCATAGAAGGAGAGTTGCGGTTTGTGACATGGCTAATCTAGATGTTATTAGTAATTGTGGTGCCAGCTAGTTTTGTGAGGAAGTTGGTTTGAACCATTGGGAGGTCAAAGCTTTCTTTTTTGCTAGGGCATTCTCCTTGGATAATAAGGTTTAGTTAGTATGACAGAGGGGGGAAAAGGGGGTTGCTTTGTTTCTTTGGAATGCTTCATAGGTGTAGAAGTAGGTGCTGAGCGTAACTCCCTCTGTGATTGTACATTCTGTTTTCTGAAGGATCTTTACGATATTATAAACAAAAAGAGTTGTTAGCACCATACTTTAAGGGAGCTACAACTCTCTGCTCAAGCAGAGATGGAGTGGTTTAATGTTAGTATGAGCCTGGAATAGAAGAAACTTATTTAAAAAAAGTTAAATGATGGGTGAATATAAAGCTTGAATTTCACACACCCACGCACGCAGCATGGGGATGTCATTCTAAACCTACTTGGATTCTCTTTTGGGAGTTGTATAGCTTCACACAGATTAAGTTTATGCAAAATGCTACTTAATACACACTTACTGTGTGGCATTCTGCAGTGTCAGTTACATTGTTTGATCTGTTAATGAAAGTGAGTTCATTAGACACTTTACGGTTTAACATAGGAGACATGAAAAGTTAAACAGATAACCATAATTCACTAAATGTTTTGCACATCACATGTATCTCATTAACCTCATCATTAATTTAGTTCCTGAGGTAGTAGTTCTAAAACATAGATGTATGTCCAGAGTGCCATACCATACCTTTTTGTCATTATGATTTTAGGGAAGAGTACAGCAAGCTTTAGAAATATTTCAGTCTCAATGGGAAACAGGAAGAAGAGAGTTTGGGATAATTTACACTCAAGTGTCTGTTACAAGTGGCATCAGAAACACTTGCTTACTCCCTGGGCCTTCTCTGAAAGTGGGCAGCCCCACTTAGTTGGGCTTTCCCGATCAATAATCACAAATAAATAGAAATAAATAACTAATAAAGCAGACCCCTTCCTCTATGTTCCAAATAGGAGGTGGGAGGCATGGTTGGGCATTTGTAAAATAAAACTGTCATGAAGGAGTTAAGGCCTGCTGTATGTCTGTAAGAAAAAAAGCCTCATTTTGAAAGCATTTGATTTCCAAATTACTTTCATGTCAGCCTGTTTTAAAAGAAAAGTAGAACATTTGGTTGTGCTACATCTTTGATGAGGGGCAATTACCTCATGAAGGGATCTAGTAATTTTATACCTTTAGCAGCTTGTTCAACATCTTAATTACTCTCCACAGTTCTGAAGCGACTAGATGTCGAGTACCAGGGTGAAGTACAGCAAAGGCTGCTTTAATGCTGTTTTCAAAGGTGGATTTGTAAGAGTGGCTGAACTTTACTAATTGGGCAATTTCTTCCTAGAATTAAAGTATGAGAACACATACTGTACATTCCATTTCTTGGGGTATGATGGAAATGTGCTACATTTGTAAAGTTTATTGTGATAGTGCAGTTAATCTAGTGTGTGTGTGTGTGTGTGTGTGTGTGTGTGTGTGTGTGTGTGTGTGTGTGTGTGAGTGAGTGGCTGAAGTTACTGAAGTGCTGGGTTACACATTAAAGCTTGTGCAGACTAGATAACTGGGTATGTAGTTGTCATTCTTGTTGTGTATATAATAAATTCACGTAATGTGTATTGGGATAGACTTCAGTTTTAGAGTTTTTTTTTTTCTGGAGAGTGCCACTGGTTTGAATGCTTCATTTACAGGAAAACCCTCCTGGGAGGGTCAAAAATAAAGCTTACCCACTGGGGATGCTTCTTTCCAAAACAGTTGGTTAGCTTTTGCAACAATACAAAGCATGGTGACAGTGGACAAATATAGGTAGTATTTTATGCATGATGTATTCTTGAAGGATATGGCTGACCAGCTACCTGTAAGAGGAAATCAGACATACTGTTTATAACTATAATTTTTGAGTGCTGTTATGTGCTGTTACTCCGTATTTTTCTGCATGAATTTTAGTGCTTTTGGTAGCTGCTGGAGTCCTGGAACTGTGGCCCAGAAGTCTGTAGTTATTCACAAGACTGCTTCAGAAAAGCAGTTGGTGTCCAGGATTCCTTCTTCAATCTGCTGATGTTATGACGGAAAATCATCATTTGCATTAAACTGCAGGTTGGATATACTTTGGCTTATGTGGACAGCTGTGTCAAAGACCAGCAATTGCAACTCTGATTTCAAGCAAACATGATTGAAATTTGTTTTATGTGTGTACAAAATCCCTCACACCCTGTGCAGGTATCCCCAACTTAATTTTAACAAACTTTTGAGGTCACTACATCTCTCAGAAAGAGGGACACTGAGTGGGGAAGAAATGCCCATTTGCTGGTTTGGCCACATACAACCAGTTCTCAGCAGACTGGTCCATGACTGACCACATATATCCTGTCTGTTAAAATTCCTTGACCACTGAGTTTTGGTCTGTGCACTTAGAGTGAGCAACGGAATTAATCAGTTTCAGGCACATCTGCTTCTCTTTTATAATAACTAGTGTGACATTTGCCTCTGGGAAATAAAATGAGATTGCCACAGCTAAATCATGCAACATTCATTCATTCATCCTCTGATTACTTGTTTAATCTAATTCAGGAATCTGGTGCCTTTAAAGTCATTCATTGGGTGTGAGGCAGAGAAATTAATTTTGAATAAAGAGTTAGTTCATAGCAGAATGCATCCATACTCTCACTCAAATGTGGGAGTTAAAAATGCCGCCATTTCGGGAGGGGGGGGTCACTAATTCACCCACAACACATCTTTGGGATGTGGGAGGAAGCTAAGCATTCAGTGAAGAAAATGCAGACACACTGTGAACATGAAGACTTCACAAAGAAGTTATCACAGTAAGAGCCAAATGGATAAATCAGACAGCATTTGCAGAGGAGTGGCTTGGCACTAAAATAGTGACTTAGAAAGCATGCATAATGTGGATGAAAAAAATACACAGCTGTGCAGAATCCAGGCACAAAGTGTGTGTGTGGGTGTGTGTGTGTGTGTGTGTGTGTGAGCATGTGAAAAGAGGGATTGTAGTAATAAACATTTTGAAGCTCAACCACTGATATGGTTCATAGGTTCATAGGTAGGTACTAGGCTATAGGCCCTAGGGCCTATATAAGCCTAGCCAAAAAGGTACCCTGGCTTTCGCCATCCAAGAAAATTATTTTTTTGTGCTCCTGTCAAGCAGAGCCACAAAAATGATCCCCGGGGTGAATTTCCTATTTCCCATCAAATCATCAAGATTTTTCTTGAAGAGTGCTAATGAAGAGCTTTGTTTGATATAGATAAGCAGTTTTTCCCAGAGTATGGGAAGTCTCTGGGACAGGAATCTATCCCTCCAGCATGTTCTGTTTATTGTGGTGACAAGGTTTAGGTCCCTAGAGTGTGTAGTTCAGAGGGATTGGGATTTCTTTAAGTGGAGCATGTCCAACAGCTCTGGGTTTGACATAGCTTTGTATGTTAGGCAGAGATCGCCTCTGAGTAGGCGATATGCAACGGAGTAAAGCTGGAATTTTTTGAGATGGTCTGTGTAGGGCATCTGTTTGAGGCCTGTAATCCTCTTTTTGAGGTATTTCTGTGGACTTTCCAGTTGTTGTAGATGTCTTGTGAGGTACATACCAAAAGGGGCGTTGTACTCAATAATGGGTCTAATGAGTGCCGAGTAGAGGGGAACAATGACCTCTTTTTTCCTGGATGAGACATCTTTTGTGATGAGGTGTGCCACGTAGAAGGATTTCCTGACTGATGTGGCGATGTGATTATCAAAGGAGAGACTGCTTTCCATCTGCATCCCAAGGTCTCTTATCACACTTTCGGTGTTAAATAGACTACTGCCTATGTGGTAATTCATGGGTACAGAATTTTTACCAAAGGGGATGACAATGCACTTTTTGGCACTGAGCTTCGGCCATGGTTTTGACATCAGGCATTTGTCTCAGTGAGGCCCTTTTGTAGGATGTCCACATCATTAGGAGTTTTGATTACGGCTCCTAGTTTGCAGTCATCTGCAAACTTCGTTAGCCAAAGACCTTCTGTGTTAGCCTGTACTTCAGAGAAATAGATACCAAACAGGAGAGGACCCAGGACTGAACCCTGTGGTACTCCACTTATCACTGGTCTGAAGTCGGATTTGGACTCTGCTACTTTCACAGTATGGGTTCTGTCAGTGAGCCAGTTGGCAACCCATCTTGTGACAAAGGGATTTATACCTAGTTTAGTGAGTTTATCTATAATTCCAGAGTGGGGGATGGTGTTGAATACCTTGGCGAGATCTAGATAGGCTGTGTGAACCACCTTACCCTCGTCTATAGCTTTGGTGACTGCTTCAAAGAAGTCTATCAGGTTTCGGAGACATGATCTGCCATTTACAAACCCAAACTGGGTTTACCAATGTCTTTGTTTATAAGTTACATGATGATACTTTCCATGGCCTTGCAGACCAGGCTCGTCAGGCTAATGAGGCGGTAGTTCCCGCGGTCCGTGGTGACTCCCCCTTTGTGGAGTGGGATAACTGTCACCACGCGCTATTCAGTGGGCACAAAGCCTGAGGTGAGGCTATGATTGAACATGGTACTTAGGTGGGGTGCCAGTTTGTTCTGTAGTTCATGTAGAATGCAGTCTGGGATGGTGTCAGGTCCCATGGATGCTGTGTTCTTGGCTGTGGAGAGTGTGGTTTTTACCTGTGCAGCTGTGATTACAGGAACTTTGCATTTTAGAGATGGGCCCTTTAGGGGGTGAGAGGGGGGTAAAGTTAACACTGAACCTATCTGCCAGGATGTTGGCAATATCTGTTGGTTCTGTATATTTAGTGCCATTGTGCTGTAATTCAGAGCTGATCTGAATGTTGCCATTGATATTCTTGACATAGCTATAGAATGCTTTGTGATTGTCCTTAGAATCAGTGGTGATATTGTTTTCGTGACTAGCTTTGGAGGATTTTATGAGGGATCTCAGCTTCTTACTGAGGCTGACCAAGGAGTTTCTCCAATCATGGGATTTTACTCTTTTTTTAGCAACAGTTTCTTTCTTCTGTTGTAGAGTTTGTTTATGGCAGGGGACCACCAGATTGGCCTCCTTTTTTTGAAGGATAGCATCTTGGTTCCGTTAGGGATAGCACAATCCATGCACTCATGTAAGTGCTTATAAAGTGCATTTGTGTAGGATTCAGCAGTCGTACCTCTATTGTCCATCGGCATGGATGTCATGAAGTTTGCCACTACTGTCTTAAGAAGCGTGAAGTTGGCTTTGGAGAAATCTTTATGGTGGTTTCCCTAATGGGGGTGGGGGCGGGATGTGGATGTCTAGGGTGATTAGCTTGTGGTCGGATCTGACCAACGAGGAATTGACTTCTGGTGTGGAACACCAGTTGCCCATGTTGGTAATGACCAGATCTAGGATATTGCTGCCCCTGGTGGGGGTGTGGATAAGTTGATCCAAGGAGTTGGAATTTATGAATTCCAGAAAACGTTGAGCAAAAGAGTTGGTACATGAGTAGTTTCCCCAGTTAATGGTGGGATAGTTGAAATTGACCATTGTTAAGGTGTTGGGTTGTACCCTAATATTTTCCAGTGTATCAAGAAATGAGGAGTGGGAATCCTGGGGCATGGTGGGGGATCTGTAGCAAGCTACAATTTGGATTGTAGTCTTGCCCAGAATTAGTTGCACTTGGATAATCTCGGATGCATTATGCTGAGCAACTAGTCTGGAGGTGTGGATATCCTTAATGAATATGGACACGCCTCCGCCTTTAGTGTTTCGATTCAGGTTAGGTGGCCAAAAGGCGTGGTATGAATTATAGCCTGGTAATGCAGGGGTGCTCTCTGGAGCCTTGAACCAGGTCTCTGTCACTGCACAGATGTCGATGTTCTCCATTTTAAGGAGTGCCTCGAGTGAGTGCATTTTGAGATTTAGACTTCTAGCATTACCCTCAGATTTTGCTTGCTTGGAGTAACAGCAGTCCAATATTGCATTGCATTTAATTTTTTTTTCAGGATTTTTTTATTTAGTTTAGCAAAGGTGGTGGTTTGATTTTAAATTGTAGGCTTCTTTATAAAATTGAATGTTGTGTTGATTTTCTTATTTGAAAATTTAACACAAAGTAGTGTATTTTCCTCTCAGCTATTCATTAACTGGCCTGACTGATTTAATCAGCCTCGCCAACCTCGATATAGGGCATTGGTTTTGCAGAATGTAGTGTTTGCATCTTCTATTTAAGATATTTCCACTGGTTTTGTAACAGATAAACTAGGAAGTGTGCCTTTATGCTAGTGTAGGTCAGAGCTGCCAGGTCTACATTTTCCATGAAACTGGGCTGTTGTCTGCAGAAGACCACAGTAATGCAGAAGTAAACTGAATAGTACTGCCTCTGAGTTGTTTTAGACTGATAGGTTATTTGGGTTCAGGATGGGTAGCATGTTGGGATCTTATATTATTTTTGGGCTGTTTGGACTGTTATCTAAGAACGCTTTTTTGTTGTTATTCTACTTGTGAAGCTCACCCAACTGATTCTTCTAAAAAATGTGGCAGGGCTAAAAGTAAAAAAAAATAAAAAAAAAAAAAAAAACAGTGAGATGTTTGCTATTATTCAAGCCATTTTCTATTACTGAAATAATGATTTTTTTAAAATCAAAATGCAATTTATAAATTAAGTCCTATGACTTTCAGTATGGTGCACATCATGATCTCCTTAGTGCAAGTTTCTGCACTGTGGCAGTGGTGGGACTTTGTTATTTGCTTGGACTTTGCAACAATGCTAAGTTGCCAAGGGCTCAGTAAGTCTTATTCCTGGCATACGTGTGGCTGCGCCCAGGGTTGGATCCTTCTGCATCTTCTTGGTGAATAACAGCTGTAAACTTTACAGTTCCATTTACATACCTGAGGCTGCAGATGCTTTAATGAGCAGTCAGATGTTAGTGGCTGTACACTTCACCATCTATTTCTGGATCTTGTGATGTCAGACCCTACTCACCCAGCTTTGAAGTTATGAACAGTTATCCAGCAGACGTAGTGCGTGTCTTCTGTTCTGCTTATCTTGCAGTGTTGGCAGCCCAACTCATGTCCACCTAAGTTCAGGGAAAGCAAATCATCTCAAAGGAGACCCTGCTTAAACTACGAGGAGTTGTGAACATTACTTTTTGCACTAAAAAAGGGACCAGAGCTCTTCCTACTTCAGTTGATCAGCCAGTATAAGATGTGGGAGATGAGCAAACAGGAATGGTACATGCTTACACTGCCTGCTTAAAGTGGCAGTACATGTTTGCCAGTAATCCACTTACAGAAGCATCACCCTTACTGTGGTTCACATTCCTAGGAAAGTAAATGGGCAGGTGGACTCCTGTCTGCTCAGGATTTTCTGGGATTTGTGCAAAACAGAGATCAATGTGTATTCATCATATTGATCACCTGGGATATAACAGCTGGCCAGCTTCCAAAGCTTCAAGGTACCTTCCACTCTCCGAAACTGTCAGGTAGCTTGACCCAAGATGATTAAAAGACAAGTTTGAACACCAAGCCCTTCAAAACTTTACTGCCTCCAAAGATTATGCTCCTCTAAGGATTTTGAGGATCGATGGTTGGCTTAGTGTTGTTCTTTCGCAGAGCAGATAAATTCCCTTTGGGAAAGAACATTCTATTTTCTAAATATTGTTTGTGTTTCATCAATTTCCTCTTTAGGAAAGTTATTTTAAAGCTAGGAGTTTTGTGTTTTAATGGACTGTCATGAGACTGTATAGCACTTTTAAAAGGGAATGCTCTTTTTTTCCTTGTCAGTTTAAAAGTTGTGTAAAGTAACTGAAAACCATTTTTTTCCTATGGAGAAATTGTATTTATTTTACTTTTTTTGAGGCTGGCAAAGGGTTTTAAAGTGTTTTTTATTGCGTTTTTCTGTGAAAAAAGTGACTTTTAAAGACTTGTAGTTTTTAACCGACATTTGCTGCTTGTCTTCCCTGGGAAACGGGCAACATTTTCAGACAGATCATAGAACAAACTACAGGTCCCATGGCCAGTCCTACTTCCAGGACCAACCTTTAAGCAAACAGCCTTTGCCAACACAGCAGGCTAGCAATTTGCCTCTGCCGCAGGTGAGTGACTCTGTTGTAGCCATTTGTTGTACCTCAGATCACTCATCTTTAACCCTGGATCCCACTGGTGTAATACCTACAACCTCTATGGACCAGGGGTCAGTGGGCAAGGGAGAGCCACTCTTGTCGGTTCTGGGAGAGGGAACAGGAAGGGCTTCCCTGTTGGCGTCAGAATGCAGTGCCCATCAGTGGGGAAGATGCTGCTGCCATTGGTAAGGTGACTGGCCTCATTTTTCCTGTCCAAAAGAAACACAAATCTAAGCATGCGTCTGCTCCTCCCTATATTTCTTTAGTCAGGAGTAGCTTACTGTGTCAGGATTAGGATTTAATTCAGGCTATTTATCCTTCTTGTAAGGTAGTTTCTGGTGTAAGAAAGGGGGCTCACACTTTTCCTGAAGAAATACAGATTCTAGATCAGAAATTACTATAAGTTGCTACAAAAGGAATTTCCAGAACCTATATTCATCCCTGTTACTGCTTGTAGTTTTCCTGACAGTGAGCCAGCTGCCCCTAAAAAGGCAGATAAATATAACATTCTTCAGTCTTTTAAGTTTTTATACACTACTCTCTAACTTGACCCAGCAGCCATAGCTTTAGTTGATCACACTGCTGCTAAACAGTTAATTCCAATCCTACTCTTTCTACTAAGGATGGGAAAATTATTGATGAGTATGAGAAAAAGTGTATGATCACTGGTATTGTTTTGAGGAGGTCTGCATGGCTGCATTCTCTTAACCTCCCAGATGATGATGTTAAAAATGAGATTTTAATTTCCCCTTTGGATAGAGATTTACTGTTTGGCCCATCTGCAGCAGAGGTGATCAGAAATGTGATGAAAGAGCTAAACAGATCCAGGGAATCTCTTAAGATTTTTTAGCTCTCCTTTACCAATTTTTCCAAGGGATTTTTATCTCCTAATTGAGTTTTGGCAAAAGGCAGAGTAAACAGTTTCAGTAAAATGCAGATAAACAGACACTCTAATGTCAATCTTCACTGAATGCTTGACTGTGGCTTTGGTTTCATATCTCAGAACCGACTCAGACATTATTCCAGCTCACACCTTCCAAAAACTCTCAGACTTAGTCTTTACCCATAGTGCTCCTGTCAGGATTACCTCAGATCTCTTTTGCCGCTTTTAGTGACCAGACATGTTTCTCCTCTACACCTCTCGAGCAGCTTATTTCTTAATAAAATCTGTGAGCATTTTTCTTTTAAACTATTGTTTCTTTTTCTCTGTAGTTATTTCACCTGCCCAGCTCCTTTCTAGGCCCTTTCCTGAACACTTTACTGTTTTCTGTCTTAATACCATCATTGGTAGTACGTCCTTTCTTCTTTCCATCTATTTACCTTTTCTGGTAAATCCTTCCATACCATTGTTGGTATAGCATTTTTTCCTGTTTAAAAAAAAATTAAAACTCAAAAACCTTAGCTTTTCTTTTTATTTCTTCCTGTCCATAACTGTGTGTATGTGCATGAGATATGGTAGAAAAGACAAAGGGTACTTATGGATTCAAAAGATGCCAGAAGTGCAATAGAAAACTACCTAATTCAGATGGACATTCTCTATGTGTCTACTGCTTGGGCCTGGTGCATCTTCAAGAAGGCTGCACTATTTGTCACAGCTTCAGACACTGGGCAGTTGTAGAATGTAAAACTAAGCTGATTTTGAAAGGCGTTATTAAATCAGATTTCAACGAGGACATATCTGGTTCGTCTAAATCCAAAACCAACGCTAGCTCTCCTTCCTCTTCTTCCACGTCTTACAAGTTCGAAGAATCTAAGAAGAGGAGCCGATTGGTTTTGACAGTTTTGTCGGCACCACCTACTAAGATGGTGTGAACCTTCCTGGTTCACACAGTTCCTGCGGAACCGAACAGGAAACTTCTCCAAGCCTCGGTGCCGGTTTCTGCACTGACTATTTCGACATCTTCAGTTGCAAGAACAAGACTTTATCACAACCTCTCGCCCTGGTTCCATCTGTTTCAGAACTGAGGGAGTTTTCTTTTCAAGACAGGCCTAGGACAACATACTCCCTGTCAGTGGACACTTTTCAAGACTGACCTCCAAGCTCATTCTTGGAGAAACCCCGTTTCCCGTTGGTCTTTACAATCTATTCCACCAAGTGCCTTACAGAGTCCGATGTTTTGAGGTTGGTGGATCAGCTCCTGTCAGTGAGGGGTTTAGCTTCTTCATTGGTTCCTAGCTTCCCTGGCTCTGGAACTGCTCCCATAGTTTCAACTGTTCTTTTTCCTCCTCTGACTCCAACTGAGCCTTCAGAGTTCTTGGTGCCACCAATCCCAGTTTCAACTGTCTTGGTGCTGATGAGATCTGCATCTCTGGCACCAATAACTGTGCTGAGCTCTTCGGTTCTGTCAGAACCAGAGACCTCTTGGGGTCATAGCTTCATTGTTGGTTCCAGGTAGTGTGGTTTTACTCTGGTGTTGTTGGAGCCATCAATGATTCTTGAGGCTTCGGCACACTTGAGTTTGACACCAGCTTTGGAGTTGGTTTCCTCGGTGTGGGATAGGACCACGGTTCCGAAGGAGTCTGTTTTGGTTCCAGGCTCCCATTCTTCTCTGGGGGCCTGTTTTCCAGGCCATGGAAAGGGCCTTGTCCATTCTGGGCTTACAGTCGATACCAATTTTGTTGGGCCAACAATCCTGCCCTACCCCTCACCCAGAGTTTCCTTCAGCCTCTACCAGGGAACAGCAGGCACAGACATCTCAGGATCCAAGATTCCCCTGAACAGTCTTGCACAGAAGATACCGATTCCAATGAAAAGGAAGGTTCTCCAAGACCACCCCTGAAAGATGTCTCCTTTGGAGACATACTAGAGATCCTGAAACAGAGATGTGGCTGGGCTTCCCTTCAACCTTCTTCAGAGGAATTGGTATACTTGGAGGCTTTCCATGCCTGACCATCTACCTCCTGGATCTCTCTGCCTGCTGACAGTCTGATTAAATTGATTGTGTATTGGGCTTGGAAGATACTTGATTCCATCGAGCTAATTCCTAAGAGACCAGAGCACATTTTGCCAGCTCCTCAGGATCAGCAGCATTGGGCTAAAAGAATACCAGTAGATGGCATGGTGGTAGCGGCAGCTACCAAAAAGGAACTTGCTGATGAAAGTCCTACTATCCATCCTCCTAGTAAAGAGTCTAGGATGATAGATAGATCTGGGAAGCACATATATGCTTCATTGACCTTTATGCTCAGGTCCTTGAACTTCATGGCCCATTTCACAAGACTTTAACGGGATCTGATAAAGAAGCTGTTAGATACTCTAAAATGAGCAGTATCTGAGGGGTTCAGATCAAAGTAGCTTCCCTGCTGGCGACCCTTGCCAGATGTGAGCAGGATGGAGTCCCATTTCTGCCATGGGCATATGCTTTTCTACTCCTCAGCAGTCTTACTGCAGTAACCAGAGAAGTGTGAAGCTATTATTCAAAAAATCCCAAGGACCTTTCGATGACACATGTGGCAATGACTCCTCCTGGGACAGAGGGGGGAGTTACAATGGAAGATGCTGTCCTCGAGGCAGAGGTGGCCCGTATAATCAGGATTCCAGAAATGATTTCCCTGGCAACTCCTTTCAGTGCTTCTGAATGGACACCCGATTGCTGTCCTCTGGAGGCAGTCGGAGGAACAATTATCCCTGCACCAACCTGCCTGGCAAAGGATAACAATGGACAATTGGGTACAGAGGATTATAATCAGAGGCTACAATATCCCATTTACAAAGGAATCCAAACAATCCAAAAGATTCCCAGGTATTCCACCCAGTCACCGGGATGTAGCAGTCTTAGAAATTCAAAAACTGCTCATCAAAATGGTCATCCAACCAGTCCCACAAGACCAGATAGGATCTGGAGTTTACTCAAGATTCTTTTTAGTGCCAAAGAAAACAGGGGACTGGAGACTGATTCTGGACCTCAGTGTTTTGAGCAAGTCAGTTCATTAAACCAAATTCCAGATGGTTACTGTTCAGTCTATACTTCCATTCCTAGGAAAAGATGATTGAATGTGCTCAATAGATCTTCAGGATGTGTATTACCACATAAAAATGGACAAGCGCTCCAGAAGATTCCTGCACTTCTGGCTGGGAGCCAATCATTACCAGTTCAGACCCCTGCCCATTGGTCTCACCACAGCCCCCAGGATGTTTACCAAATGCATGTCAGTGGTAGCAGCTCACCTCGGACTGCAAGGATTCCACGTTTCCATATCTAGATGACTGCTTCATTACTGCTTCCACCATGCATCTACTGTTACAAGCCAGAGACTACATTCTTCAAACTTGTTCCTTGCTATAGATCTCTTTAAACTACAAAAAATCCCACCTAGAACCAACACAGCAATTAGAATTTATAAGTGTGATTCTAAACACAAGCACCGGCATCACATTTCTTCCCCCAGAGAGACTTCAAAGAATAAAATTGCAAGTCAGTCAGATTAGTCGCAGCAAGAAGGTTACTGCAAAACCGCTGCTACAGACTCTAGGATCAATGTCAGCCTCCATTATTTTCATTCCCCTTGCAAGATATCACATGCAGATTCTTCAATGGCTTTTGGTGTTCCAATGGTCCTTACTGAACCAATCAATGTCCCATCTGGTAATGAGCACTAATTTATGTAACAAAGACCTCAGTTGGTGGCTTCACGCCAACAAAATTTTATTAAGCAAACCCTTTGTTCTTCCTCAGCCCCAAGCCATAGTGACCACAGATGCGTCCCAGATAGGGTGGGGAGGGGGGCATTAGCTGGGAAAGACAGTCCAAGGCACTTGGTCCCAGCTGGAGGCCAGTTTGCATATCAGTGTTCTAGAGATAAGGGCAGGAAGGCAGTGTTCTTAGCATTGCGAGCATTCCAAGAAACCCTCCCCTTGGGAACAATTGCGATTCAAATAGACAGCATGTCAGTAGTCTGGTACATCAACAAGCAAGGGGGAACCAGATCTTACCCTCTTTGTCAAGGAGCAGTTTCATGTGACCGCCTTCTAATCGCAGTGCGTATTCCCGGGAGGTCCAATGTGATTGTAGACAAATTGATCAGGAGCATTTTAATGCCTCATGAGTGGTCTCTCAATCCTTTGGTGGTGGAAAGAATATTCTGCCAATGGGGCCACCCCTGCTGCTATCTCTTTGCACCCCCCCTGAACAACAAGTGCAGTGTCAGCAAGAGATGCTGTCCTACATGACTGGCCCACCAGTCTATTGTATGCTTTTCCATCCGGTTCCTCTCATTTGCCAGTTTCTGAAGAAAGCCATTAGGTTGAAGAACAGGATCATTTTCATTGCCCCATTCTGGCCTCAACAGATGTGGTTTCCCTTTCTTTGGCCTCTCTTAGTGTAGAGACCATGGATCCTGGACCCAGCTCCAGACCTCCTGTCCCATTCAGAGGGACTGGTTCATCCAAATCTTAAAAATCTAAAGCTCACTGCATGGCTTCTCCAGTTCCAGTAATTGCCATGCATAATAGTCTCACTGCCCCAGGTCAGGGAATTCTTCTAGCCTCCCATAAACCTTTGACTTGTACATTAGGAATTGACAAAAACTTTCAAAATGGCCTAAAGATAGTAACCTTGACCCATATTCTGCACCAGTTGATAGGGTATTGGAGTTTTTAGCATCGCTTTTCGATATAGGAGCATCGTCCTCGACCATACAGGTACATTTAGCCGCAATTTCGAATTTTCATAATGGTCTAAATGATACAGCTCTAATGTCCCACAAACTTTGCAAAGCCTTTCTAAAAGGAATATTGATTCTCAGACCCCCATACAAAGACCCTTCTTCACCTTAGGACTTGAATCTGGTGTTAATCAGATTAACAATTAATTAATTAATTAATTAATTAATTAATTAATTAATTACCCATTTGAACCATCCACAAATTGCGATTTGAAATAATTATCATGGAAGACCTTATTTTTAATTGCTATTACTTCTGTTAAGATAATATCTGAACTACAAGCCTTATCCTGCAAACCTTCTTACTTAAGCTTTCATAAGGATGAGGTGTCCTTGCGTACAAATCCCTCCTTTCTACCAAAAATAAAGTCTGAGACTAATAACAACCAGACTATACAACTTCACATATTCTTCCCCAGGTTTTCCAGCAAGGGTGAATATTGTCTCCATTTGCTAGATGTTCATAGACAATTACATTTCTGCCTTCACAGAAAGAAAGAATTCAGAAAATATGATCAGTTTGTTTTGTTTTCTTCTGCTACTCTGGGCAAACCAGTTTCTAAAGTTACTTTAGCTAAATGACTCAAAGACTGTTTAACCTTCATTTATAGCAAAAGGAAAGTGCAACTACCAGGGCCTGTAAAAGCACATTCAACAAGAGCAATTTGCCACTTCTGAAGTCTTTCATTCCAGAGCCTCAACAGTTGATATCTGTACAGTGGCTACTTCGGCATCCCCGCATACTTTTCTTACTCATTACAAGCTTTAGCTGGTCTCTAGGGGATGAGCATCATTTGGCTCAATGGTGCTCAGGAATATACTTCTGTGAGACCTCCCAAGATTTGGGTAGCTGGGGACTCTGTCTCACAGTCAAGGATTCAGTGAAGATTGACAAGAAGTTATGTCTCACCATAACATTCCTGCTGTGTTGTTGGTCTTCACTTATCCTTGACATTCCCACCCTTCTTTCCCCTCCCTTTCAGGCTTCTTGGTGGCACGGATCTATCCCAATTGATTGGGTTTTTCCTGTGTGAATACAGATATGGTCTCTGACCTGTTATTACTGTCTGTCACTGTCTTGTGCAAACTCAATCTGAGGTAATCCTGAGAGGAGCATTATAGGTAAAGGCTTAGCTTGAGAGTTTTTGGAAGGCACGAGCTGGAATAATGGCTGAGTCGGTTCCAAGATACAGAACCAAACCCACAGTCAAGGATAAGTGAAGATCGACAACACAGATGGAATGTTATGGTAAGACTTAACTTCTTTTTTTTAAATTGGCAAGGGAGTTCCAAAATGAAGCCTCAAACTTTCCAAACCCAAGGACAGGCCAACAAGTCTGATGGACTTTTCAAGAGACTTTGTGACTCCCTCCCATTCTTGCCCCTTTTTTTCTGCCAGAAAGTCTGAATCGTAATTTTTCTTTTTAGTAACAGATAGTTTCAGACAATTGGGGTCTGAAGATCATTCATCATGGTTATAGGTGGTGGTTGGAGAAAATTCCTCCTTTCCAGGGAGTCATTCCTCATCATTCAGATCAGACTCTTTTGTTTCCTCCAGTTCTCCATCACGTGCTGTCCAAAGGAGTGATGGAACCAGTTTCTTCTTCCCAGGTGGGGTTGGGTTTTCTATTCAAGTATGTTTGTAGTGCCAGGGAAAGAAAGAGATTGGAAACCAGTTCTAGATCTTTGTTTCCTAAACCTGTTTGTGATAGTACCCGAATTCAAAATGATGTCACTTCACAACCTGTTACCTCTTCTTCCTCCTCCTCTTCATCAAGTTTTCTGGTAACATTAGACTTAAAAGATGCTTAGCATCACATCCCTATTCATCCAGACTTCAGATGTTTCTTAAGGTTTTGTGTGTTTGGATCACATTATCACCTCTATGCCTTACTCTTTGGACTATCCACTGCACCAAGAACGTTCACAAAGTGTGTAGCCACAGGGTATAAACATTTTTCCATGTTTAGACAACTTGCTTATTTTTGCAGAGTCTTTATCAAAGTGTCAGGAATACCACTCTTGGGGGACAGATCTCTTACACAAGCTGGGAATCAAGAGAACATTAAAAAATTTGTCTTGACTCCTTCACACAGGATTGTGTTCCTAGGATGTCAACTAGACACCTCAGTTCAAAGACCATTTTCTTCCACAGGAAAAATAGATTTATATCTAGATGTCTTTCTAAGGTTTTCCACTGAAACTTTGGACACTGTGAGGTAATAACCTCAGAATTTTGGGTCTCGTGGCTTCTATATTCTCATGATACCCCTGGCAAGACTCCACATGAGAAAGATACAATAGTATCTGAAGTCTTTGGTTCCCAGCACCAACACCCTTTGTCTTTTCAAATCCCAGTGCAGGGTTTTATTGGAAAATAAATCATTTGGTGGAGACAACAGATATCCTTAAATCTAGGTCTGCCCTTCTCCGTCCCTGTTCCAAAGCAGTCAGTCACCACAGGTGCCTCGGACTTTGCTTGTGGAGCAGTTTTAGGTGGGATAAAAGTGCAGGGTGTGTGGGACACTGAGGACAGACCCAAGCACATAAATATCAAAGAGATGATTGCCCTGCTCAAGGCACTCAACTGTTTGAATTGCCTTTGGTCCCTGGGACCTTTTCAAGTTGTTACACACAATACCGCATGTGGTGCATCAACAAACAGGGAGACAAGGTTGTACCCTTTTGCAGACTAGCCATGTTAGCTTGGGATATAGCTTCACACCACAGTTGCACTCTACAGGATTCCTACATTCCATCAGTGCAAAATTGTGTGGCAGACGAGCTGATTAGGACCATGGCATACCTTTATGAATGAAAACTACTGAATGGATACTAGACTGAGAGTCTTCCAACATTTGATCCATCTGTTGTGAGTTCCTCAAGCAGACCTCTTTGCCTCCTCTCTGAACAGACAACTTGCAAGATTCTGTTCCAGGACTCCATACAAGAAGGCCTGGAAAATAGATGCCTTTTATTTTCCTTGGACAGGAATGTTCCTGTGTGCTTTTCCACCCTTTCCACTAATATCCAGGGTACTTCTGAAGATGCAGAAGGAATCCCCCAAGATGATTGTGGTAATTCCCTTTTGACTCAGGCTGGTTCTCCCTTCTGCGGAAATAGCCAGGGGCAATTACCACAAGACTGGAATTATTCACATAAGAACAGACACCTCAACATCAATTAACTTCCAGTAGCTGCGTGGATGTTAGCGTCTTAATTTCTTTTTGGCACTTGTTTAATGAGGCTGTGCAGCAGGTACTAATGAAGGCAGGAAAGCCTGCTACTAGAAAATCATATGTTAGCAAAAAGGAAAACGTTTTTCTATTTGGTGTCATCAACATAACCGGCACCCATTTGGTGTCAACAAAATAACCAGCACCCATTCAGAGTTAGTTGTTCTCTGGTTTTACAATAGTTGTGTTACTATCCTGTGGCCTTTCTTATTCCTCTATCAAGGTTCATTTGTCAACCATTTTAGCATGTCTGCCTATGGATCCTCCTCTTTCAATGCAGTCTCATGTCAAAATATTTTTAAAAGGATTTTTGCACAAGAGGTGTCTGTGGAAACCAGTGGCCCTTCCTTGGGATCTTAATTTTGTGCTAAAGAAGCCAAAGCTTGCTCCATTTGAACCAGATGACTTGAAGTTATTAAAATGGAAAACAGTTTTACTGAGTGCTCTGACCTCTGCAGGAAGATTATCTAAGTTGCAAGCTCTTATAATGAGTCACCCCTATCTCATTTTTCTTTGAGAACTATTCCTTCATTACTGGTATTAGAGTGTATTTTAAGCCAAACTATATATCTCCTTATTTTCTTTCCTGAACCTAAAAATGAGGGAGAAAAGATACTCAGTACCTGATGTGTCCACAGTCTATCCTGAATGAACTAAATCATTTACATCTTTGGATTAGTTTGTTCAGTTTCGTGTGAAGGTAAGAACAAGGGACAACCTGTGTCAAAGGAGACTATTTCCAAATGGTTGTCCAAGGCTATTACCTTTTTTTATGCTCACCATAACAAAACAATTTCCGAAAGGGACAAGGTCCATTCTACCAGGGCTTTGGCTTCATCTGTGGCTTTTTGGAAAGGGTTGGATTCTACAAGTATTGTAGAGGCTGCTACTTGTTCCTCTCTACATGCTTTTACAAAGCACTATAAGCTTGATTCCTTCTCTAGGTCCATGTCAGGCTTTGCTAGGACCATTCTCCATAGGCTTCTGGACTCTTTTCCTTCCACCTCCCAAATGTTGTAAGCTGGGATAATCTACCCATGTCGCTAAAGCTAGTGCAGCAGTGATCAATATGAAGAACCCAGTATAGCTGTGTACATAAATTTACCATAACAGTAGATGTTCGAATGATCACTGCTGCAGCAGTTGCTCCCTTCCTCTAGCCCTCTTGTATTTTGGTGTGTTTTTTATGCCAGGATTTGGACATTTATTGCTTGTTGTTCCTAGCGTTGTCCATTCAAGACTTAGCCTCCCTCTGTCTGTTGGCAGGAAAGCTCTGAAGGTCTTGGCTCCCAGACTTGTTTTTTAGAGAGCTGAGCTTGAGTCGCATGACAGTTTGGACGCATGGAGAGTGCCCTAAAGCTTTGGAGCCTGGCCAGCTGTTATATCCTTGGCAGAATGTAATCGATATAGCTAAGGCTACTGCAGCAGTGATCATTTGAACATCTGTTGTTTTGGTGAGTTTACTTACACAGCTCTACTTTTTGCCACTTGGAAGAATGTGGTCTTCCCCTTGTTCCGCTTGCATTAGTGTGCAAAGTTGATAGCAAATGTGCTCTTTTTTCCTATTGCATGAACATTTCTTCTGTGTGTTTTTTCCATTCCCTCTGATTCTGTGCATATTCACAAAGTTAAGATAACAGCATCAAATCATCTAAAAGGCAGATTAATCCAAGGACAATTTTCACTTTGTATGGCACTGTATATTATTACTTAGTACTCCACTATTTTCTTTTGTTGATTTATTACATTTTGTGTACTGTACTGCTGTTCAATATTTCTTTTCTGTATTGTATTGTTGCTCAACATGAGCCCAGCTTGTGGGTGAAAAAGGGTCAGTAGTCACCCCACCTACCTGATTATCAGATTGCAATAAATTAAATAGATGGTTCATTTAATTATAATGCAGAATTTCTGTGATGTATGATCATGTGCCAGCCTTGAGCATATACATACGGTCTGACATTTTGTTTTTTGCATTGTATGGATTTGTATGATGTTTTAGGTTTGTGTGTTACTGATTTAAGCCTCCCATTTTAAAAGAATGAGTCCTCATATTCCTTATTACATGATTAGTTGTTTCTGAGGAAATGTTGAAATTACATCTGAATTGTGGTAGACAATGAAGTTTTTGATTTTATTTATGTGTGTAAGATACAACGGTACAGCAGTTAGTAATTTTGCTCTATTTTAATATGTACAATTTTAAAAATGGATTGTAAGGGTATGTTTTTTTTTCTTTGTCATGTGAGGATAAGAGGTAAATAAATGAGAACATTGAAAAAATGATCTTCCATTAGTAGACTCTATGGTACAAAAGAATGAAGCCTTGGCTATGATCCATATGACCCACAATCAACTTGTTAATCAAGTACTGAAGGAACTTGGGGGAAAGTGAGTGAATGCCTTATGTTGTCTCAGTCATCTTGGGGAGTGGGTGGGATATGGTCTGGCCCAGTGTATTAGCAGCATGTTTCAGAGAGAGAGAAAGAGAAGTGCACGGCATCAGCATATAAGCCAATGATTTGTGCTTGGCTGTGCCATGTCATGTCCACATGGTATCTTCATGAGGAGCATACAGGAACATGCATGTTTACAGCTGAAAATACAGTAGGCCCTTGCATCTGTGAGTGGACACGTTAGTAGGGGGGGATAAGCCAAAACCAGTAAAACCCTTCATAATTGCATTGATATTGGCTGCTCCATGATTGTCTCTTTCTCTGGTGAAGGTGAAGGGGAACAAATGGCTACAATCACAGCAGTAGCTAGAAGATGAGCAGGCACCGGGTAAAGAAAATTCTGGAAAGTCCTATGGGATTTTGTTACTGTAATCAGTTTATAATGCCGAAAAATTAACTGTTTTTTTCCCAAGATTTGCATTGTTTCAGGGATAGCAAAACAGATACCCACGCTTGGTCTGTCAAATCTGAACAAGTTTATAAAAATCATGAACAGAATTTTACTCCTACAGACCATCATGCTTCTTCTGCAGGATGCCTTTCTAGTAATTTTGGACTTGCAAAGTGCTTACCGTCCCTTCTCTGAGTTGAGGTCCTTTAGGAGATTTCTGGGGTTGATAATGGGGAACTCCCATTTTTCAGTTTTAATGCTTTACATTTTGGCCATTCTGTTTCAATCAAGAGTTTTCACAATATGTTTAGCTCCAGTATTTTCTCACCTGAAACTGAAACATTTTTATTTACTCTTACTTGTGCAATCTTGGAGGCCTTGCAGTTCACACTACAACAGACTTTATGTTTTGAGATCCTAGATATCGTCTCAAATATGAAAACATAGGTGTGCAACTGCAAGCCATCAAAAGATCTGTTGCTCTCCCATATAAAGAGATTTCTAGGGCTGTACCAAACACAAACACTTGAATTATTTCACTCTCATAGATGTCAAATATTGGTGGAATTTATTTTGTCAATGAAAGAAGTTCGCTTAACAAGTAGTACATTCATGAAGATACTGGGGTTCATGCCCTCCTTCATTATGATTCCTTATGCAAGGTTTCATGTAAGGAAGATCCAGGCTTATGCAAAAAGAAAAATGTGTGTGTGTGTGTGTGTGTGTGTGTGTGTGTGTGTGTGTGTGTGTGTGTGTGTGTGTGTGTGTGTGTGTGTGTGTGTGTGTGTGTGTGTGTGTGTGTGTGTGTGTGTGTGTGTGTGTGTATATATATATATATATATATATATATATATATATATATATATATATATATATATATATATATATATATATATATATATATATATATATACATATATATATATATATATATATATATATACACATATATATGGGTCTACTTCAAATCACTGAAAACTCATGTGACAGAATTTCATTTGACCGAGACCAAATCATCTAATTTTCAAATCACTGAAAACTCACTTCACTGAATCTCATTTCACCAAAAGCTACAATGCTGAATTTCAAAATAGTAAATTTTAAACCATAGACATGCACACTTACATGTAGTAAGTAGTACTACAGAGGGTGTAGAGGGTAGTGTGACAGCGGTGAGGTCTGCGGTGGGAGTGACAGATGTGTTTAAGGTGGAGGTGGGATTACATCAAGGATCAGCTCTGAGCCCTTTCTTATTTGCAATGGTGATGGACAGGTTGACAGACGAGATCAGACAGGAGTCCCCGTGGACGATGATGTTTGCAGATGACATTGTAGGGAACAGGTGGAGGAGACCCTGGAGAGATGGAGTTATGCTCTAGAGAGAAGAGGAATGAAGGTCAGCAGGACTAAGACAGAATATATGTGTGTGAATGAGAGGGAGGATAGAGGAATGGTGAGGATGCAAGGAGTAGAGGTAGCGAAGGTGGATGAGTTTAAATACTTGGGATCAATAGTTCAGAGTAATGGTGAGTGTGGAAGAGAGGTGAAGAAGAGAGTACAGGCAAGATGGAGTAGGTGGAGAAGAGTGTCAGGAGTGATTTGTGACAGACGAGTACCAGTAAGAGTGAAAGGGAAGGTCTACAAGAGGGTAGTGAGACTAGCTATGTTATATGGGCTGGAGACAGTGGCATTGACAAAAAGGCAGGAGTTAGAGCTGGATGTGGCACAGTTAAAGATGTTAAGATTTGCACTGGGTGTGACGAGGGTGGACATGATTAGGAATAAGTATATTAGAGGGTTAGTCCAGGTTGGAAGGTTTGGAAACAAAGCCAGAGAGGCAAGATTACGTTGGTTTGTACATGTGCTGAGGAGGGATGCTGAGTATATTGGGAAAAAGATGCTAAGGATGAAGCTACCAGGTAACAGGAAAAGAGGAAGGCCTAAGATAAGGTTTATGGATGTGGTGAGAGAGGACATGCAGGTGGTTGGTGTGGCAGAGCAAGATGCAGAGGACAGGAAGAAATGGAAACAGATGATCCGCTGGGGCAACCCCTAACGGGAACAGCTGAAAGAAGATGATGATGAGACATGCACACTTACAATGGCAATGACTGACTCTTTCTAAATATGTCTGTTCCCTCCACACCCCTCATGTTAGCTGTCATAATAGAATAATTTTTAATCCAAAGACCAAAATACTTTATCTTATCATGCATCCATTGATAATGGGTATTGCTGAACCAATTTGTGTGTGGGTAAAGGGGTTTACTGCTGTATGTTTTGTTTTATCATCATTAATTGTATATCATGAAAAAACTTTTTTTATGAATTTTCTCCCTCCCATGTCATCCTTCAGCTCCCTTCCCAGTACCCCTCGTCCATTACTGGTTCTGCCAGATACCTTCTTAACCCCTGGACTGTCTTCGATTGAGCTGGGGCTTATGAGTAACTTGATGGCATCCTGGGGGCCTGGCCATTCACATCTGCTTGGGGAGGGGGTTTCTCTTTTTATGACCAAACCTTGTTTCTTTCCCTCTTCCTTTGGTCCCTTGTGGTACGTCTTATGGGTGGGTGTATAGTGACAGCATGCAATGAATCACTCCTTCTTCACAGCAGCTCACCCTATTCTCTTCTTTGGCCAATGACTTTTAGGGGTGACATCCCCAGCCTCTGCCAAGGATCATCACAGGTGATGCCCACAGAACCAACTGCCCACCTGGGATGATAACACCCATTCCTCCCAGCCACTCCATCAGACTCCCATTCCACAGTGTAGGTAACCTAGGCTGTAGTCAAGAGCTTTATCATTCTATGCCACCAGAGTGGCTTATATCATGAAAAGACTTGAAATGGTGTCAAACTGTTCTATAGCAACACAATATCATTTTCTGGATTTATTAAATACAAAATACTATCATCTAAAAGTAAGCAAATATAACTAACTTTTCTTGATTACCAAACCATGTATATACTTGAATTTCTGAGTCCCTTATTTTATTTTCTAGTGGCTCTAAGTATAGTGCAAGTAACAAAAGAGAAGGAAGACACCCTGCCCAGATGTTCTTCGTGTTTCACTGGTGCAGTCATCACATTTGGGTAATCCTGCTGGCAGGTTGCCCTCAGTTGGCCTGAATTCCAAAGTTCTGGGTCCTGCATCAGCTGTTGTCGCCCCTTCCCTGACGTCAGGTTGTGAGGGGTATAAAAGATGCGGCCGACACCATTTTCTTTAGTCTTTCTTGCCGCGCGGTGCCTGAAGCAGAAGCAGTTCGCAAGTGCCGGTCGGCCGACTCATGTTCGAGTTTCAGATCCGAAGTCTTCAATAAAGCGAAGTACCCCATTGGGGAAACTTTTTTCTTGCTCCAGACCGATGTCAGAAAAAGTTAATAATTGTATTTCTTGTGGAAAGCAAATACCTCATAAGGACTTTCATTCTTACTCTATTCCTTCCCTAGGCCCTGATCACAATGTTGCTGGTTGTCGGTTTTGTGCTAGATTTATCCAACGCACTCTTAAGCGTTGGTATGATTTTGCTTTAACTATTTTGGACGCCAGTTTAATTATCCAGACATCCGACTACCGGAGTTCACAAAGACGCAAAGAAAAGGAGAGAGATAGACAACTGAGGCCCAAAACCGACGATGAAGCTTCTCCTAAGCCAGTCGCCGGTTCTCAGTGAGGCGCTTTCGCAGCCCCTGACGCCCACTACTTTAGAGTCGCAGGCCACTACTGACTCCCACATGGAGTCGGCCATGCTGCTGGAAACTCAAGGTATTGGAGCCTCGGATACTATTCCTTCAATGGGTCCAGAGCTGCTGAGCAGGCACCAGCTTCTGAGGGTGTATTCAGACCTAAACATCTTTACATTAAACCAACCTCAGCTTCAAAGGCAAAGACTAAAGCATCTTCCAAAGCAAAGAAACAAACTCAAGAGTCACGTGGACAGGCCTCTATGCCCAAAAAACAGATGCTCAAAATGGCTGAAGACTTAATTACCTTGATCAGGGGTTCCCATCCCCCTCCTGAAAAGAGGGCTAGGCAAGAGACTGACTATGAATCTTCAGATCAGGTGTCTATTTCTTCTGATTCCTCTTCTGATCAGGAATATTCTCTTCCCCCCTATGAGGATTCTGATGCTGAAGAATCCATACCTTCAGCTTTTCCTCCAGAGGACTATTCTTTTGGGGAAACCTTGCATACCACGAGGGAGCATTTGCACTGGGAGAGACAATATTTTTCAGAATCTAGAAAGAGGCTCAGGGATTTCCTTTTACTTCCTCAACACAGGCCATTCCACCTGTGTTAGATATTGTAGATGATGTGTTTTCGGAGTCTAGTCTCACCCCTGACTCCTTACCTCCAGCTCCTTTTAAGCCTGACAGATATTACAGGGTTCCTCACTCTCATAAATTCCTTTTTTAAAAACCCTGCTGCAGATCCAGAAACTATTTCTTAGGATACCAAAGGAGTTAAGGCTTCCACTGCAAAAAAACCCTACCCCCTCTGACAGAGATTCTAGGGCACTGGATAGATGGGGAAAAAAGGTTTACACATCTGCTACCTTGGCTATAAGGGCCTTAAACTGTCAGTTTCATATGCTTAAATATCAGCAACATGTCATGGCATTGCTTAAACAGAAAATGTTATTAAACTCTGAATGTGCAGAAAACAAGGAAATGCAGGATTTATTGCATGCAGCTGAACAAGTTGGAAAGCATACTTTGCAATGTGGTTTTGATTCTTTGGAGGCCTCCTGCAGGGCCGCAGTTACGGGTTCTGTAATTAGGAGGCATGCTTGGTTAAAGGAACAAAATCTGCCTGATCATGTCAAAGTTAAATTATTAGATGCACCTTTACAGCATGATACTTTGTTTGGTGTTAAGGCAGAGGAGGTGTTAAAGAAAATGGAGGACAAAGCTAAATCTATGCAAACTGTCAAAGATTTTTTACAAGTACAGCCACCTAGGTTTAGTAGACACTGGCCTACAAAGAATTGGTCCTTTCCTGTGTCAGACAGACCTCAAAGGGGCAGATCCAGATGTCCTAGTGGCAGATCACAGGCGCAAGGTTCCTACAGGTCAAAGCAATGGGGTGATTCTACCTCCAAAGTTGGAGAAGACAAATCACAACCATACAGGAAACAGTCCCAATGACTTCCCCCTGCCTGCACCAAGCGCTTATTTCCTGGCAGCACCCTTAGGGGATAAATTAGCACTTTTTTCTCAAAATTGGCACATTATAACCCAGGACAAGTGGGTTCTAAATATCGTGTCACAATGGTACAAGTTCCATTTCCATACCCTGACAAAGGCAAACGGCTGGCCAGATCTGCCAAAAAAACAATGGGCAGAGGCACAAAAACAAGTCTCATCCCTCATGGACATAGGGGCCATTCAACAAGTACCTGAGCAAGAGCAGGGACAACGATTTTACTCAAGACTGTTCTTGGTACCCAGAAAGGACAAGACCTGGAGACCAATACTGGACCTATCTATTCTGAACACATTCCTGGATATACCAAAATTCAAGATGATGACTTTGCAGCAGCTTCTGCCCATGCTGGGCAAGAATGCTTGGCTGGTGACTCTAGACCTAAAAGAGGCATACCTGCATGTCCCAATCAGACAATTATGCAGAAGATACATCAGATTCAAGGCTGGCTCAATGCAGTACCAATTCACTGCACTGCCCTTTGGCTTATCTACTGCACCCAGGGTCTTTACAAAGTGCCTGGCACCAATAATTGCATTCTGCAGACAAAGAGGAATACAAATATATCCTTACTTGGACGACTGTCTAATTCAAGCAGAGAACAAGGACATTCTTCTACAGCATCTGGCGTTTGTGAAAAGACTTCTAACATGCCTAGGGTACACAGTCAACGAAAAGAAATCAAAACAAGTACCCTCTCAAGAGATAATATTCCTGGGTGTAAGCTTAAATACAACTGCCCAGATGGCTTATCTCATGCCAGACAAACAAAGGCAACTGACTACCTATTTCAAGATGTTGGCAACAAAGGCCCAGTTATCTGCAAGAAACATTCTGCAGGCTTTGGACTTCATGGCATCCTGCATCCTACTAATTCCATATGCAAGACTGCATATTTGGAAACTTCAATGGTGCCTAAAAAGTGTTTGGACTCAACATTGCCACAGCCTGGAAACAATGATTACTCATTCCGTGCCTGCAACAGGAGTTTCGATGGTGGGCAAAGGCTTGTCACCACAACAAGGGACAGCCATTCACCTACGATGGTGAGCAAAGGCTTGTCACCACAACAAGGGACAGCCATTCATCTTACCCCCAGCCAGGAAGACACTAACAACAGATGCATCAGATTATGCCTGGGGGGCCCACATGGCAGGAAGATGCATTCAGGGCACATGGTCCTCAACCCAAATGCATCTACTTATCAATCAAAAAGAGATGCTAGCTGTTCAGAATGCCCTGACAGCCTTCAAGGACCTACTTCATCCGGGACAACTAGTGATAAAGACGGACAACACCATGGTCATGTGGTATATAAACAAGCAGGGGGGACACATTCTTACCCCCTTTGCAGACTAGCCATGACTTTGTGGGACACAGCATTAACTTACCAAGCACATCTGCAGGCACAATTCCTGCCAGGTAGGAAAAATACTCTGGCAGACGAACTAAGCAGAAACCTCATGGATCCCCACGAGTGGCAGCTGGATCCACAAGTATTCAGCATGATGACAAAGAAATGGGGATGCCTGGACATAGATCTATTTGCTTCCCCTCACAACTACCAACTAAAAAGATTCTGCACAAGGACTTATCACAGACAAGCATGGAAAGTGGATGCCCTATCTTTATATGCCTTTCCCCCACTGCCTCTCCTCCCCAAGGTACTCCTAAAGGTCAGACAGGAGAAGCCAAAAATGATACTGATTGCTGCAGACTGGCCCCACCAGTACTGGTTTCCAATCCTAAAGAACTTGTCTCAATGCCCAGCTTGGACCTTACCTCAAATACCTCATTTACTGTCCCAGCAAAACAATCAGATCCTGCACAGCCAACTCAGGACTTTAAACCTGGCAGCATGGCGGATAATGTAGTCATACAAAACACACCTCTCAGTAAAGCTGTGATGGATGTCATTTTGGAGGCCAGAAGGCCTAGTACTAGGAAATCTTATGCTGGAAAATGGAAGAGATTCTCTGCTTGGAACCAGGCACAAGGAACTGATACAGCTGTGCCAAATATTCCTCAGATTTTGCAATACTTAACTGAGATGCTGGACAAAGGTCTATCTTTTTCATCTATTAAAATTCATGCCTCTGCCATTTCAGCTCATTACAATACAGAGCCACCAATCTTTTCTCATCCCTTATTAAAACAATATCTCAAAGGAGCAAAAAATGTAAGGCATCCAAGGAGATCACCAATGCCTGCATGGGACCTCAACTATGTATTGGAAAAACTCACCCTGCCTCCTTTTGAGCCAGCTGCTACTGCTGATATAAAGTTTTTATCTTGGAAAACCGCTCTGCTCCTAGCAATAACTTCTGCAAGACGAGTTTCAGAGCTTCAGGCACACATGGCTGTGGAACCTTTTATCATTTTTTATCCAGACAGGGTCTCTCTGAGGACAAACCCAACATTTATGCCTAAGGTGGTGTCCAATGTGGCTCTTAACCAAACTATTCATCTGCCAACTTTTTATCCAAATCCGCAGAACAAGGGGAAGAGAATTCTGCATTCTTTGGATGTACACACAGCTTAGATTCTTCTTGGACAGAGCCAAAGCTTTCAGAAAGACAGAACAATTACTAGTAGCATATGCTGCAGGATCACAAGGAAAGGCTATCTCAAAGCAGACTATTTCAAGTGGATAGGCCACTACATTCGTTTCTGCTACTTACACCATGGCAAGCCAGTGCCTAAGGGCATTAGGCCACATTCAACCAGAGCTGCAGCCACTTCAGCAGCCCTTCTCAGGGGAGTACCAACCAAGGACATTTTAGAGGCTGCTACTTGGAGTTCAGTGCACACCTTTACAAAGCACTATCATCTGCCACTTTACTCTAAATCCAGGGCAGGCTTTGCCACTGCAGTTCTGCAGGGCCTCATAGCCGCTCCTAATGCTGTTTAGCTCCAGCCTCCCATCCATAGCTTTGGGACTCTACCCAAATGTTATGACTGCAACAGTGAAACATGAAGAAACCCAAATGTAATGACTGCAACAGTGAAACACGAAGAACATAGTACAGTTGTGTACACTTACCATAAATGTAGATGTTCGAGTGTATTCACTGTTGCAGTCCAGGTTACCCACCCGCCATCCCCCTTTCTTCTGATGGAACCTATCTTTCCTTCTCTTATTTATACAACCTATGTGGTGTATTTGCTTGTAGATGAAGGTAAAGTTTATATTGGTGCATGTATTTATATGTATATAAATTTTAGCTACCCTTTTGGGGGCACCTGACATCTGGGGCAAGAAAAACTAAAGAAAATGGCGTCGACTGCATCTTTTATACCCCTGACGACCTGACGTCAGGGAAGGGGCGACAGCAGCCAACGCAGGACCCAGGACTTTGGAATTCAGGCCGACTGAGGGCAACCTGCAACAGTGAATACACGCGAACATCTACATTTATGGTAAGTGTACACAACTGTACTTTCTTCTACTCAAATGCAGCTTGTCAGAGAGGAACTCTCCCACCTTAATTCTTGCCTTTTACCCTTCATATAGCCTCCTAATTAATGATATTATTTTATTAGGGGATGCAAATACTAAATTACAGCTTACTCTGTGAACGCTTTCTCTTTATCAAGACACACCGGCAATAGCAGAGTTTTCTTTTGTTCTGCTTCCCTGTGGATCATTTTTGTTCTATTAATATTGTGAAATGTTTACTTCCCCCCTGCAACATCACATTGTTCTATATCTGTTAATGTTGGCAATGACTTTGCCATTCTGTTAGCTAGTCTAGACATAATCACTTTATAATCTGTTTAAAAACTGAAATGCGTCTATAAGAAGCTGGATCTAATGGATCTTTACCCTTTTTGGATAATACATCCATCACTGCCTTCTTCAAAGCTGCTAGCATTTCCTCTTTAAAAAACTGTTAAATAAAACAGTCCCAATCTTTATTATGTTTTTCCCTCCCAACTTCCAGAGTTCCACAAGAATACCATCTGTTCCTGGAGACTTTCTGTTGATTGATTAAACATCACCACTTCTGTCTATCTTAACTATTAATTGTTGAGCCTCATCTTCCCCTGATATTGATATAATTAAGTCTTCCATAAAAAATTTCAGTAGTGTCTCTTCTTGGTTTTCATTTTCCTCTGCTTTACCCAGGTTTTCCTAAAATTTCTGAAATATCTCTATAGATGTGATCTGGTGTAGGCTTCGTAAATATGGTGACAACCCTTTCTACTTTCATTCATTATGCTAAAAAGTTTTTGTGTTCTGGAGATGTTATTAAAAATTGTTGATTAATAGCAACCATTCTAAACTCAAGCATATTATCCAAATACTTTCCCTTTAGCATTCTGTAGTTGTTCCTTTTGGTATTTTGTGAGATTCCCCTTATTCTGCAATACTTTAACCTTGTCAACACCTCTGAGTAATTCCCATTACTTTCCCCTCATATTTCTAAAGGTGGCATTTTGTTGTCCTAGCCCTGAGTAGTAGCCATGCCTCTCATCTTCTTAGCTCAAGAATTATGGACAAAACTTAAAAAAATGGAAAATAAATGCCCAAAATCAGAGACAATGTATAAATATTGCTCTAATTAATTTTACAAGTTAACAGTACATCAGTGGGTTTTTTTCTCTCTTTTTTTTGCATCAACTTGGATTTTTTGAACAGTAAGAATTATAAAACTCTGTAATCTTCAGTATATTACCTGGAAATCAAACATTTTATGAGGGACAAGAAAAAAGTACTAGGTAAAATCAAATACATTCTACAAAATTAGGGACTGTTCGGAGGATACAGTACTCACTCACTTGTGCTCATCATATACAAAAACAGTTTCTAGTCAGTACACACTTCAGTTGTCTGACTGTGATAAAAGTAAAGATAAAGACTCCTTTTATACAAACACATAGCTTGCTCACCAGGCAGTGCTCACAGCAAAGTACTTTCACCTTGCATAGCTGTCTACTTCTGATATCTGGTTACAGCTCTCTTCACGTATTACCCACTACAAACTTAAAAATATATGTTTGATGCTTTCAGCCAAAGCTATAAAATGCCATTCAATGAGTGATCCATTTCCAAGCAGACTGTAGAGTTTTACCATAGTTGTAAATAAGCAATGACGTTTTGAACCATGTACGTAGTCTAGCATCTCTGTGAAAAAAGGTATTTCATAAGAGGTCCTTGTGAGCCATGCATAGTAATATTTCTCAGATATGCTCAAAGGGGAGCAGCCACCTGAGTATGCTGAATACGCCTTGCTGCACCCTTTTTGTGTGACAAGGCAATAGCTTAGTAAAGGATCATGAATGTGACTTGAGGGTGCATGGTTATGTTGCTTGTTATGTTTAATCAATGGTATTTTTCTTTAAAATTGCATACTTTAGCAGCAGTGACTGTGAAAGTGTCTATGGATGGAGGGATCGGGAGGGGGGTGCAGTATCAAGCCAAGCATTCACCATTCTGCAGTATAAAGGTGCGAATAATATAGAAAATGTCAATATTACAGAATTAAACAAAGTACTTTACTGCACACTACCACAGTTGTTGATCTTTGAAGTGCCCAGGCCGTTGCTTTACTGTTTAATATTGAAAAGGTTTTCTGCTCTGGTGAAAAGACTGCAAATTGATTGGTTAAGAGCACTGGCCTTCTCCATAGGGCACTGCAACTGAAGTTGTCAGCAGGACCTGACAGTGGGCCATTTATTTTTTATTTGTGCACGTATGTATGTAAAACAGCAAGAATTAGAGAATGCCACACTGCTGAAATTATTTGACTAAATACTGACTTCTGTGTCCACCGGATATTAAAGTATATGTATAATAATCCAGCAGTGATTTTATTATCTTTACATCTACTGTTATTGTGCATTATTATACAAATGTACTGTTTTTAATCTTATACTTAAATTCTGTAAGATTATTACAAATAAAGATGATTACTTACATAACTCAAATAAAAACTTTTTATTGGTGGCATTTACACTTGTCATATTCATGTGTGGATACTTTTCTTTCTTTTGTGGTAATGGAGTCGAGAACTCATTGCACTATCTTACAAAAATAGCTTCTGTCTCCTGCCTGAATCACTCCTTTAGACTACTTTATCTTCTCTACAGAGTATTACTTCCATATTGCAGTGAGACTGCATTCTTTAAGTGTTAAGAGAAATGCTAGTTACTTTTTTGAAGAATTAAAAGACACCAGATGATTCTGTCATTGTTTCTGATGCCTTACACGACTTCTGTAAAAGTAAGTATATCAAATGTTATGTTTCTTGTTGTGTTACCCAGACCCCGTAGATGGCAACTCTACAGTCCCCAGATTCAGGATTCACTTCTGTAGATGTGACTGCTGAAGGGACAGCTTAGTTCGTAAGGCTGCCCAGCTTTACCTTGCTCTGCATTTCTTGCTTTGTATGCTTTATTATTTGCACTGCAGAGCAAGCAGATGAAGGTTAGGACAGACAATACCACTACAGTGTTTTCATCACAAGACAGCAAGCTGTGGTGTCCTGGAAATCCAGGCGTTGTATACGTACAATGAATACTTTTTATTCCCATAGGAAAAAATGAAAGAACCTAGTTACTCTGTTACTGATAGTGCAGCTAGGTAGGTTACCTTGAATTTTATTTGCAAGACATCCATTTTATAGTTATCAGATGACTGCCACATATTTGTAAGGCAGCTTTAGATACCCAGTTAGATGCTGACACTAAAAATTCTCAGGAATGTGTTCCCTAGTTGCCATTCCGTGGTTACTGGACAACTGACAACACATTTATAAAAAAGATTTATACAGCCAGGTGGAAGCTTATACCTCTCAACTCCTCAGGAAAGTGTTTCCTAATTAGGCAGCTTTGCCCACTTTTCCAATGGGATGCTGTTTTCAGTTTGCACAATTCAGGCTGTGCTGAAAATATGAATGAAATACTTTACACTAAGGAATGGAAGCCGTATAACGTTACACATACCACTCAACTTTTCCTGATTTTGCAAAATGTACCTGATTTTGTCTCTTTTGCCCTGACCCTTATATGTATTTTTTAGTAAATGTCCGAGGCAGTGGCGCCTGGTGACTTCAAATTAAAGGAGGGCTGCAGGAGACAGCTGAATGGATGGGGCCAATGGGAAGGGGTGTAGTCAACTAGAAAGGGGGTGGGGCTATGCTCAAAACCACAACAACTGGAACTTTAATTAAATACACTGCCCTGGGTGCCAAACAGTCATTACGAGAGTCCAATCAAGACAAAATGAAGTGTAGAAGAAAAAAATATTTCAATGCATTGGCTACATGACAACTTACTTAATATCCAGATGGAAACAGGTTGTGAGGCATGAAAAAATAAATTACTTTTTAAATACATTACTGGAATGCCTGTCAAAATCAAGTGTAAAAAAACAAGCAGCACTCAACTCAAACCACTACTGCTTGCACTGCAGTTCTAATTATAAATTTATATTCAGCTTTATAAAATTACCAAGTAACATGCTGAAAGTAGCAATCTCTGTGATACTCCCACTTGTAAAAATGTTTCTTATCCAAAAAAGACCTGCTGCCTGACACATCTGTCTACTTGTTTCATGGGGAAGACATGATCAAAGTAAAGAATGAACAGCAAACAAGAAACAAGCTCAAGATAAATTGCTTAAAAGATTCCTGCACAAGTTATGGACCACACATGATAGATTGACATTCTGTTTAGTTTACGGGTAAGCCTGCAAAGATGACTGCAAGTCTCCAACAAAAGATGACTGCAAGTCTCCAACAAATGTAATGAGCTTCTGAAAATGCTGTAATCCTGTCCTTTTATTACAAGTACTGTCATATGCATTTCAATACGCAAGGCTTATACATTATCTAGTTATGTAAATATTCTCGGCATGGCAACAACGAAAAGGCTTTCAATGCTGGTAATTCTTTAACAGTATGCTTATTAAAGCTTACTAGTATCTTACAATCTCCAACAAGCTTACCTGATGGTCATTAAATCATTGATACTTAAACAGAGCAACAGGGCACTGTGACAGCATGCATTTCCTGAATAATAAGAAGCATAAATCAACAGTATCAAAATCTGACAGAAAACCAGAACATTCTGCAAAATCAAGGACAGATGAAAAGCCACGGTTGTACTTGTGGTCTACCTTGGATGGGGGAATACTCTGCACACTTACACTGCATAACTGCTCCTTGCCTTCCTTGGACACATCCAGAGGCACTACAATGGGGCGTGGGGTGCAACAAGTATGTCACAATTTGAAATGTCTCTGGCTGACAGTGATGGCTCTGACACTCATACCTCTCAACTTCAGAGCAAGAAATCTGGACAAAGCCATACATAGAACTAGAAGTGGGACACAGGCCCAAAAATAAGGGCAATTTTTAAATATTGCTCTTATTAACTTAGATAATAGAACAGTAGTAGGTCTTGCATTAGTACGCATTTCTGAAGGGTATGAAATCTGAAACTCAAATGTCTGTCATTATTTTCTAATTTCAATCTTTAATGACTTGACACTAATTTGCCAGAAAACCACAATTTTACAGACCAAAATGTGATGCAAAAATATAAAGTTGCCACACAATACAGCTGGGAACCTGTCAAAAAAGGGACACCTTTTTAATATTAACACTGTTAACTTGAGCAGCTAACAAAATAAGAGCATCTACATGCATTTCTGAAATAAAAGTAATCTATAACTCTGATCATTACAGTTATATATAATTGTAAACCCTCCACATTTTCTTCCAAAATTGCCATTTTGAGGAGGGATTATTAGGGGAGAGCAACATTTTGAGCCAAAATTGGGAACAATGGAGAGGTTTGGATATTCCTAATTCTACAAAGCGATTTGCACATACCTCTCAACCTCTTAATGCAGGAAATCTGGACAAGGCCAAATATATTGGGGGAACATACAAACACTACTAAAAATTGCAACTGTATAAACTTAAGGCAGTTGATAGAATAACAGGTCTTGCATTAGCATGCATTTTTCTGAAGGTTATGACGTCTGAAACTCATTGTCTATCATTTAGTGACTTCATTCCTAAATGATTTGCTAGAAAACCACAAATTTTATGAGGAACAAACCAAAAATAAGAAGCAAATATCTATTAATTCTGCAAACATATGGACAACTGAGAGGTACAGTTCAACCGGGGCTATCTAAGTTTGCTACCCCCCCCCCCCCACAAAATCATGGTCGAATGGAGCCTCCCCCCTGCAGCCATTACAATGTCCCATTCCTTGGTTATTTTGCCCCATTTACCATAAACACTGTAATGTGCATACTGCTTTACTTCTACGATGATTTAGATTTCATTTGAAAGTTTTATTTTGCATTTTACAGCACAAACCCTAATAGATATCTGTTAAACAAAGCAATGCAGTCTCACAATGAAAATAGACTTAGCATTAAAACTTCTCTGCCCTTGAAACTCACATGCATTGAAACAGCATTGAAACCCACATTCAAAGAAAATACATTTTGCCAGTGGCAGATAAAGATTAACTCTGGGCTGTTTTCAAAATCATAGGCACCTTGAACATGAAACATACACATGCTCTTTGATACACCTTCCTGACTGTATTACATATATATTCCTTGAACATTTCAGTACAGTTGTTAGAGGGCATTTTAAATGTATTGTTTTGAACATTTTTCCAGTAAACAATGAAACAAAATGCATACACCAATGACAAAACTGCCCAATTCAGAACATTTCCATCATAAAAAGTCTACTCAACCTTCTATAGTCCACCAGTATCAGTAAATATGCACAATCTCTGAAGTAGTAAAATCCACATTAAAGAAATCTGTAACTAATAAAGAGGTTGCTGCTAGCAAACAACTTTATATGTCATTGTTTCACCTCCAAATAAAGTGCCTGTTGCCCTTGAAGAATAAATTGCCTATGTAGCATGCATTAAAAAAATGATAAGCTACTAATACCGCAATATGGAATGGATAGCAAACTGATAACAGGTTCATAGTTACTAGGTATCTTTGCCAAAAAGGACTGCAGCATCCACCCCCCTTTACAACACAATACAGTATCAGCAATGCATCTACCTACTGTGGGAGTAGAACCCACAGCCTTCTGCATCAAAAGCAAATACACTACCTGTTGTGCTATTAACAATGCAAGCAGACTTAGCATAAGCAGCACTAAACATTTGTTCCCCTGCAGCTGTCAGCTCCTTGTAAAATCTACTTGACACTCAGCTGTATCTCTGAACTTTGCAGCACAAGAAATCTGGAAAAAGCCAACATTTATTGGGGGGGGGCAAAAGGTAAAAAAACAGGGACACATTTTAAACATAGCTTGTATAATGTTGGAAAGTTGCTAGAATAAAATGCTGTGTTACCACCATACATTTCACTGCCACGTCTTGAACCCAGGGGACCCTGTGCAAAACAGTCAGAGCAACATACCACTATGCCAAATCAGCTGTTTTGTGAAAGAGGAAGACGGAAACTTAAATGGCTACCATTTAGTGAATTCAGTTCTCACCATAGCACAGCTGTCAACCTCTTAGCACAAAACACCTGAACAAAGCCAATAATGGGTGAATACAGCCCCCAAACATTCAGTGAATTCAGTTCTCACCATAGCTCTCAACCTATTAGCAAAAAACACCCGGACAAAGCCAGTAATGGGGGAATATAGCCCCCAAACATATTCAGTGAATTCAGTTCTTACCATAGCTCTCAACCTTAGCACAAAACCTGGATGAAGCCAATAATGGGGGAATACAGTCCCAAAAATAGGGACAAATTTCAAATATCCATCTTATACACTTAGAAAATTGCTAGAATAAAAGCTTTTGTGTTACCATGCACTTTCTGAAGAATATGAAGTCTGATATTCAAATGTGTGTCATTTTTAACATTTATTAACCAGGAAAGTCTGACATGGAACAAAAGCTAATTATTAGCAGAGGCCCAGGGAGAAACACTCCAGACAGACATATGTCTTTGTAAGATGGGAGGACACTACAGGAAACAAAAACAGGGAAGGCATACAGACTCCACACAGAAGGTAAGGCACCCCAGCCAAGAATCAAACCGGAGAACATGTAGCTGTCAGGCAACAATGCTACCACTGCACCAATGCACTACTGGCTTTGCAAGGACACAAAAATACAGAAACCACAGATTTTATGAGGAACAGAACAAGTATGAGGGAAAAATCTGCACCATTTTTACAAATGGTGGTGGGTAGAGAATTCAGGCTCTTGCCACCTGGGCCCAATGTGGAGGGTTCAAGCCTTATTCTCTACCCACCACCATGTAGCACCTGGGGGCATTTTACACACACACACACACACACACACACACACACACACACACACACACACACACACACTGGATAGATGTAGATCCCTTCATTGCAGCATTAAATCCACAGCCGTTGGAGTACTACATCCTTCCCTACGTCCGTTGGAGCATTAAATTCACCACAGCCCGTGAGATGTTCTTCCCCCGACGAGACTCCCAGCCTGCTGACATTGCAGTCCGAGTCCGATCCCTTTCCAGCGACAGTCTATGCAGTTGTAACTGCATAGACTTCTGGGATCTCTGTTATTGAATGTTTCCTAATCCGGACTGCTGCTGAGACAGTCTGCGCATGCTCCAAACTGTCTCAGCAGCAGTCTGGATATCGGAAATGCTGCTAGTGCACATGCGCGAAGGTCTGCTATTTGCGATCGTTTTTTTTATTTTATTTTTCTTCTTTTCTATTTTCTTTTCTTTCTGTTTTACAGCTGGGGGGGCTGCAGTCCGGCAGTCCAATAGCACGGGCCGACCCTGGTCTGAGGATTGCAGTAAGTCAATAATGACAGCCATTTGTTTCATGCTTGCTATTGTTCATAAAATGCATGTTAATGCAAAACCTATTCTTCTGTTAAATGTTAGGTAAAATACAGTAACATTAAAAAAGTCCCAGATTTTAGACTTTTGTCCACCCTCCATTATGTTTGGCTTTGTCCCTAATTGCAAAGAAGTTAATCCTTGAGAAATGTATTCACTCCCAGCTTATGAAACATATAACCAAACAAAACCTCCACTCCAACACTCGGCATGGTTTCAGGCCCAACCATAATACTACCACTGGCCTCCTCAAGTTCACCAGTGTAGTAAACCAATGCAGAAATGAGGGCAACCTTGTTTCTTCACTTTTCCTTGACTTTTCGAAAGCATTTGACATAGTGTCACACTAAAGGCTCTAGGTCCCACTTACCTCTCCCTGTCCTGGTTTCACAGTTATTTATGCAGTCGTCCGCAGGAAACTAAATGGCAATAAAACCTTTTAGCATTTCAACCAGTCTATATTGGTGTTCCCCAGGGTTCACTACTCAGCCCCCTTCTATTTAATATTTTCGTGAATAAACTTCATATCGCTACAACACTTGTCATTCTTGTACAATATGCCAATGATTCAGCCCTTATTTGCTGTGGCCCATACATAAAATAAATTACAAGAAATCACTCAAAAATCATTCACTGACATTGAAATATGGTTAAAAAATTCTAACTTGCTGCTTAATGCCTAAAAAAGTATGCTATTTATTCACCTCACCCAACTCCCTGTCTTTCTTCTATTTCTACTTGTAAGTTTTACATTGACCTAGACCATCCAACTCAAGCTCAATATTCTATAAGTATGAAGTAAACTCTTCAATTACAGCAGTTATGCTGCATCTATTACTGCTGTAACTTGGTAATTATTCACCGAACTGATGGTGTAGATTGATTTTAATGATGTTAGGATGTTTTTACTCTCTGAGTTGGTTAATCATGTATTTAATTTTATGTTAATTCATATTTTATAATTTTGCTGTATCTGTTTTGTTATTTTACTTGTCTTGTGTAATTGTGGAGCTTTTCTCCACGGGTCTCTGCTGAAAAAGGGCTCCGGCTCAGTCAATGTCAAATAAATAAATACATTTACTCCAACAGGGCACCTTAACCAGAAATATTAATTTCCTATTACCTCAAGTAATAACACAAAAATAGAAACCATAAGCCAAACTAAAGCACTCAGAGTCATAATAGAAGACAACCTCAGATGTGATCACCACATCCTTTCCCCCCTTGCAAAAATCTTAGAAAAATGCATCCACAACCAGCTCCTTGACCACTTCCTTACTCACAACCGATTATCTAGATCTCAACACAGCTTTAGACCTAAACATAGTACTAGCACTTCCCTAATAACTTTCACTAACACCATTCATTATCTTTTAAATGAAGGCCAGCTTGTCTCTTTGCCAGCAGGATAACCCAAGTGTAATGACTGCAACAGTGAACACTCGAACATCTACTTTTATGGTAGGTACACAACTGTACTTTTTGGAGGTTTTCTCCCCGGGCCTCTGCTGAAAATGGGCTCTTGGCCCAGTTGGACATTACCCAGTTAACAAATGTAATAATTAAAATAAAAAATAAATAAACATACTTCATTCCTTCAAGAAAACTCACCAAAAACTCGTCTCTCTCTGTAGGGCTAAATACTACCAGACAGATCAAGCAAGGATTATCTTGGCAGCAGCATACCTCCTTCCTTTTCTATTATACACTGCCCCTATTGTTACAAATATCAACACTACGTGTAAAATTAAACTAGTCTCCTGCTACTTTAAAATAGTTAAATTTGCCATGAACCAACCTTATAAAATACACCACTGCCTTGCATTCAGACAATTAAACTGTATTGAACTCCCAAACCAGTTGACATACACACAACTAATCATTGTCCACAACCTATTGTACTCTCCAGACAAATGCCCAGTATTACAAAATACTCTGCTGTACTATTCACCCAACAGAGACCTCTGTTCTAGCAATAAACTTTTACTATGTATCACCAAGACATTCAACACTGTTGGAGACTCTCTCTACTCTCATTGTGTGTCAAAACTCTGGAATGAAATCCCCACACAGTTAAAACAGATAGAAAACTTAAATAACTTCAAAGCTTTGCTTAATTACACAGCACCTATGCCAAAAATGTCTCTCTTCTTCCTGCTCAGCTGCCTAGCTTTACTCCAATCATTTTTCTCCAACTCTTCAGCCACTTTGCTTCCCAGTCTGTTTGTACTTTATCACTCCTCCTCCTTATACTGCACTAACTTGCTAAACAGTTACTTTTCAGGTTTCTCTCAAACCCCACCACTAGCTATAGTTCTTAATCTGTCCATTTATCTTCCTGCTCATTTCCATAACTTCTCCTTTCATATCTCTCATCAGTTTTAAGTTACATTCTACTTGTCTGTCTTTTAATTATTACTAAACCCCAAAATACCTCAGTTTGTTCTTTTCCCTGCAGCCATCATGCTATAAATACATTAACTCTTATTGTCTGTTATTTCTCTATTTAATAATTAGCCAGTTTATATTAATTTCACTCGTTTTTTTGTGCTGAAATGCTATATTTAAGAAATATTTAAAATAAGTAAAAATCATGTAAATAAGCTCATGTATAGATGTTTTACCCCTTGATTATAATTGTACATCACGTGCAACTTAAATGTGGAGCTTTTCTTCCCAGGCCTCCACTGAAAATGGGTTTTACCCAGTGGGGCTTTTCCTGGTCAACAAAGAAACAAACAAGTAAGTAAATTGTGAGCTATGATAGTACAGTGGGCACACTAGCAGTGTTTGCACTGTTAAACCTACAGGCCTATACCCATGTTTTCTGTACTCATCAAAATCTGTGTGTGTGTGTGTGTGTGTGTGTGTGTGTGTGTGTGTGTGTGTGTGTGTGTGTGTGTGTGTGTCTGTGTATGTGAGAGAGAGAGAGAGAGAAAGAAATGGTGTATATTATGTACATATTTGTGTGTGTGTATACCTATCTCTCTCTATCTCTCTCTCTCTATATATATATATATATATCAAATATATTTAGAGACTTCAAAGCTTGTCTGGCTTTAAATTTGGAATGCTATGGGGCAACACATAATTCTCAGTAAATTCACTCTGACTGTGCTCCTGGCATTGTAGAGTAAGGTGTAGAATCAGATTGTCAGTATACTCTGCTATGCACACTGATCTACCTTGGTGTATATATGAGATGGAATTTATGTGCTGCAGACATTATGCACTTTTACTTGAATGTCCTGAGTTTGTACAATCCTATTTGCATTTGAGCAGGTATATGCAATACATACCTATGTTGGCTTATTATGTGTGTTCATCATATTGTTAAGGGAGGTAATTTAAAGTTTCCCTTGTTTGATTCTCTGCTGGCGTGCCTTCTTTGTGGAGTCTGTATGTTCTCCCTTTGCTCATATGGGATTCTTCCAGGTGCTCCAGTTTCTTCCCACATTTCAAAGATGAACACTCTGAATTAGCCATAGGTGCGAGTGTACATGCGAGTGTGTTGTGTAGAAGAAAAGCCACAGCAGGGCTAGCCACCCGGCGGTATGAAGTTTTGTTCTAGACGATTGTAACATCCCGTCACCGTGTGCAAGAATGGGAAGAGGGGTTCTGGATGGATTGACGGACATGGATATGAAATACACACATACAGACACAGTTTAAGTGCATTCCTTACAGCAGTCTAATGGCACTCCCTCCCATCCGAACATGGGCAACTTTACATCAAGAAAGGTTAGACAGTTAATGCAAATAACTGCAATGTGAGAAAATGAGATTAAGCTAACAGCTAGGTGTGAAATGCCTGTGCCCATACACTGGCTGTCTCTATGTACTCATAACTATTCTAGGGTGATGTAATTATTGCATCGTATTTATCATGCTTACTGCTTGAATTCTGAGTCATTCACTAGTGGGAAGTGAACCACAAATCATGTTGATCTGGTGATTTACTTGCATGTAAGCTATGTTAATATAAGGTAAACTAAATTTCCATTATCAAATACTCTGAAAAGATTTGGTTTAACATTTGGTTTACAAATGGTTCGGTACTAATTTCATAATAATGTGGAAGTACATTAAATTATAGAGTACTGCCATCTGGTGGTGAAACTTAATAATGTTACCTGCTGAGTGAAATTTCATTGAAAGTATCACTTTATGGTTAGTTCTAGCTAAGGAATCTAGAACTTTAGATTTATTTTTCTGTTAAATAATAAAACAATGTGCTGCTGAAATGTCCAGACATATAATGTGGAAAAAAGGAGGTTAAGTTGGAATAAACCTTTTTAATCTATCCAGATGCCTTAAGCAATAGAAAATAGCTATGAATACTGCAAGTATGTATTTTCAGCTTTTAAAACTGTATTGTATTAATGATGTTCGTCGTCTCCCATTGCTGCAGTCCTGACAAATGGGTACTCCGCTGCCCACCATCGGCCCGAATACCAAAGGGCTAGAACTGGCGTCGGTCACGGGCGCCTGAGACTGGCGTAAGTACTTGTCAGTACAAATGCGCATGACCGACGCCATAACCTCAGTCTTTCTTGCCGCATGGTCCTCAGCAGAAGCAGTTTTTGCAAGTGCCGTTCGGCGTTCTGGAACTGTCGGTTTTCGAGTTTCAGACCGGATACCAAGTTGGCTAAGTACCCTGTTGGGAACATTTTTTGTCTTTTTCTTGCCTCAGTATTGCCGGATGTCAGAAAAAGTTAATAACTGTATTTCTTGTGGGAAACAGATTCCTCATAGGGATTACCATTCACTCTGCATTCCTTGTTTAGGGCCTGAGCACGACGTTGTTGGGTGTCGCTTTTGTGCTACTTTTAACAAGCGTACTATTAAACGTCGGTTGGACTGTGCTAGGCTGGTGTTTGGTAAACGTTGTAATTATAACATGCCGTCGGATTCTCCGACGACTGGTTCTTCTAAGAAGCGCAAAGATAATTCTTTGCGGTCCAAACAGGATGAGGCGTCCACTCGGACGTCGGTTCTGTGGAACCACTGACTGCTTCAGTGGCTCCTTCTGACAGTTTACCAGTGTGTCTAGGGGAGCCTTTGTTACTGCAGGAAGTGGCTTCTCCTGTGTTAGGCCAGGCTGAGGGTGCTTATTTGTTGACGGTGGCTTACTCTCCTCATAGGGTAGTTAGACCTCCTCCTTCTCAGGGCAAAGGCCATTCTAAATCTAAGTCTATCCCTGCTGGTGCTAATCCCCAGGGTCCAGCTCCTAGGAAGCACATGTTAAAGATGGCTGAAGATTTGATTACTTTAATTAGGGTTCCATGCCCCCCCCCTGTGAAGCGGCCCAGGATAGACACAGAGTTGGAGGGTCTGGTTCAGTCTTCCAATGAGTCAGATTCCTCTGTGGAAGAGCTTCAGGATTTCCCTCCCTATTCTGATTCGGAGGCTGAGGACGCTACTCCCTCTCGTCCCCTCCAGAAGATTTTTCTTTCTCTGAAACTTTGCATTCCATGAGGGAACATTTCCAGTGGGATGGCCAGGATTATTCTGATTCTCGTAAAGGCTGAGAGAATTCTTGTTTTACCTCAGCACAGGCCTTTGGCTATTCCCCCTGTACTGGATGTTGTTCAGGATGTATTTTCTGAGGCTGCCCTTAACCCAGATTCTCTGCCCCCTGCCCCAGTTAAACCAGATAGATACTACAGGGTTCGAAGCTCACAAGTACTTGTATAAGAGTCCTAGGGCTGATCCAGAAACTATTTCTCAAGGCCCCAAAGGTGTTAAGGCTTCTGTGGTTAAGAATCCGGTTCCTCTGGACAAGGATGCTAGGGCCCTGGATAGGTGGGGTAAAAACCTGTATACCTCTTCTACTTTGGCTATGAGAGTTTTAAATTGTCAATTTCATATGCTCAGGTATCAGAATTATTTGCTAAGTCAATTGAAATGTAAAGTGGATGCTTTGTCTGAAGGTGTTGACTGTAAGGAGCTTCAGGATTTAGTGCATGCTTCAGACCAGGTTGGTAAGCATTCTTTGCAGTGTGGTTTTGATGCTTTACAAGCTTCTTCCAGGGTGGCTGCTACTAGTTCTGTTGTTCACAGACATGCCTGGCTTAGAGATCAGTCCTTGTCAGAGCATGTTAAGGCTCGCATTATGGATGCTCCTTTGCAATCTGATGTTCTTTTTGGCCCTCCAGTGGAATCAGTTTTGAAAAAAATGGAGGAAAAAGCTAAGTCTATGCAGACGGTAAAGGACTTCTTACAGGTTCAGCCCCCTAAGTTCAGTAGGAATTGGCCTTTTAGGGGATGGTCTTTTCCCTCTTCGGATTTTCATTCTAGGGGCAGGTCGAGACGTAGTAGAGGTAGGGCTTCCTCTCAGGGCCCTGTTACTTCTAGGCCTTTGAATTCTTTTACCCCTTCTGCTGGGGTGGGCAGGGGTCAGTCCTTTCGGAAGCAGTCCCAATGACCTGTGTCTTCAGCTGCCGGACTCTGCTTTGCTGGCAGCTCCTCTAGGAGGAAAACTGGGACTTTTCAAAGGGAATGGGCATTTGGTTACCCAAGACAAATGGGTATTGGACATTATAACTCGAGGCTACAAGTTTTATTTTCACACATTCCCTCCTTTCAAAGGTATGCCGGATGTGCCTCATCAGCAAAGACTGGAAGCGCAGGCACAGATTTTTTCTCTGCTCCGGTTGGGAGCAATACAGGCAGTTCCTTCTGTGGACAGAGGCATGGGGTTTTATTCCCATCTTTTCTTAGTGCCAAAGAAGGGAAATACTTGGAGGCCCATTCTGGATTTATCCATTCTAAACACCTTTCTGGTAATTCCGAAATTCAAGATGTTGACACTGCAGCAGCTGTTGCCTATGCTAGGCAGAGATCACTGGATGGTGACTTTGGATCTCAAGGAGGCCTATCTTCACATTCCTATCAGGCCCAGTTGCAGGAAATTCCTGAGGTTTCGGACTGGGAATTTGCATTATCAGTTCTCTGCATTGCCCTTTGGCTTATCTACTGCGCCCAGGGTATTCACAAAAGTCCTGGCTCCAGTAATAGTTTTTCTCCGGCTAAGGGGAATTCAAATTTATCCTTATCTGGACGATTGTTTGATACTGGCTCAGGGCAAGCACGAACTTCTTCGACATCTGCAGTTTGTGATGACAGTTTTCAGATGCCTAGGGTATTCTGTGAACGAAATAAAGTCCAGTCTAGTACCCTCACAGGAGATGTGTTTTCTGGGTGTGAGACTGAATACAGCTACTGAGATGGCATCTCTTACCCCGGACAAACAAAGAAATCTTCACCTATACTTCCAACAGCTATCCGTAATGTCCAGGCTGACTGCAAGGACAGTCCTTCAAGCCTTGGGGTTCATGGCATCTTGCATTCTAGTACTTCCCAATGCCAAACTGCATATGAGGAAGCTACAGTGGTATCTCAAAAGCGTTTGGACTCAACACAGCCACGATTTGGATACTGTCATTCGGATTCTCCCTTGCATTCAGAAAGAATTTGTGTGGTGGGCTCAGGAATGTCACCTAAACAAGGGACTCTCTGTGACCCAACCGGAGGCAAGTCAGATATTAACGACAGACGCCTCGGAGTCAGCCTGGGGTGCTCATTTCAAAGGAAAATGGATTCAAGACCTTTGGCCCCCGGAGTTGCTTCACTTGCATATCAACATGAAGGAGATGCTGGCGGTTCAATTTGCCTTAAAAGCATTCAAGGATCTACTTCGACCGGGACTGGTGTTGATTCGAACAGACAACACAACTGTCATGTGGTACATCAACAAGCAGGGAGGTACTCATTCTTACCCTCTTTGCAGACAAGCAATGCTGTTATGGGAAACTGCTTTGGATCTGCACATCACTCTTCGAGCACAGTTTCTGCCAGGAGCACAGAATTCGTTAGCAGATGTTCTGAGCAGACAGATGGTGGATCCTCACGAATGGAAGTTGGATCCTCAGGTATTTCATCAGTTGACCATGGCTTGGGGAACTCCAGACATAGATCTGTTCGCTTCTCCTCTGAATTTCCAACTGCCTCTGTTTTGCACAAGGCTGTTTCATCCGAAAGCCTGGAAAATAGATGCACTATCCTTCAGTTGGAGCAACCTTCACGTGTATGCCTTTCCTCCTCTGCCTCTTCTTCCACAGGTCCTGTTGAAAGTCAGGAGGGACAAACCTTGCATGATCCTTATAGCGCCGGATTGGCCTCGTCAACATTGGTACCCTCTGCTGAGGAGCCTAATTCACGGGACACCTTGGCCATTACCGCGGATTCCTCACTTATTGTCTCAAGAAAACAATCATTTTCTCAATGTCAGGGTGCAATCCCTACATCTGACAGCCTGGCGCATTCAGTTTTAGAGGATGAGGGCCTTCAGCTCCCTCACCAAGTTTTGGATGTCCTTTTGGAAGCCAGGCGTCCTAGTACTCGGAAAGTTTATGCTAATAAATGGAAGAGATTTCTTCTTTGGAGTTCAGCTAAAGGCCTTGATGTCACGTTGCCTAATTTGAGTTGTACTTTGCAATATTTGACTATGTTACTGGACAAGGGTTTGTCCTTCTCTTCTATAAAAGTGCATGCTGCAGCTATTTCTGCTCACTATGATGGTGATCCTCCTTTATTTTCACATCCTTTGCTTAAACAGTTTCTTAGAGGGGCAAAGAATATAAGACCCCCACGAAGGGCTCCTACTCCTGCCTAGGATCTTAATTTTGTTTTGGAAAAGCTGACTCTGCCTCCTTTTGAACCTGCAGCTACGGCTGAATTGAAGTTGTTGTCCTGGAAGACTGCTTTTTTATTGGCTGTTACTTCTGCTAGAAGGGTGTCTGAATTACAGGCTCTCATGGCAGTGGAACCTTTTCTGATTTTTCACCAGGACAGAGTTTCCTTGCGTACTAATCCTACTTTTCTGCCTAAGGTAGTTTCTAATGTGGCATTGAACCAATCTATACATTTGCCTACTTTTTATGCTAACCCCCAAAATGAAGGGGAAAGAGTTTTGCATTCTTTGGATGTGCATAGGCAGTTACGGTATTATTTGTTCAGAACCGATGAGTTCCGGAGATCTCAACAGTTATTTGTTTCATTTGCTGTGGCTTCAAGTGGGAAAGCTGTCTCGAAACAAACTATTTCCAAGTGGATCGGCCATTGTATTGCTTTTGTTACTCTCATCATGGTAAGGAGGTTCCAGTTGGGATCAGGCCTCATTCTACTAGGGCTACGGCCACCTCTACTGCTTTTTTGAGAGGGGTAGCTACGAAAGACATTCTAGAGGCAGCTACTTGGAGTTCTGTACATACCTTTACAAAGCATTATCATTTGCCTCTTTATTCTAGGTCTAGGGCTGGGTTTGCCACTGCTGTCTTACAGGGCATGTCTGCAGCCCCTCCTGCTATTTAGTTGGCCAGCCTCCCTTTTTCCGTTGCTCTGGGATTCTACCCATTTGTCAGGACTGCAGCAATGGGAGGCAGCGAACATAGTACAGTTTTGTACCTACCATAAATGTAGATGTTCGAGGATCTCCATTGCTGCAGTCCTATTTTCCCTCCCTCCTTCCCCCTTTTTCTTTTTAGATTGGGGTTTTTTGGGTGGTGTTTTCTTTTTTGCATTCTGACGTCTGAGGCAAGAAAGACTGAGGTTATGGCGTCGGTCATGCGCATTTGTACTGACAAGTACTTACGTCAGTCTCAGGCGCCCGTGACCGACGCCAGTTCTAGCCCTTTGGTATTCGGGCCGATGGTGGGCAGCGGAGTACCCATTTGTCAGGACTGCAGCAATGGAGATCCTCGAACATCTACATTTATGGTAGGTACAAAACTGTACTTTCTGCCTAATGCAGTTATTTCTTGAAAGCTGATAAGAGACATACAACACTGTGCATAGTTACAGAAATCCCTAAATAACATGAATTTATGCATCGTTAAGGAGATCCCTAAATAACATCAATACCTACCACTGCAATTAGTGTCATTCACAAGCCAGCATTATACACCTTTCTTAATTAGTGAATCAGAATTTCTTTATCAGTATGTCCAAGAGTATTAGTGATTTAGAAAGGTTTTCAAGTACAAAAGCAAGGTAATTTTGAAAAGACTTTTGCTCTTCAAGTAATCTAAGCATTGTGTCAACTGTTGAGAAGTTTAAACACCCAATTATGACTTCAATAAGTCAAAAAGAATTATGTTTCTTTTCTCTTCCATGCATACAAATTGATCTGTATAAGATGCATATTTTTCAGTAGTGTTTTTTTTCTGTGTCTGTCTTCTGTAATACAAGCAGTACATAAATGCTGGTGGTCCTCCCTAACAGCATAGCATATTTTTATCCTCCTGTGTCTGTTGATATCTAACATGCCAGTGACAAGAAATGCATTATTAACACTGTCGGTAATATCCACAGAAATCTAATGGTACCAGCTTCATCCTCTTATAGCCACTGAAGGCTGTAGTACAGCATTACTGTCTGTGTGACATACAAGTACTACTCTTGTAAACCTTTTTGTGCCAATGTAAACAAACATTGATCATTACTTCCAGCAAAGCATCAGTGATGCCTAGTGTGTGTGTGTGTGTGTGTGTGTGTGTGTGTGTGTGTGTGTGTGTGTGTGTGTGTGTGTGCGTGTGCATATGTGCTCACAGTTCACCAGTGAAAAATACCTGCAATACAGGAAACATCAATTTATTTAAAATATAAGTACTGTATACAGTAATAATAAAATAGTATGCAAACTATCCAGTCTCTTGTTTCCCCACTCCATGCCTAGCACCCCATCACAGGTTCCTTTTGTTTTCTATCAAAGCTCTTTTTATTTATAAACAAACGAAGTTGCATTTAGTAGTACTTTGTGCAATAAAAAATAACATTCTAACATGTTCTGATAAAACAATAAGTATTTCCAAACTGTATGAAGTAGATAACATACATTTCTAAATGTCAACATTTTAAAATTATCAGTCTTAAAATTTTGATCTTTGGCTACTTAGTTTCTCAGCTCTGGATAAGAAAAATAATAGGGAGCCAAGGAACCAATGATATTTATAGCAGCAGCTATATTTTTAACAAGTTTGAAACTAAAATACACAACAACTGAACGTGAAAGACCTAAGAGTAAAAGAAGAGACAGTTTGTATTGTAAGACTGTCATGTGGAATCTGAATTGTGCTGTCTGCATTCGCTGTAGATTCGTGAAATCAGGTTATTTGACAAATTAATTCCCAGCATGTTGTCAACTCTGAAAATCTGTTTATGCATTTTGACAGTAATTTACATGTTTTATATATTACTTGCTGCCAATTGTTTAGATTTAACCAATTAACTGTAATATAGTAGTTAAAAAGAATAAAAAAGAATGGCGTAAACCAATTAGAAATATTACCCAACGTTTCTGGAAAGCTATGTAAACTTGTCATTTTATTTATTTATTTATTTTTATTTATATTTGTTGACCGGGAGTGTCCGACTGGACGTAGGTCCATTTTCAGCGGAGGCCCGGGGAGAAAAGCTCCACAGTTAAAATAAACAGACAGTAGCTACATTGGATTACATAGCGATTAACAATTTACATATCAATTACTTACAACATATTTACAGATGAAGAACATAGTACATCAGTAGACAACTAGAATCTTTATCTGCGAAGTACATAACAGACATTAACAAATGTTACAATAAGAAGTTCCTGCTGTATAATAAGTACTAGGCTTATGAGCATCTGAGCTTGCTATAATCAAGGTAGTTAGTGGAGTGGAAAGAAAGGTAGTGGTTGGATGGGGTGGGTGATATTAGAGTGGGAGTTGCAAGGGCATAGCCAGCATGTTTTAGGTGCTTTTAGTAAAGTTTTGAAGTGGGTGCATGATGGCAGGGGTAATTGTGGGTGGGAGGGAGTTCCATAATTTGGCTATGGTGCAAGAGAATAGTGCTTCATCAGCAGAGTTATTGGCTTTAGTGATCTGCAAGTGATTTTTGTTGCTGGATCTTAGTGGTCTGGTGGTGCGATAGGGTTGGAGTAGATTCTGGAGGGATGGGACATTTAGTGGATGGTTTACTAGTTTGTGGGCGAGTGAGAGTTGATACCATTGAAGGAGGTGAGGGAGTTCAAGCCAGCCCAGTTCAACAAGTGAGAGACAGTGGTGACTACGGTAGGATGCCCCTGTGGCGAATTTGAAAATTTTGTTGTAGCAGGTCTCTAGCTTGTTTAGATCGTATTGCCTTAGGTTGGTATATATTGGAGAGGCATAAAGTAGGGTGGAGATAAGGTGGGAATTTGCTATTGAAATCTTTGCTGCTTTGGTGAGAAGATGCTTATTTCTGTATAACGCTCCTAGTTTTTTGTGGACTTTTTTATGGTCATGGATATGTGAATGTCAAATTTTAGTTTAGTGTCTATTTCCACTCCTAGCAATTTGGTGTGTTCAGTTGGGTATATAGTGGTGTTGTCTTTTGCTGTGATGTTAAAGTGAGAGTTGTTTTGAGTATGTTTGGTGGGTTGGAAGATGAGTAGTTTAGTTTTGTTTGGGTTGAGTATTAATTGGGCATCGGATAACCAAGTTTCAACAGAGGAAAAGGCTTCCTGTGTGACTTTTTGCAGTTTGGGTAGGGACTGGGCTGAGCAGATGATGGTCGAGTCATCTGCGTATTGTATGAGTGTGACATGTGTGGTGGCAGAGGCTAGATTATTTGTGAAAATAGAGAAGAGTAGGGGTCCAAGGATGGATCCTTGGGGAACCCCTATGGAGACAGGTAGTTGGGGAGATATGTCATTCTGCCATACAACGGATTGTTGGTGGTCAGACAGGTAACTCTGAAACCAGTTGGTGACTGATTGTGAGAAGGATAGGTTATTGAGGACATAGATAAGTTGTTTGTGTGGGACCATGTCAAATGCTTTAGATAGGTCTAGGAAAGTAGCAGAGGATAGATAGCCATTGTTTTTATGCTGAAGGATAGTGTTAGTAAAGGAGAGTAAGGCAGTGGTGGTGCTATGGTTTGGTCGGAAACCAAGTATTGGAAAGGAGGTTGTTAGTAAGGAGGTAGCGGAGACCTGAGAGTGTATGCATCTCTCTAGTATTTTGGAGAGTGGAGCGAGAATAGCTATGGGGCGGTAATTGGTTAGTTCTGTGGAGGGTCCACCTTTGTGGAGGGGAATTATATGTGATACTTTCCACAGTGTGGGAACATAACTTTCTGACAGAGATCGGTTAACCAAGATGGATACTGGGTAGGCCAGAACATCAGCTGCGATTTGTAGGTATTCACTTGGGAGGTTGTCTGCTGCTAATTTGGTGGGTTTAAGTTTAGTTAACAGTTTTTTTATGTTGGAGGTAGGTACAGGAGAAAAAGAGAAGGCAGTGGGGAGATTAGTAGTTGAAGGTGTGGGTTGGAGGGGGGGGTTGTGTTGTTTAGCTAGAGATAGTATGGTTTGTCTTGAAGTGTGTGTTGAATGAGGTAGCAATATTTTCTGAGGAGTGAGGGATGTTAGGAGGAGGGGTACTGACTTTACCTGGGTGGAGGATGGAGTTTATGGAGGACCAGAATTGTTTGGGGCTGTGTTCGGAGGAGTCTAGGGCAGACTGGTAGTATTGGAATTTGTCCTGTTTTATTAGCTTTTTGACTCTATTGCGTAGTTCTAGGAATTTCTGTCTAGTTGAGGGGGTCTTGGTTTTGCGCCAGTGCTCCCAGGCTTTATCCATGTTTTTCATTTCTGACTTAGTGGTTTTCTGTAGCCATGGGGAGGGTTGTGCTTTGATTCTGGAAAGTCTTATGGGGGCATGGTAATTAAGGATGCTCAGGAAGATAGTATTAAAACATTCAACTGTGTCATCAAGACTGAGGTACTTTAGAGGATGCCAGTTACATTCTTTGAGGGATGAGATGAATGTGAGTGGGTTAAAGTTTATTTTTTTACGTATCTGATGGTAGATGACAGGTTTAGCTTGGTATAGGTATTTTTTCAGTAGGAATGTTGGGGAGTGATCACTGAGGCTATCTGATAAGCAGCCTGTTATATATGACTGGGGGCTCTTACTGACTAGTATCCAATCCAGGGTAGTGTGCTTGCTGGAGTTTTTATTTATCCTGGTTGGCGACTGGACTAGTTGGGTGAAGTCATGAAGGTTTACATGATGGGTTGGATGGTTGCCAGAACAGGATTGCCAGTCAATATTGAAATCACCTAAAATGATAGTTTCTTGTGGAAGATGGTGGGTAGACCAGCTGAGGAGGTTTTCTAGTGGAGGGATGTTTTGGCCAGGTGGGAAGTAGCATCCAATTATGTTGATGGTTTTGTTTTGGTTTATTTTGAGGTTGGTATATATTATTTCTTCATTGCCTATTTGTGGAGCTGATGATTTTAAGATCTGGATGTTTAGATGCTGTTTAAATATTATAGCTACACCGCCTCCTTTCTTGTTTAGCCGGTCTACTCTAAGTATGCCATAACCTGTAGGGAGTATTTGCTCACTGGTAATGTGAGGTTTTAGCCAGGTTTCTGTCAGGATGACTATATCTGGGGAGTACAAGTCTATGGTAGCATGGAGTTCATGGACTTTGTTGGATATACTTCTAATATTTAGGCTTAGAAGAAGGAAGTCATTTGGCTTTCTATTGGCTGTAATATGGGGGAAGTTGTGGTTTCTAGTCTGATTATGAGGATTGGGGTTGGAGATGGTAGGGCCAGGGTTCGGGTGGATATCTCCACTTAGGGCTAGTTTTGATATGCATGAGGTTATTAGTTTTCTCAGTTTTTGAATGTGTTTGTTTATAAGGGAAATGTTATGATTGTGCTCTTTGGGTAATAGGTATGGTGGGAGGGTTACTATGTTAAGTTGTAGGGATGCTTTATGTTTGAGTAATATAGATGGTAGAATATGTGGGGAGTAAATAGGGATGGTTCTTGAGTTGGTGGGAGGGGAGCTGAGTGAGGGTGAGACATGAGTGGTGGTGTGAGTAGTAGTACAGTGGTAGTGGTTGAGTGCGGGAATGATAGAGCTTTGGTAGGATGTAAGATATGCAAGGAGAGTGCATGCAGTGAGCATAGGTAAGGTATGCTTGTACATGTTAGTTGAGGAGGGGTGATAGTAGTGGGAAGATGGAGGAGGTAGTGTTGGGTTAGTGCTGTGGTTGGCTACTGGAAAGATGGGAGGGGTTTGTGAGTGTAATAAAGGTGGGACCACTGGGGGCATGAGGGAATAGGGGGCAGGGTGGGGAGCGAAGTGGGTAGAGACCCTGTTAGTTGCTATTATGAGGGGGCTGGAAACAATCAGGTAACAGAGTTAACTGATGAATGAACTTATGATAGTGACAAGGGTGGTTGTAGTTTTAAAAATGGTGCCTGCCACAGGTAATATTTATTAACTTTGGGATTGTCTTAAGGTAATAAACAGGGAAGGTGGAGGGGAGAACAAGGGTGTGAGCAGGCAATTCTTTGTACTGCTGCTAATGAGCCAAAGCAAAGACAAGTTAGTGTTTGAGAAACAATCACAATTGACCAAGGACTGCTCTGAAACTGTAAGTCATTTCTTAACCATTTTCAGGTGGAAAAACAGGATAACCTTGTATCAGTAGGCCACTGTGGTCTCAGTTTAAATTAACAAACACACAGTATTGATCAGATTATGGATACTATCTGCTAACAGAAGGGAATAAGAGAGAAAGTGGAAGATGAGTGTGTGTGTGGGGGGGGGGCTGCTTACAAGCCAAAGCAGAGTGCTCTCCAGGGGAAAATGAATATTGGCTCAAACAGGTAGACACATACTCAAAGTTAACTTTAGTTGTTTGTAGACAGTTCAGACCAGGACTGCGCTTTTCTTATAAGAATGTTAAAGGTGGTACCGCAGTTGAATACTTAAGAGTGGTGTTAGGTTTAGAAAAGAAGAGTACAGAGAGGAGTAAGCACTTTGAGATGGTAAAGATATATTATAAAGATTACAAAAAACAAACTGAGCAAATAGCTACTGTATGTCATTTTCCTGGGTTCCTTTAGAAATTCTGAAACCGAGAGCCTGTATGTAGTCCTTTGACTTTGAGTGTGTATGAATAGGAAGCAACATGTATGTATGTATGTGTGTGTGTGTGTATATATATATATATATATATATATATATATATATATATATATATATATATATATATATATCTAGATTCACTTTATAATCTGGAAATACTGAAAATATCGAATTAAAGTATTTCGAGACTATAAAGCCAAAACAACAAAAAAACGAAAACTAAAACCACAAAACCCAAAACTGCGACCGTTAAAGCACACACACAAACACAACCACACCTACCTCCGCACAACAACACAAACACACACACACCCACACTTACTATAAGCAAGCCCCCCCCCACTTATATCTACTAACTCAGAGGTCTCACTGAACATCAACACACACAAAACCCACTAACGTACACTCCACACCCCCCACGCACAAACACTCATCACGCAGATACAAACATCACCAATCTCAAAACTGACACACTCACACTCTCACCTACATACCCTAACCCACACCTAACACTCCCGGACACACTAACAAACAGACAAACCCTCTCCAAAACCCTTAAAACCACCACACTTACCTAACGCGGCATCAGAACCACGGGTTCGACATTTCTGGGTTCGATATTCTGCAGTTTTGCGCATCTGCAGATGCTACACTTTGGTCTCGAAATACTGAAATGTCATTTCGAGATTCCAAAGTGTTTCTATAGATATATATATATATATATATATATATATATATATATATATGTACATGTATATATGGGTCCCTTTACATGGTCGACATTTCACAGTGTCGACATTCATATGGCCGAGACCATATGAACGACATTTGAAATGTTGACCATGAGGAACCTGCATCACCATACAGTGCAGAATGGAAAGATTTCCATTTTTGCACTGTAGTGCGATCTCGGAGTTGGTATATTAAAGTTAAGGGGGGTGCGGGGGGGCTAGCATCGTTAAAGTTTGGGTTTTTTTTTTTTGTCTGCTTCTATGTTCGACATTTCAAATGCCGATTATATGGTCTTAGCCGTATGGATTTCGACATTGTGAAATGTCGATCATCTCAAGTAGACCCATATATTTATATATATATATATATATATATATATATATATATATATATATATATATATATATATATATATATATATATGGGATCACTACATAATACTGAAAGTTTGAAATACCGAATTTCAAACTTTCGAGACTATATAGCCGAAACCCCTAATTACCGAAAGACCAGAAGCGGGAATTTCAAAATCCCGATCATCAGGAGTTTGACATTCGTGATTCTGGTGTTGCGGTATGGTGGAAGGTCAGGTAAGTATCTATGTTTAAATGTGTTGGTTAGGGTTTAGTGTGTAAGTGTGTGTTGTGACTGTGATGTGTGTGTGCGAAGGGAATGTAGGTGTGTGTTGGTGTTTCGTCTGTTTGTGTATGTAGTGCGACCTTGGAGTTAGAATATTTAAGTAGGGGGGGGTTGTGTTCTGGGGATGGTATGTGTATGTGTGTGGTGTATGTTGAGTGTAGTTTTCGGTAGTTTGAATTTCGCAGTTTTGATGTTTCATTATTTTAGTATTTTGGGTATTTGGTCTCGGGATTTTGGGCATCGGTAGTTTGGGTTTTCGGGATTTAGCAGTGGTTCCATATATATATATATATATATATATATATATATATATATATATATATATATATATATACTAAATTTGAGATTGGGATACCTTAAGAATAGTCCCATTCTCCAAGCTACAGTGATGTTAGAGTCAATATGTGAAAGTTTTAGGGGCACACAGCCCCCCATACAGTGGAACACAGGAAGGAAATTCCCTCTTATAGAAACACTTCAGTGGCTATACATCAATATTTACTGTGTTTCTTTTAGTCATAGTTTATTTTCCAGAATTGTGGAACTGTTAAAGAGTCTGATATGTTTTCTAGGAAACAAGATGTCACATTTATTACTGGTGACAATGGACTGTTCTTGTCAAATGCCTTGCCTCTAAACATTGGTGGACCCTGTCTGAAAGTATTTAATACATGAAGTATCTTCTTTGTACGTCACAAGTGTAAACAACTGTGATGAAACAAGCAAACCTCTTTCTATCAACAGTTTGAGCTTCTCACCTCTATACGTATCAGTTCATTTGAAAGAAAGAAAGCTGTGTCCCCAATATCAATCCAGCCCTTCAGCTTTGGGAGAATACTTGTGTGTGCGAAATCTGCTAGTACCATTTAATTCAAATAAAATTCTATTCTGTATGTAAATTGTAGATGTGATTATGCTCATAATTATTACACTCAACTCACAGGTCACTCTACCTTGGGATTAAAGAGAAATTTCTCCTTGCACTGGCCACCTCCCTAAGTTGAACTGCAGTTTGTTTTATAAAATGTCTGTTTTTAGTAAGATTCATTGCAGTGACTTCCATCCATTGCTTCCCATTAAGTAAAGAAACAAATAACTGTTCAACTGAGTGTCAATGCTTACACCACTTGCAATAATGTATGTGATATTTTAGGCGTTCAGTTCCCCATTATTAAACCCATTGTCAAGATACTGGTAGTTGCCCAAACCACCTTTGTCATTCCACGGAATAAAAACCGTGCAGATGTTCTTCGTGTTTCACTGTTGCAGTCATTACATTTGGGTAATCTGCTGGCAGGATGCCCTCAGTCGGCCTGATTAACAAAGTCTTGGGTCCTGCGTCAGTTGCGGTCCCTTCTTCCATGACGTCAGGTCATCAGGGGTATAAAACATGCAGCCGACATCTTTATCTCAGTCTTTCTTGCCGTGCGGTGCCCGAAGCAGAAGCAGTTCGCAAGTGCCGGTTGGCTGACTCCTGAAATTTTCATTTTCGAGTTTCAGAACCGAAGTCTTCAACTTAAAGCTAAGTACCCCATTGGGGAAACTTTTTCTTGCTCCTTACCAATGTCAGTAAAAGTTAATAATTGCATTACTTGTGGGAAGCAAATACTTCATAAAGATTTTCATTTGTACTGTATTCTTTGTCTAGGCCCTGACCACAATGTTCCTTGCTGTCGGTTTTGTGCTTTATTTAATCAGTGCACTATCCGTCGTCGGTACATTTTTGCCTCTAAATATTTCGGTTCTCTGTTTAATTATCCAGAAATTACATCGGTTAGCCATCTGACTACTGGAATACCAAAAAAATGCAAAGAAAAAGACAGAGACAGGCCGTTGAGGTCCATAACTGCCGACGACACTTCTCCTAAGCCAATTGCCAGTTCACCAGTACTCAATGAGGCGCTTTTGCAGCCCCTAATACCAGCTACTTCTGATTCACAGGCCTCTACTGAGACCCATTCGGAGTCCGGTATGCCACGAGATGCTTCACCTATTTAACCCGCGGATGTCTCTACCTTGGATGCCGCTGTGCAGGCACAGGCATCTGAGGGTGTATTCAGGCCTACAGACTTGCATATTAAACTGACTCCACCTTCAATTCTAAGGCCTAAATCTCGATCTATGTCTAAAAAACCGACACCCAGGCCACATGTTCAGGCCCCTATGCCTAAAAAACAAATGATCAAAATGGCTGAAGATTTAATTACTCTAATCAGGGGTAGTCAACCCCCCCCCCCTCTTCTAAGAGGCCTAGGGCTGAGCTTGAATATGAATCTTCTGAACAGGACTCTATTTCTTCTGACTCTTCTAATGACCTGGATTTGTCCATACCTACTTATGAGGATTCTGATGCAGAGGATTCCATTCCCTTTGCTTCCCCCCGATGACTTTTCTTTTGGGGAAACTTTACATACCTTAAGGGAGCATTTCCACTGGGAAAGTCAGGAATTTTCTGAATCCAAAATGAGGCGTAGGGATTTCCTTCTTCTTCCTCAGCATAGGTCTTTGGCTATACCTCCTGTACTAGACATTGTTGATGCATTTTCGGAATCCAGTATGGCCCCTGATTCCTTGCCTCCGGCTCCTAGTAAACCAGACAGATACTACAGGGTTCCTGAGTCCCACAAGTTCCTTTTCAAAAATCTTGTTGCAACCCAGAAACCATTTCTCAGGGGCCCAAGGGCATTAAGGCTTCTACGGCTAAAAATCCTACCCCTTTTGATAGAGACTCCAGGGCACTGAATAGATGGGGTAAAAAGGTTTATACTTCTGCAGCCTTGGCAATCAGGGCTTTAAACTGTCAATTTCATATGCTAAAATATCAACAGCATATCATGGGACTGCTTAAACAGAAACTTATGTTGATTCCTGACTGTGTGGAAAATAAAGATTTACAGGATTTATTGCATTCAGCTGAACAAGTTGGAAAACATACTTTGCAATGTGGTTTTGATTCTTAGAGGCCTCTTGCAGGGCTGCTGTCACTGGGTCTGTGCTTAGAAGGCATGCTTGGCTTAAGGAGCAATCTCTGCCTGATCATGTTAAAGCAAAATTGTTGGACGCTCCTTTGCATCAGGACCATCTGTTTGGCAATAAGGCTGAAGAAGTTCTAAAAAAAAATGGAAGATAAAGCTAAATCTATGCAAACTGTGAAAGATTTCTTACAAGTGCAACCTCCAAGATTTAGTAGGCACTGCCCTACTAAGAACTGGTCATTTCCAGCTCCTTCCAGAGCCAACTCAAGCCAAACCCAGACACACCAAAAGCACCAGGTTTCAGTCCCAAGGGACTCTCAGAACTAAGCAATGGGGTGCTTCCACTTCCAAATCTGGAAATAACAAGACACCACCCTATGGTAAACAGCCTCAATGACTTTCCTTTAAAATTACCAAGCACTTACCTCTCAGCCGCCCCTTTGTGGGGGGGAAATTGCTCTTCATGCAAAAAACTGGGAACTCATAACCCAGGACAAATGGGTTTTAAATATAGTGTCCTAGGGATACAGATTTAATTTCCACACTTTGCCAACACCAAACAGGTGGCCAGACCTGCCCCCAAATTAGCGGGCAGAGGCTCCGAAACAAGTACTTTCTTTCCTAAACATGGGGGCTATTCAACCGGTACCAGAAGAGGAAAAGGGACAAGGTTTCTATTCCAGACTTTTCCTGGTACCCAGAAAAGACAGATCATGGCATCCAATTCTGGACCTGTCTACTCTAAACACCTTTCTGGACATTCCAGAATTCAAGATGTTGACTCTTCACCAGTTACTTCCTATGCTAGGCAAGGATGCCTGGTTGGCAACTCTAGATTTAAAAGAAGCTTACCTGCATATCCCAATCTGGGAATCTTGCAGAAGATACCTACGCTTCAAAGCATGCTACTTGCATTATCAGTTCTCTGCACTGCCCTTTGGCTTGTCTACTGCACCCAGGGTATTCACAAAGTGGCTGGCTCCAGTAATTGCATTTTTCAGGCAAAGAAATATTCAAATATATCCATACCTGGGCTATTGTCTAATTCAGGCAGAAAACCAGGCCATTCTTATAAAACATCTGGCGTTTGTAAAAAGGGTTCCAACTTGTCTAGGGTACACCATAAACAAAAAGAAATTACAACTGGTACCCTCTCAAAAAATTACATTCCTGGGTGCAAGCTTGAATACAACTGCCCAGATGGCTTTCCTCATGCCAGAAAAGCAAATTCATTTAGTGACTTATTTCAAACAGGTGGCCACAAAAACCCTGCTATCTGCAAGACAAATACTGCAAGCCTTGGGGTTCATGGCCTCCTGCATTCTTCTAATTCCATATGCAAGACTGCATATGAGGAAACTTCAGTGGTACTTAAAAAGTTTATGGAATCAACATTGTCACAGCCTGGAAACAATGATTCCTATCATACCTTGCCTATGCCTAGAGTTCCTATGGTGGGCAGAGGCCTGCCACCAAAACAAGGGACTGCCATTCAGACCACCCCCTGCCGCCCAAACCCTAACTACAGATGCATCAGACTATGCATGGGGGGGCTGATCTGGCAGGGAAGTGCATTCAGGGCAAATGGAGCCCAAATCAAATGCACCTACATATCAATCAAAAAGAAATGCTAGCTGTACAGAATGCTCTGACAGCCTTCAAGGACTACCTTCATCCAGGAGAACTACTGGTAAAGATAGACAACACCAAGGTTATGTGGTACATAAACAAGCAGGGGGGTACACATTCGTACCCCCTCTGCAGACTAGCCATGGCATTGTGAAACACGGCCTTGAGCTACCAAGTACAACTACAAGCTCAATTCTTGCCAGGAAAGCTGAATATTCTGGCAGACGAACTAAGCAGAAATCTCATGGACCCACATGAATGGAAACTGGAACCATGGATTTTCAACATGTTGACAAGCAAATTGGGGAGCCCAGACATAGGTCTATTTGCCTCCCCCCAGAACTACCAGTTGGACAAGTTTTGCACAAGTACTCTTCACAAAAAAGCCTGGAAAGTGGATGCTGTGTCCTACGCCTTTCCCCCCTCTGCCTCTGCTCTCCAAAGTTCTGCTAAAAGTCAAACAGGACAAACCAAAAATTATTTTGATTGCTCCAGACTGGCCATGCCAACACTGGTACCCGCTCCTGCGCAGTGTGTCTCTAATATCCCCATGGCACCTGCCTCAGACACTTTCCTTACTGTCTCAGCAGGAGAACCAGATTCTGTACCCTCAGCTCCCTACATTGAACCTTGCACCTTGGCTAATCACTTAAATTCACCCTTAACATCCCTCAGCAAACCTGTGATGGATGTCATCTTGGAGGTGAGAAGACCTAGTACTAGAAAATCTTATGCTGACAAATGGAAAAGATTCTGTGCCTGGAATCAATCTCAAGGAATGAGCACAGCAGCGCCCAATTTACCTCCGATTTTACAATATTTAACTGAGATGCTTCACAAGGACCTGTCTTTTTCCTCCATTAAAATCCACGCCTTAGCCATTTCAGCTCATTATAACACAGAACCCCACCTCTTCTCTCATCCTCTGCTCAAGCAGTACCTCAGAGGGTCCAATAACTTGAGGCCACCCAGGAGAGCTCCAACCCCTGCCTGGGACCTTAACTTTGTATTGGAGAAACTCACTCTGCCTCCTTTCGAGCCATCTGCTACTGCAGACTTAAAATTTCTTTCTTGGAAAACAGCCTTCCTTCTGGCAATTACTTCAGCTAGAAGGATATCTGAGTTACAGGCCCTTATGGCAGTGGAGCCTTTCATCATTTTTCATGCGGACAGGGTATCACTCAGGACCAATCCATCCTTCATACCCAAGGTGGTATCCAATGTGGTTCTTAATCGGTCCATTCATTTGCCAACTTTCTTTCCCAATCTATAGAACAAAGGGGAATGGATTCTGCATTCATTGGATGTGCACAGACTAGTGAGATTTTACTTGGACAGAACTAAAACTTGTTGAAAATCTGAACAACTGCTGGTAGCATTTGCAGCAGGGGCAGAGGGAAAGGCTATTTCAAAACAAACCATTTCTAAATGGATAAGCCATTGCATTAATTTCTGCTACAAGCATCATGGAAAGCCTATCCCCCAGGGGATTAGATCTCATTCCAACAGGGCTGCATCTACTTCTACAGCCTTTCTCAGAGGTGTTCCTACCAGGGATATTCTAGAAGCTGCTACCTGGAGTTCAATTCATACTTTCACCAAGCATTACCATTTACTAATTTTCTCTAAATCCAGAGCTGGCTTTGCCACTGCTGTCTTGCAGGAGACTTATAGCTGGTTGTAATGCTGTATAAATCCATCCTCCCAACCATAGCTTTGGGAATCTACCCAAATGTAATGACTGCAACAGTGAAACACAAAGAACATAGTACAGTTGTGTACACTTACCATAAATGTAGATGTTCGAGTGTATTCACTGTTGCAGTCCTGGTTACCCTCCCTCCAGCCCCCTGTTTTTTCCCTGACTATACCTCTACTTTCTGTTTCTATGCTTAAAAGCCTTTGTGGTGTATTTGCTTTTGATTGGAGGTATATTGCTGTAATTTAAGATTATATTTTGCTCCCCATTTGGGGGGCACCTGACATCTGGGGCAAGAAAAACTGAGGTAATAATGTCGGCTGCATGTTTTATACCCTTGACAACCTGACGTCAAGGAAGAAGGGACAGCAACCGACGCAGGACCCAAGACTTTGTGGTGCAGCGGTTAATGCTGTCGCCTCACAGCAAGAGGTTCTCCGGTTCGATTCTCGGCTGGGGTGACTTCTGTGTGGTGTTTGCATGTTCTCCCTGCGTTCGCGTGGGTTTCCTCCTGGTACTCCGGTTTCCTCCCACATTGTAAAGACATGCTTCTGGAACATTTTTCACCGGGCCTCCGCTGAAAACAGGATCTGTGGAGCCTAGTCGGACTTTCCCGGTCAACAAATGTTAAATAAATAAAAAAATAAATAAATAATCAGGCCGACTGAAGGCAACCTGCCAGCAGATTACCCAAATGTAATGACTGCAACAGTGAATACACTCGAACATCTACATTTATGGTAAGTGTACACAACTGTACTTTTTTGTTCTTTTCTTTTTTAACCATTGTTTGGTTTTCTTATTGTGTGAAGTAGTCCAATGGTAACTTTGTAACTGGGGCTCTAGGATGTCCTCCAACATCTTAGTACTTAAAAGACATTTAAAAACACCTCTGCAGCAAGACTGGTAAGCATTTATGTGTGTTTTTTGAGCAAAATGCAAGACATTTGAGTGTGTCTTTTGAGGAGATGGTGAGACATTTTTATGTCTTTTGAGCAGACTGCAAGGTGCTTTTGTGTGTCTTTGAACATTTTTTATGCCGTGAAGTTTTTTCTTACATTTTTTATGCCTTGAAGTTTTTTCTTCCTATTTGGATCTTATTACTTAAAGGAAGGAAAATCATCTTCATTTTTTGAGAGATTTTGTTTTCCTCTTAAAAAACATATTTAGCTAATGAATAATTTCTTTATCCCCTTCTAGCCCTTCTGCAGCAGACCTATCATTCCCTTCCTACATGTGACCTGGAGTTAGAAAACTACCACCTTCTTCCATGGGAGGCATGTTTTCACTGCTCTGAATAAAACTGCAAACTAAGTGTTGTGCACTTCTGTCTAGACTGATTGCATAACTGCATTTCAAATGCTGTAGTATCAGTTGTGAACCCTAGATGGTTGATTTCATTTGTTAATGTAAACATCCCAATCCATGTTTTTTTAGAGAACTGCGTCTCTGAGCCCTCAGGACTTACTTTACTCTTCTCTGAAGTTTAGTTAAGTTAGCCCAAAATGAGAATAGTCATACAGCTTCATACACATCTTTATTTATGGTACCTGCCACCACACAAACAAGTACATACCACAAAACTGCACAAATAAACACAAAGTTATACAGGATACATTTTTAATATGCTGTGCATTTATTGCAGAATGCACCTGAACATAGCGTTTAATGTTCAATGCTGTAGTCATTCTGAAAGCTTCCCTTATGGCTGTAACTTTGCCATCTTTAATGTTTTAACCCCAAACATTCAGCATTCCTATATGCACATGTCATTCATGGACTGCAGCAATGGAGTTGAACAGCTGTTTCCTATTTATTTATCCTTTTTATTTATTTATATTTGGTTTCCGGTGTAGAGCACTAATGGACCTTTTTTCAGGCTTAGCCCGGAAGCTTTTATTTTTCTTCTGAAGAATGACATGGCAGTTGCTAGCCATTGTGCAGAATATCTTTCTGGAAAAGACTTAACCCTGTATGTGATTTTGTTTAACTGTATTCATGTATTAACTAAACAACACTACAATGCATAAATGTGTTTTTCCAGGAATGTTCTGGGAGTTGTGTGTGATTATGATTTGCTTAGAGTCCCATTGCATATAAGTGAAGATTGAGGGAATTTTGCTTGGTACTACAAAATAAAACTTGCTAGCAAGACATAGCCTTGACTCTGTGTGCAGCACTACCTAAGACTGTTAGATGGGCATGTTAACATTTAGTGTCAGAATACTGAAGAATTATATTAGTGTAATAAACTCTGCCTTGCAGCTTTGCCAGCTCATAGTATTTTCAACCGTGTCTTACAGCAAGCATAGTCATTTCTCAGAGCATCACATGAATCTTACTGCTGGTCATTTTGTTCAGATTTAGAGATGTATTCGTATTTAAAAAAAAAAAAAATTGCTCATTTTTGCCAAATCAATGTCTGTGCTGTGAACACATTCATGCATTTGTGGGGTAGGCTAAATATTGCAAAGTTTTGGGGCACAGTTATCTTACAGCACCATTTTTCTTATATCCAAGCATTTAGGTAGATGCACCCCTGTTCAGCATTTTCACACACAACTTACCATACAGGACTATGCAGTAGTGCAACAAGCAAGAAGTTCTTTTATTCGATTCTCTGCTGGTGTATCTGTTGTGTGAAGTCTGCATATATTTTTGTCTGTGTTGTTTTTTTTTTTTTGGGTGCTCCAGTTTCCACACACCTCCAGAAGACAAGGAGCGGTGAACTGTGTAGTGTGTGTGTGTGTGTGTGTGTGTGTGTGTGTGTGTGTGTGTGTGTGTGTGTGTGTGTTCTGCTGAAGACCAGAGCCCTGTACAGAACATGTTTCAATACCTTGTTCCCTCTGGGAAAGGCTTTTAATCCCAGCAATGCTATAAAGGGTAAAATGAGTTAGTGGAAACAAAATCACCTGTATTGCAGCTGTTAAGATATGCACTATTTGTATTCATGACATAGCAATAAGTACACAGTGAAGTTTAATGGCAAAAATATTGTTTCAGTTTTATAAACTGGCATTTAATCTATTAAATGTAACTTCTTAGTTTATCATTTTACTCAGAAAGTATTGTACAACCGTTTTCTCTGAGTGACTCTTGAATTTGATAACTATTTTTTAGACCCATTACAGAATATTATTTTGCACTCAAAATAAGACAGTATGCAGTGTATCAGGGGGACATAGAAGGATGCATCTGGGGACTTAGAAGGAAATATATAACAAAAGAGGGCAAATTTCTGAATTTATGAAAATATTTGGTGTAGAAGATATAAATTCAGTAGTAGGAACTCGGAGAGAATTTACATATTATTCCCCAAGCTGCAATAAATGAGCTAGACTACATGGAAATTATATTTCACAATATCATATGCATTTAATTGAAAGGTTTGACACATATCCAATAACTATTTTAGATCATGCAGCAATTAAAATCTAAGACAAAAACACAGGGTAATGAAGGAAAAATGAGACACTGGTGTTTTCCCACTTACCTGTTAAAAAAGAGAAGAATTTAAGGAATGAGTAAAGCGATGTGGTTAAGAATTAATAGGAATTATTTAGAGGGACTGACAAAGGTTAAAGTATTGCAGAGTAAAGGAGAATCTCACAGAACAAGAAGAGGTGCAACTGCAGAGTGCTGAAGAGAAAATAAGGGAGTATCTGGATAATAATATGCAAGAAGTTTGAAAGTATGCTGTTAAGCAATGTTTTTTTTTTCTAATAACTCCAGAGCACAAAAACATTTAGCACAACAAGTAGAAAGGGTTGTCGACAAGCAGAGAAATATAGAAATTAAGAAAGAGCACAAATGGAAATATTTATGGAAGACTTCAGGTATGCCAAGGTTAGAGGTAAATCAGGCTCAACAGTTAAGACAGGAAGAATTGAGTCAAAAGCAGTGATGTATAATCAATCTGTAAAAAGTCTCCAGAAACAGATGATATTCCTGTGGAAGTTTGGAAGTTAGGTGGGAAGAAAGTGATTTAGTAACAGTACTTTAAAAGGAGGGGAAACTATGATTACAAAGTGTTTAAGTCTATACTAACTAAAATAATGCCAAAGGTGCTGCCAAAATTGATAGGTATGGGTCAATGTGGTTATGTGGAGAGGAGACAAACATTTGGCAGCATGCATAGAACAGTGGTGATCCAGAGGGAAGCAGAATGTAACAAAATCCCACTGTTGGTGGATCTTGATGCAGAGAAAGTATTCAATAGAGAAAGTTGTGATGTTGTGAGTAGGGCAATGGAAGCATTTGCATTCTATGATTCAATAATAAGGTTAATTAGGAGGATATATGAGGGCTTGGAGGCAATAATTAAAGTGGGAGAGTTCCTCTCTTATAAGTTGTGTCTGAAGAGTGCAACCATGAAAACGTGTCCCTTTTTCCTTTTGTTATTTGCTTTACATTTAGAGCCATTGGCAAAAAAAATAAGGGCCCAGAAATTCAAGGATATAATTGGTATGGTAATAAGAAAAGTAAGTTTTATTTACAGATGATATTATTTTGTACCTGATAAATCCAGAAAAGGACATTTCAGTGTTGTGTAATATTTGGAGACAGTTTCAAGTCTGTTCAAGATATAAAATCAATGCAGATAAAACAAAGACTATGGCCGTAAATTATGTACCCACACATATGATGATTTTGTTCAGCCATACCCATATTTATGGGGATACGATAAAATGAAGTATTTAGGAGTATGGGTTAAAAAGGCTTTTGTTGTGGCACCTAAGGATATGTAGGAAGAGTCTAAACAACAGATAATACAAAAACTGAGAAATTGGAATATCTTTTTATGGATATGAATAGTAAGATACAAGCAGTGAAAAAGTGTTTACTCCCGTTAGGTTTATATACAGGTCAGGCATATTTTTATAAACCAGAGAAGTTGTGAACAATAATTAATAAAGAGTTGGAGGAATTTATCTGGGAGGGGAGGAGGACAAGGGTTAATTGGGATAAGTTGATCATTCATATGAAACAAGGTGGTTTAGGATTACCTGATTTGAAGAGATATTTTAGAGCTATACAGTTAAGACTCATATACATAACATAAGCATAAAGTTTTAATTCAAAGTGGAAAGGGATGATGATGAAGCAGGGGAGAAGTTCAAGAAATAAGGAGAAACTGGGATTTTGGATGCAGATCCTTAAGGAGAACTGCAAGAGTCATACAGAGTGTTATATTCATAAAGTAGTTGAAAGTATTCTAGAACTAAGCCAGCAAAAGAATGGAGAGAGGAGATTTTTTGCCAATAGGGATGACCACAAGTAGAGGTACAGACAATAGGCAAGAGTGGGTGTGAATTTACCCGAGAAAACTAGCAAAAGAACCAAAGTATTGGGAGCAAAGAACTAGCGATGGAAAGGCAATGGATTGGGATGAAACCAAGAGAACATTTGGACTGCAGGCTAGAGATTGCCTTACCTACCAGGGATTGATATCACAGTATAGACAAAGAGAAAGGTATAGGAGAATCCTAAGTGAAAAACCTGTTCTAGTAGAGTTTTTAGTTGAATCTAGAACAGAAGCGTCTGTTAAAAAGGTAATAATGAATAGGGCGTGTAAAATATTGTTTGATAATTATCAGGATCAGTCTGAGGAGGTTAGAAAAGACTGGGAGGAGAGACTGGAAAAGCAATTTACTAGAAAATAATGGGAGTACATGTGCATTACTCCCAAGGATGCAACAAAGTTTAGACCGTTTATGATTTTTATTTGGAAATGTTTCCATAGGTATTTTTATACCCTAAGCAGACTCTACAGAATTTTTCATCAGGTAGATAGCAAATGTTGGAGCTGTGATAGTCAAGAAAAATGTAACTGGGAACATATGTTCTGGGGGTTTAATGAGTTGGTAGACTTTAAAGACTCCCTACAGAGTACCCAGTCAGAAATATTGTATGAGCAAATAGGTTTAACTAAGGAAATTATTATTTTGAGTTGGGGCACAGGATCTGAATTTCCTAGACATACTAAGGCTTTGTTAAGTTTAATTATTCTGGTGGCTGCCAAAAAAAAGCAGTTGCTAGAAAATGGAAGTCAAAGTCTCCATAGATAAAAGATCTGGAAATGGGATCTTTTTAAAAGGGAATGAGCAAATTACAACAAAATAAATAGAAATTTTTGGAACAGTACTTGCATAATAATGTTCAAGAGGAGGAGTGAGGTTTAAGGGAAGGCAGGAATTGAGCAATTTATGTAATGTTGGACTGATGATATAAAAAACGAACATATGTGATGTATAATGTGTGTAATTGGAAATACATTAATATGGTTTGTTTTCTTTTTTATTAATGTATGTTTACCTCTGTCTTAAGCGATAGTTTAACAAAGGTGTTAAAAAAATAAGACACTAGGCCACCTATAGTCAGATTTAAGTCATTTGTAACTTTGCTACATGAGGTAGGTATACAAAAAGAATAGGTGGTCAATTGGGGTGTAAATAACTGAAACACTTCAAAGGTAAAAGCTTTTATTGTAGTTTGAAAATGATTTCACTGGTTTGACACTTTCCATTATTCATTTTAACCAACATGCTGATAATAATCACATAAGAATCAGTGAGATAAAACTCAGTGAGTGTCCAGCTCCTAAGTTAAACTAGTCAAGATCTTAACCTGACCAAGAAAAAAAATTGTAGATGAGCTTTTTTGGAGGGGTAAGCTTCCCATCCTCCTAACTTATTCATAGAAAATCGATGTAAAACAAACACAAAGAGAAGGAAAATCCCCAAAAACAAAGACACCACTGTGAATGCGCCAGTACTTTCCTGTGGAAAAGTGATCCTAGAGTCAGCATCAGGGAGCTGCACTTCATTGATCAGTGATTCAAGTCATTGACAACTGGGAACACAGCAAGCTGGAGGAAGAACATTGTCCTTTCACAGAATATAATATGTCTGCTTTGAAGAGGATCACACTAACAGTAAGTCATCACCTGTAATGGGCATAGATCTGGAAGGGAACAAATACATTTCAGGATCTAAAAAGGTTGTTTGTTAAACCTTCAAACCCTTTTCTGTATTGGCAACTTGAATATGACAGATGGCAGTGCCAGATACCATTAAGGGATCTGGATTATGATATAAAAAGTCTTGAGAAAAAATTACAATGGCCTTAATGGAGAAATTTGTATTCCTGGGAGATGATTAGATTCAACGAAGTGTCAAGAGTTGTAAGTTTCAGTAAGTTCCTTGATGGAGTAACACCAGGTAGTGGTCTCTTGAAAGAGCTGTGTTTAATGGAACAGGCTGTGAACTGATGCATATCTTATACAACAATAGTGAGCTCTAACTTGGGTACTCCATAAAGTAGTAAAAGAACTCAATAACAACATTGTCAACTACTATGAGTTTTGTAGTGTGTCCACTACCTATGAACAGGAGTCCCTAACATTAAAACACTTGGAATCTAAAATTAGTCAAAAGACATATACATAATAATAATAATAATAATAATAATAATAATAACAACAACAAAGTGGTAAACACAGATATGCTAGTGGTTTAGCTTACAAATGATTTTTATCCAAATCAGGTAGTCAGACAGAGTAGTTTAAAGATCACTGACATTGTCTTTGAAACAATGGAACAATGTACAAAGAGGTGAGGTCTGCATTTGTTAACAGATCAACCAAGGCCAAGAGATGGTAATAGTCATAGCAAAGTGAGACAGTGGAGAAGTGAGAACACGATCAGGACCAAAGGGCAAGGATGCCACAGCAGTGGAGGATGTTGTTAGAGGTGAATGTGCAGTCTGGTATCATCACCTTTTGTAATGCTGAGTTTTTCTATATGGAATTGGATGTATTACATAAGGGATTTATTTTTGCACTTTCAGAAAGGGGTGAAGCTGGTAATAACTGTGATTCATTTAAAATTGTTTATGCTCAAACTCAGTTTGAGTTACTTGTTGGATGGTATCTGTGAGATTACTGGTGACACGAATGTTTTAAGAAAACCTAGTGATGTTATGTTGTCCTATCTCCCCTTCATTCTTACTGGTTGGGTTCAGAACTGATCCTCAGTTCCGACTCGGCCGCATACTAAAGCTCGAGGTCTTCCACTGGCTTGTGGCTGTATCCCTATGCCATCATGCTCTAGTGAAGCTCCCCAGATCTCGTTTGCCACTAAACAGATCGGGTGCTTCCATTTTGGCTCTGGCTAAGTGAACAAATCTTTATTCTTTATTTGAAAAATTTCTTCTTCTACTTTACAGCAAATTTAGTGTTTAGTGTTTGTTATCATTGTAGTTCATTAGAGAAACTTCATTGCTGTGTTGTTGCTTCAGGCCGTCGTTTTTATTCATTAGGCCTTTGTTTCCTCCTTATCCCAGCTTAAATTTCTATCACATAAGCCCATTTTAGTTAAAGGGCTTTTTCTACTACTGCTGCTGTTAATATTTTTGCAGTTCATACGTAGTTTAATCTTATTTAAAAAAAATAAGTAAATAAATAAAAGAGAGAGAGAGAAGCTGTCAGCTTGTTGAAGTTAGAGGGCTGCCACTGCCTGTTTTAGTTAGAAAGTATTTTGCTATTGTTTTTTGTTAATATCCATGAAATCCATAGAGAGTTAATCTTACTGTTAAAACAAAAGGGGGCATCAGCCCGTTTAAATTAGAGGGCTGCCACTGCCCATTATAGGTAGAGGGCTACTTAATAACTTTCCTTCTCCATCGACATTGATTTCCTCTTCTGAGCTGACCCCGGGACCTCAGAGCTGGAATGCCTGGAACCAATTGCTGTGGAACCATCAGTGCAAGACTCATCCTGGGATCTTCGGACCCGACGTCTCCTCCAACATCCTTGATTCCGTCCGAGGAGTCTAGGAGTCAACACTCTCCGGTCGGGTCTGAAGAGGGGAGTAGGATTGGACATTTGTTGGATCTGAACTTACCTCTTGGGGCTTCGGCAAGGATAAACTCGGCTCCTACATCAGCTTCGGAGCCACCCCCCTTGGTTCCAGGGATCTCTTCTGGCTCTTCGGAGCTGGAGGTGTCTTCGGATCAGGAGAGGGGAGCTTTCGAGCTGATGAGGAGAATGCTGTCTCCGCAGACAGCTCCACTCAAAGGTTCCGACATTCCTCCCCCTAAAGCACCGGTGTCTGTCTCTGCACCACATGATCCATAAACCAGTGGAGACCCTAGGCCTCAGGATACCCCATTGGGTGAACCCCTCTCTCCTAAAACCTCTCGAGAATACCATTCTGAAGAGGTCCTTCATAAGAGACTCTGCAAGAGGAAGCATTTAGACTCCCCAGTGGAGTCAGTCACCTCTGACACAGACCTCGATGAATCGGAAGGGTCCCCACAGTTGCCCTCTGAGGATGTCTCCTTTGCAGACATCTAGAAATCCTTAAGCAGAGAGGCGGCTGGAAGCCCATCAACCCTTTTGATGAGGAGTGTGTTTACCTGAAGGCCTTTGGGTCTCACCCTTCAGCCAGTTGAGTGTCTTTTCCTTTTGACGATCTTATGGAACTAGTTAGTTGAAAGGCATGCGAGTCTCCAGATGCAGTGGAACCTGTCCCTCGGAGGCCAAATAAGTTCATCACAGCCCCCTTATGATAAAGATTTCCTGATTAAGGGTGTCCCTGTAGATGCTATGGTCGTGGCAGCAGCCAGCACAAAGGAACTTTCTGAAACATCCTCATCTGTCCATCCGTCGAACCAGGAGTCTTGTATGATGGACAGATACAGGAAGCGCACATTTTCTTCATTGACATTTGCACTCAGATCACTGAATTATGAGATGCATTTTACAAGGCTACAAAGAGACCTCCTGAAGGAGCTAGGAGATACACCCTAAGGTACAGTAGCTGCAGGGGTATCAGACAAGGTTTCCTGTCAGCTCTCCACCTTAAACTCTGTGGTCAACTCCTCCATGATGCTCATATCTTATGCAGCAGATGGAGCGAGCAGAGCAGCAGGTTCAGGAATTTCCCTAAGGAGACATTCCTGGATGTGCTTGTGTGACTTTGTGGAACCTTTTAAGTCTTCCTTTATTAACGCCCCTTTTGATGGTTTGTCCTTGTTCAGGCCAAAAGTCAAGGACACACTAACCAGGTGTGAACAAGAAGGAAAAATTCTCTCTGCTGTGGGAGTCTGTTTTTCCATACCTTCTAGACCTTATCCAAAAAGCCAGAAGGGAGGAAATATGTGGTTCTGTAAATCCCAGAGAGTTTTTCAGGACACACATTGTGATTCTTCCCCTAGGGGCAGAGGGGGAAATACGAATGGAAGATGCCATCCATGTGGCAGAGGGGGTTCACAAAATCAGGACGACAGGGATTCTTTCCGTGGTAGGCCGTTTCAGTGCTCCTGAAGGGAGGCCCATCTGTCCATCTCTGGCGGCAGTCGGGGGTCGATTATCTTTGTACCTAGAAGCCTGGCTGGAAATAACACAAGGCAAGTGGGTACAAAGTATCATATCCAGAGGCTGCTCCATACCCTTTTCCCTTCCTGACTCAAACATAAAGAACACCCCAGACGTTCTATCCAGTCAAAGGGATCAAGCAACTCTAGAAATTCAAAAGTTGCTAGACAAAAGAGTCATCCAAAGAGTCCCCGCAGACCGAATAGTATCTGGAACTTACTTGAGATTCTTTTTAGTGCCAAAAATAACAGGGGACTGGAGGACCATTTTGGATCTCAGCAAATTAAACGAATCAGTAAAAAAGACCAAGTTCCAGATGTTAACACTGCAGTCGAATTTTCCCTTTCTGGGAAAAGACAATTAGATGTGCTCTATAGACCTCCAGGGTGCGTACTACCACATAAAGATGGACAGACCATCCCAGGAGTCATCTGCGCTTCAAGCTGGGAGCCAGTCATTACCAGTTTCGAGCTCTGCCCTTTGGTCTTACTATAGCTCTCAGAGTGTTCACCAAGTGTATGGCAGTAGTCACGGCTCACCTGAGACGTCTAGGATTCTGAATGTTTCCATATCTAGACGACTGGCTCCTAACTGCCACCACCATGCATCTACTACTGGAAAAAAGAGACACTACATTATTTCTCTGCTCTCACCTAGGAATCACAATAAATTACAAAAAATCTGCTTTGTTGCCATCGCAACATACCATGTTTATAGGAGCAGATTTAGACACAATAAACATGATAGAAAAACTTCCTACAGAAAGAGTTTTAGTTCTGAGACAGAAAGTCTCCAACCTTCTCTCCAAGATGAGAGTACAGGCGAGAACAGTTTTAAAAGTCTTGGGAACCATGGCGGCAGGAATAAGTTTAGTTCCATTAGCACGCATGCACATGAGAATTCTGCAGTGGCTAGTATTCACTCAGTGGTTATTGCAGGAACTACTCATGTCTCACCAAATTCTGTTAACAGACTCCTACAAGAAGGACCTTTGCTGGTGGCTTCACTCCAATCATGTGACATCAGGTCAACTCTTTCTTCCTCCACAGCCAGTGGCCACAGTGACCACAGTCGTCTCCCAAATAGGGTGGGGAGGCATTAAATAGGAAGGACAGTCCAAAGCACTTGGCAGGATCACAAGGCCCATTTGCACAGCAATATCCTACAAATGAGAGCAATGCTTTTGATGTTGCAGGCACTTCAGGACTCTCTCCCGCTGGGAACAATTGCTATACAGACAGACAGACAACATTAAGTTGTCTGGTACATAAACAAACAAGGAGGGACCAGATCTTAACCCTTTTGTCAAGAGGCCCTGAGAGTATGGCAGTGGGCGATCTTCTCCCAACACTTTCTGATAATGCATATCCTGGGGAAATCAAACATGATAGCAGACAAACTCAACAGAGCAATTCTCATGCCTCAAGAGTGGTCCCTAAAACAAGAAGTAGCAGAGATGATCTTCCGCAAATGGGGCCAGTCTTGCTGCGAACTTTTTGCCACATCCATTAATGCCAAATGCAGCAGCTATTTTGCCCTGATCCTCCCTGTGGGGGAGTCACCAAGGGATGCACTTGTACACAATTAGCCCTTGAGTCTCCTTTATGCCTTCCCTCCCTTTCCTCTGATACCCAAGATTCTCCAGAAAGGCAACTCATTGGGAAGCAAGTTGATTCTTATCGCCCCATACTGGCCTCATCAGATTTGGTTCCCCTTCCTTTGGACTCATCTTCAAGAGGAGCTGTGGGTTCTGGACCCATTTACAGACCTTCTGACTCTTACGTTCAGAATGCTCCACCCTTGCCTTCAAACCCTCAGACTGACAGCTTGGCTGCTCCAATTCCAAATATAGCCAGGCTTTCTAATCTTCCTGCTTCTGTGAAACATATCTTGATCTCTTCTCATAAGGCCTCAACGAGAAAATTATATATGAGTAAATGGAAAAGATTTTCTTCCTGGGCATTAAGTAAACACATTGACCCCTTTTCTGCTCCTATAACTTCTATTCTCGAATTTCTGGTGAAACTATTTAATGAAGGCGCAGCTGCAGCTACCATTTGTGTGCAGTTAGCAGCAATATCTAATTTCCATATAAGTGATTTGGCCCCAAATCTGATGTCTCACAGACTATGCAGAGCCTTTCTGAAGGGCACTAACCTGTTAAGACCATACATAAAAACAAACCCCTCTACCACCATTGGACCTGAACTTTGTTTTGTCCTGTTTGATTCTTCCCCCTTTGAACCTCCATCGTCATATGGTCTAAAATTTTTAACATGGAAAACAAGTATGTTGATTGTTATCACTTCTACTAGAAGGGTTTCAGAGCATTATCGATCAAGCCACCATATATGCTTTTCCACGAAGACCCTGCGAACAAACCCATTCTTCCTACCAAAAATATGCTCAGAGTCTAACCTAAATCAGTCCATAGAGCTATCATTCTTTTTTCCCAACTATGGCAATAAGTCAGTATATACGCTTCACCAACTGGACATACACAGACAGTTACATTTTTACTTACATAGGCAAAAGACTTCAGGAAATCTGATCAATTATTTGTTTTATTTTCAGAAGCAAAGAAAGGTGCTCCTGTATCTACGGTTACACTTTCGAAATTGCTCTCAGATTGTATTACCTTTATATATTTTTCTAACAAAGTTCTTCCCTATAAAGTCAAGGGTCATTCTATGAGAGCCATAGCAACCTCTTCTGCTTTTCGCGCTAGGCTACCACTTGATACCATTTGTACTGCTGCAACTTGGGCAAGGCATCATACTTTTATCACTCATTAGAAAGTAGATTTGGCCTCCAGGGACAGGCCCTCCTTTGGGTCCACTGTCCTGAAGAATAGATTCATAGATTAGAACTAAGCTAACTGCCCTTGTGAGCCATTTTTTTTAAGCCTAGTCAATTATCCCTTGTGAGACTCAAACCCTGCACCTTGTGTTTGCAAGGCAAACACCTTAACCATTAGGTCACCACTCCCGTGACCTACCCAGGAAATATGGTGCTAGGGACGCTGTTCCAACCAGTAAGAATGAAGGCGAGATAGGACAACATAACATAACGAAGTTTTGTACTCACCATAACGTTCCATGTTTGTTGTCCATCTCACCTTCATTCTTACATCCCACCCTCCTTCCCCCTGCCTATGGCTCCTGGAGGACCAAGAGGTTCTTTCATTTGGCAAGTGTGTCTCTGACCTTCTTCATTGTCTTCATAAGATGTCGTAATAGTACCTTAGGTAACTGGAGCTATCAGCAAACAAGATCTGGGGAGCTTCACTAGAGCATGATGGGATAGGGATACAGCCATGAGCCAGTGGAAGACCTCGAGCTTTAGTATACGGCCGAGTTGGAACCGAGGATTGGTTCCAAACCCAAACAGTAAGCATGAAGTTGAGATTGACAACAAACATGGAACGTTATGATGAGTACCTAACTTCTTTTTTTTAACCCAACACCATTGCCTGCTCTACAGATTTTTGACAGCATTTGAGAAACCGAAATAAGGCCATTATTGACAAACTCCAAATGAGGTTTTTAACTTGGCTTGTATGGAATAAGAGAAAGGAATGTTATTATAAACTCTAAAAATGTACATTTTATGAAGACAGATAAGGGTGAGAATTATCATTATGTTACCATAGTCCTGCAGTAAGAAGGCATTAGAAATATTGATTGATCTCTTACTTATAAGAGGGTCACAAAGAAAAGTGAATCTTACATTTAAAAGCATTGGCCTTTTTGATGCTAAATCATGAAAAGGAATGGGACCGGAAAACAGAGATCAACAGAGAACTACAGCAATGCGCAAAAGAAAAAAACAAATGCTGGATATCACTCACCAAAAATTTATTAGTCTTAAAAACACACAGAGCTTTCGGGATGACCCTTCATCACTGTAAAGAAACAACTCACATGCAGCCATCTTTCTTATATCATCATAATGATCAACCAATCACCTAAAAACAGTAATATTAATACACAAATCTGTCAGATTATTGAATTTTCAGAAACTCAAAATTCATATGGATGAAACCATATGATCGTATTTCTAAAAACTTGAACATCAAAAAAACCCCTCAAAAATCTACTTTTTTTTTTACATTTATGCAGGGGGGGACTACCCCCCACTCCCCTGCAAGTTATATATACCACCTCCGAGATTGCACTACAGTGAAGAAAAAGGTATATTTCCCAGTCCTCGCTGTGCAGTGATCTCCATTCAAAATCTTCCAGTTTTCGACAGCTCAGTCATATGGTCTTGACCATATGAATTTTGAGTTTCTGAAAACTCAGTCAACTGATAGGGATCCGAGTACACATACAAATAAAAACCTACTATATATAAATATATTTCTAAAAATAAATGTGTTTTTAAGACCAATACATTTTTGGCGAGTGAGATCCAGCATTTGTTTTTTTCTTTTTGTTGACAGACGTGTTACATAATAACTTAATTAGTGTTGATAATTTTAATTTTTGATGTTACCAGATCCAAAATTTATTTTTTTAATACCTAAACTTCATAAGGATAAGGAAATCCTTTTACTGAAACCTATTTTTAGTGCTGCTGTTTCTAAAAATGAAACTTTGGTTTACATACAGACAATAAATCGAATTCTTTAGTGCAATGATGTAGTTTCTTTATACAAGACTCAAACGTTTCTAGAAAAAAATAAGTTAGCTTAAAGTTCATTTATTACTGGAGAGGTTTTTTCACTTCCATTGTTGTTGTTACAGCTTTGTACTCCAAACAGGGTTAGAAATGCTAAGGAGTTATTTGGCTGGAGAGACCACATTTTCTATCTAAAAGATTAATGTTTTGAGCTGTTTAATGGAAAACATACTTCAGAATGATTTCTTTGTGTTTGTTAATGAGCATTTTTGAAAGTTCAAGGAGTGGTGAGGTGATGGGGGCATCAGTAGAGCTCTCCTTTGCAAACTTCATCATGCCAGAATGTTAGGCTGTTTATAGTAGATGGAAGGTTTCACAAAGGTAATTTTATACACTTAACTTTGTAGTTGATTTTTTTCTCTATGCTGATGACCAGGAGTCCTTGGTGGCCTTTGTAAATAAGATGATCAAGTGCTCTTTTATTTCAATGCTTATATGTAAAAGTGTAGTGCTTGAACCTATCTGTTGAGACATTAACACCAAATATGGTCATACACAAAAATACATCCGTCTAGTTTATTTTGAAACTCTGAGTGTATTTGCATGTGGATAGTTAACATCCTTCCTTTGTAATGAAAATATGATAAAAATATTTTTATTAGAGCATTTCAACTGATCATACCATGATTTGTTTCTGAATGAACTTCATGTTGAATATATTTTTCTTAGACATTAAAAGGCTGAGCAGATGAACACTTTCTGCAGTCTTTAAGGAAGTTTGAAGTAAAAGGCAAGGGATCTTTTTGCAAATTTTGAGTTCTGAAAGACCTTTGAGGGGAGAATAGAGACAGTTTAAGAGGGGGCCAAAGATTACAAAAATGCACTAGTGATAGATTATAATATAGATACTCTCAGCATTAATTGTGTCATTTGTTCCAGATGGCTTATCTTTGAGTGGAATTTTGAATTATTTGTAGTAAAAGGAAATTAACATTTATTTGTAAATAAAAAGAATGTCGACCTGAAAGTGTATTAGAGAAAAAAATGACACATTGGGCCCGATTCTAAAAAACTTGCTGCCAGCGTTAAGTGACTTAATCCAGTGTTTTACACCAGAATAAAGTCACTTACACTGAGAACACATCTTTTGGAATCTGGCCCCTATTGTAAGCTTGTTTATTGATAGGACTTACACCAAAGTGAGTCAAGTTACACCAAGAGCATGTCTTTTAGAACCAGTGCAGGCTCACACCAGAGTAATTCACTTACTGAGAGGTTGAGAGCACCTTCAAATGTGTTTTCTACAGTCAGTGCAGATTTATTACTGATAGTCCTTCACCTTTTCTCTTGCATATGGTCAAGCCTTTCAGAATCAAGAGAAGGTATAATTATAATTCTGAAAATGTACTGTATGTTGCCACATATTTTGAGTATTACAACTTGTATATCAGTAAAATGAAGAATAAACTATCGCACAGTTTATGAGCACACCTATACAGTCGGACATTATGACATGAACAGTACATTCTGTAAAGTATGAGGCATGTTATTAATCAGGTGAATATTGGCATTCGAGGTGGTGACATCAATAGTCTGCTTGAGAAAAAAACAATTTGAAAGGCAGGACAGATTGAATGCAGGAGTCCTGCTGATGGCTTAAGGATTCAATCAGTTTAAAAAAAAGTGTGTTGAAGCTGTGACAGGCAAAATGAATCTGTAAATAATTGTAGAGAGGCATGTTCATTGGTTGGTTTGAACACATATTACTGGTTGTCTGTTTAACCACTACATGTATTCTTTGTATTTTAATCTGATGAAGTCTTTGACATGAAGATGAAAGTGTTTAATAAATTTTGTATGTTATTCTACTGGTATATTTATGTTTTATTAAATCATCATATTTGTGTTTTTTTTTTTCATCTGATGTATTCTATGTCCTGACTAACCTTTTCCAGTAGTGGCTATCCGTCCTAGGAAACTGAGTGCTGGTCTTGCACTTGCAAAGGTGTTAACACATGTGACACTCAAACTCACAGTTGTATACAAAAATTATAATATGCTCTCTGCAGTTCCTCTCACCAACTGAGAAGTGCTGATTCCTTAGCCACTGGAGAAATTCATCTGAGTAGTGGTGTGTGCCATTAAAAAGTTGTCATTTTTTTGATGTTATTTTTTCTCTGTGTGGTTGTTCAATATTATTTACTTGTTTGTTTATCTTAAAAAAGTGCAGAAACATCTTTTGGATATTTAAAGAATTACAGTTATGTCTTCTCCTCCTCCTAAATCTGTCAACAACCTAGTTGCCATACAGCTGAACAACCGTCTTCAAATAGTTTTTCTCTGCCTCTTTACTCAGTTTGAAGAGTGTCTGGATTTTTATGTACTCATGGAGTTGCACCTTGACTTGCTCCTTTCTTTTATTTCCTTTAATTTCAAACGTGTTTATCAGTGTCATGCGGGGAAGAGCCAGTCTTATAGATGTCCTTCTGTATCACTGTTGCAGTATTCCACATAGAAGGGATCTCCCACCCAGGACAGCCCGACACTCGGCCAGTGTGCAAAATCATAAAGATCTTGTATGTAAGTCACATCTATGCGCCCAGCACAGAATGTATGACATAAAAGGGAAATAAGGACGCAACTACCCAAAACCAAATTGCCCCAGAAGAGAATAGTCTCCTTAGGACAAAGGAGTCCATGCACATCCAGAAGGAAAAAATGCAGAATAAACAAGAGGGGGTTGGATGTAGGGAGTAAATACTGCAACAGTGAAGAAGAGAAAGAGATCTACTGTTATGGTAGGATTTTTTACAACTGTACTATGTCCCTACAGAACTAACCTTACAACCCTCTCCAACCCAATTTAAAAAGAATCTTACTCAATACTTCACGATGGCTCTGTCCTTGCTCTTCCCCTGACTAATTCCCCACACTTTACTTCTGTTCACCCAACTAGGGTCTCTTAACTGTATCTCTGAATTATACCTATATTACTCTACTGCCATGTGATTAAGTGAAAACTAGAACGTATAATATGTAACACAATTATATGATCACCTCTTGATTCTTAGCCTAGGAACTTCGAAAATGACCTTCAAATACATTGTATAACCTTGAATTACTCTTATAATGGAATGATTTCATTATGTAATTATGGAAATATTTTTCTGCTTTCATTATTTAATTATGAAAAATTTCTCTGGATTGTATTTCTCTATTGTATTTCGCAGTGTATTGTGTTGTCTGTCTTATGTCTACTGTATGGAGCTTTTCTCCCCCGGCCTCCGCTGAAAATGGACATATATCCAGTCGGACCTTCCCGGTTAACAAATGTAAAATAAAATAAATAAATGTCCTTCTGTATCACTGTTACAGTCTTCCATATATAAGAAAGTGTAAAAAAGCTCATGAAACAGAATGGGAGGTGGAAGGCTGAGATGAGCCCTCAACAAACCCACATAAAATTGTTTCAGCTAAACCTGCTCTGGCCCTAGAAATCATCTAACTTATAACGCTTGCTAAAGGTATGGATGGAAGATCAAGTAGCATCTTCAAAGTTGGAATTGGTGTCCACTCCCTTGTAGAAAGCACCAGAAGAGGCAACAGCCCTAGTGGGATAAGGTCTGACAGAAGTAAAGAGAGATTCGCCATGAAAATAATTACAATAGGAAATGGCCTTAGATATCCCAGTGACTTGGGATGAAAGGAAACAAAAAGCTGATCAGACTTACAAATAGTCTTAGTTTTACCTAAATAGTACTTGAACTGTCTGTGTAAATCCAAGGTATGTAGGACCCTTTCACTAGCAGACTGAGGAGAAGGTAAAAAAGAAGGGAGTTGTACCGACTAATTCAAAGACAAGCTGTTTATTACCCTGGGCGGACAATCCCTTCTATGTGGAATACTGCAACAGTGAAGACAAGGAGATCTACTGTTATGGTAAAATTTTACACAACTGTACTTTATAGCCCCTCCTGGCCAGTACAACAGGGGTTCTCTATTTTGATGAGGCTAGCCTCTCTTCCTCCATGGCCCTTGTCCTTACACAAGTCCTAATCTTAAGACACTAAGTATTTCAGATTGGGGACTAAGATAGCCACCGTCCTGTAGACACTGCTGTTTCTAACCTCTCTCAAAGCTAATACTAATCTCTAATTTCTAAGGTAGAGAAATCATTTTTTCAGCTCAAAATTACCAACCTGATAACTTACTCTATGCATACAAGCTATTCAACTACTTGAGATTGGAATTAGTACTGAGAAAATAAGCAGATTACCTTGGATCCTTCAGTTCATGTGCTCTGCATGCTCTCTGCCATGTGCTTGCTACTGATACATTCTTCAGCCTAAAATAACACAAAGAAGACAAAAATACTGACCGATGATGACTCTATGGACACACAAACATCTAAAACTAAATTTTCACTGATTGCTTCTCCAGAAAAAGACACTTTATCCAAAAGACCCAGAACGGGTAAGCAGCAGGAATCTAGTAAAATGCCCAGTAAGAAAAAAACTGAACTTTCAAACCTAGATGAACTTAAAATAGCACTACAGCTTTTACAACTAGCCATCCAAAACGTTTCTGACCAGTTAAAAACCTTTGGAGAATCCATCAACCAGATTTTAACCAGGGTTGAAAAAACAGAAGCTAAAGTACTGGACAATGAAATCGAAATTGAAATACTACAGAAAGAATGTTCTTCAAATGCAAAATATATACATACAGGAACTACAGCAAAAAATACTGGACCTGGAAGCAAGGTCCAGATGTAACAATATTATCTTAAGGGGTTTGCTGGAAAGCATGGATCAGTCTAGCTTGTTATTATTTATTTAATTTATTTATAACATTTTGTTGAAAGGGAATGTCCAACTGGGCCAGAGGCCCGTTTTCATTGGAGGCCCAGGGAGAAAAGCTCCACAGAAAAATACAAGTAGATTTTAGATACACAGATTATCACAAGTTGGAATGCAATTTTACAAATTAAAAACAAACATCACAAAATAGTATGCATTTTTACAATATCAAAACATCATATATCAAGATAGTTTGCATTTTTACAATATCAGAAACATCATATATCAAGAAGAACTATTACATGAGAATTGTGTGTTTACTGGTGTAGATCCCACCTTGTTGAACATACACAACAGGATGGTGGGAAACTAAATCTGCTAATGGAGCAGCTTTGTAGTGAATAAACAAGAAGCTGAAGTAAAGCATTATTTACAAGTTGAGAGAGCTGATGGCAAAGGTGGTAGAGGGAGCCGAAATAAGTTATAAAAGAAGCAGTAATGCGAATAGCGTGCTGTGCTAATGCATCTCTCTCAAGTGCCATAACCTAGTTAGGTAGGGGTTTGAATCCTACAAATGCCATGTGTGCGTTTATCACACAGTTTGTGAATGTGTTGTGTTTTGCTTTCATTATTACACGCTCCAGGGACCTAAACCTCAGCACAAAAATAAATAGGACATGCTAGAGGGACAGATTCATTTCCCAGAGGCTCCCCTCACTCTGGAATAGAATCCCAATTCATGTTAGACATAGCCCCTCGCTGACCCTCTTCAAGAGAAATTTGGACACGTGGATGGGAAATCACAAATTCACCCCTGGGATCTCTCCTGTGTCCCTGCTAGACAGTGACACAGTAAACTAATCTTAAAAGGGTACCTTCTGTGACCTACTTTACAGAGGCACAGTAGGCTAATCTAATAGGGAGGCGGAAGCCAAATACACTCTGGCTAGGCTTATAAATGCCCTAGGGCAGATAGCCTAGTATCTACCTATGAACCTATGAAGGAGAAGAGCATGTTCTGAGAGTAGCTAACAAGAGAGGAGAGTGGGATTTAAGCAGGGGAGTGGCAGGAGCATAGCCAGTGGTTGCTAAGGTGGTGATTTAGTAGGGTTTTGAATTGATCATGTGAGGGTATATTCCTTAGGGTTTCTGGGAGGGAGTTCCAGAGTTTGGATTTGTTATGGGAATAGAGGGAGTTGCCGTGTTGGTTGTGGGAGTTGGACACCTTAAGTAGGAGGATCTGAGAGTTTGTTGGTTGGAGTGTGATTGAACTAAGGAGGATAGGGCAGGGCAGTTATTGGGAGTGTAGATTATTTTGTGGGTTAATGCTAGATGATTAAGAGACAGAAGGTTTGGTAGCTCTAGACAGTTTAATGTTGAAAGTGATGAGCAGTGGTGGGATGTGAGTGGGAGGTTGGTGGCAAATCTAGAGGTGTAATGGTAACATGATTCCAGTTTATTGAGGTCTGATTTCCGGAGGTTTGTGAAAACAATGGAACCATAGAGAAGGGTACTTAGAAGGTGTGTGCGTGCAGTGATAAGCCTGGCATTTAGTGTTAGGAATGGCCTGGCTCTATACAGGCTGCCTAATTTGATATGGACTTTTTTGATGGTTTGGGCAATGTGTTTGTCAAATTTGAGGTTTTCATCTATGGTAATACACAAGAGTTTTGTGTGGTTAGTGGGAGTAATTTTGGTACCATTAGCAGAGGTGATAGGGGGGTTTGTGAATTTTTGGATTTGTTATTCCTAAATACTATAACTTTGGTTTTGTTGGGATTTAATATGAGTTAGTGTTGTGAGAGTTAGGATTCAATGTCCTGAAAAGCAGATTGCATTCTGATTTCGAGATCTTGGGAGGAGGGAGCAGAACAGATAAGGGTAGAGTCATCAGCGTACTGAACTATGGCGGCATGCTGGGTTGCTGTGCAAGGTTATTGGTGAATATGATAAAGAGGAGTGGACTGAGAATAGAACCTTGAGGGACTCCCACAGAGGTGGGGAGAAGAGGGGCAAGGGAGGAGTCCCATACTGTGGCCTGTTGACGGTTAGAAAGATAACTATGGAACCAGGTTAGTGCAGGTGAGCTAAGGCCATAGGTAGATAGTTTGTTAAGGAGGAGCTGGTGGGAGACAGTGTTGAAGGCTTTAGACATATCTAGAAATATAGAAGCGACCTGTTGACCTTTGTTCAAGTGTTGGTGGATGGAGTCAGTAAAGGCAAGAAGAGCTGTACTAGTACTGTGCTTTGGTCAGAAACCGTGCTGAGAGTTGGAAAGTAGGTTGTTGTGAAGGAAGTAGTTTAAGAGTTGGTTGTGGATGCATTTCTCTAGGATTTTTGCGAGGGGGGGAGAGGATTGCTATGGGGCGGAAGTTTGTTATTTCTTTGGATGGGCCACTTTTATGGAGTGGAATCATTTCCAAATGCGAGGGACATACTGTTCCTTGATAGAGCGGTTAATGAGTACTGAGATGGGATATGCAATTACAGGGGCTGCCAGTTTCAGGAATTCATTCGGGAGATTGTCAGCAGCTGTGCGGCTTGGTTTGAGTTTGGATAAGAGAGTTTTTATGTAGTTAGTTTGTATAGTTGTGAAGAAGAGGGGATTATGACTGAGTATAGTGGTGCTAGGGATGGTAAGTGGCTGAGCTGGTTGGTTGTCCAGAAGGGAGGTTACTGTGCTGATGAATTGGGTGTTAAACTGGGTAGCTATGGGGACAGTGTTATTAGAGGAGGTTGGGGGGGGGGTTGAACTGGGGTTTAAGAGTTGGTTGATACAATGCCAGAAATTTTTTGGGTTATTTGTTTTTTTTGGGTTTTTTGCTGACAGGATAGGAAGTATGCTTGTTTATCACTTTTTAATTGTTTTTTTTTTTTTGTTAAGTTTCTTAGCTGTAGATAGTTGGTTAGGTCTGATTTTTCTCTAGTTGTATGATATTTTGACCAGGCATTGTCTCTGCTTCGCATTAGTAATTTGGTACTTTTGGACAGCCATGGGAGAGGGTTGGTCCTAACACAAATTTTTCTGGTGGGGGCCAGTTTATTGAGAGTAGTAAGGAAGGTTTGTTAGAAAGAAATTGTTAAATACAATTTTCAACATTTTTGCTATACTGCTAGATAACACAGCTTAAGCTGAAAAAATTGTCATTGAGAGAGCCCACAGAGCTCTTCACCCCCCTTTGGATTCTACCAGACCACGATTAGTCTATGTCAAACTTCTTAATTACCAAGATACTAGCAAAATACTTGCCTTGGCAAAAAAAAAAAAAAAGAAATTAGTTACCTGGAATGGAGCTAAAATCTTTTTTAATCAAGACTTGCCACTACAAATTAAACAAGAAAGGCAGACACTATCCCCCTTCTGTGCCTACCTGATACAGAATCAAGTCAAGTTTCAGATGAAATATCCTCATACCCTTTCTTTTCAACACCAAGGCTCCAAATATACAATTTCCAGTGTAAAAGAAGCTAAGTCAACCTTTCTCAACATATTTAAAACTGTTGCTGAAGCTAATACACTAGAACACTGAATTTAATAACTGTTTGTTACTTACATATTTCAGAAACATGAATCACTGCATTCCAACTTTATAATCAGTGATTTTAATGCTTAAATGTTCATTCTAGCACTTACCAAGGCAAAACAGCAGCTTTATGGACATCCAAAGTGCTTCTTTCCATGTGGGAACTGCCAATCTGTTCCATACCATGATCTCCGTGATTCTACAGCCCTGGGTAGGCCCAAATACACTTAGTTTCAACTCTGACCTCCCTACCCAGTCTGCAACACTCTCTTAAAGGGCTCTAGCCTTAAAAACATGGTTTACAGAAGGAAACTTAAAATGATCATTTTTTTTCAGGCTCTTGTCTCACTTTTAAGTAATGAACCACCCCCAAATGAGATTTTAGTGAGGAATCTTCTCAAGAATAATTGATTCTGTTTTTTTTCAGCATCCTCGGAATATCGCGGCTGTTTTACTTGCTCTAGAATCAATACTGCTGATGATATACAGGACGTCATACCTACTCTGTATGCAACCCTAGAGCTAAGTACATTCTATGTGGTTTGTTGCTAGTTTTCTGTAGCCTTTACAGCCTACATCCAGGATGTTAAGTAATACTGCTGTATCATAGTTAACATGGCTTAACCCTCTCAGTTTTTGTACATATTCTTATACTACTGTTACCACTAATTCCACTTATGTTAAACTAAGGCAGTTCTCATACTTTTACTTTCAAGGCAGTCCATGGTTAAATGCACATTTACAAATACATGTCTTTTGTATTATTATATGTTTATCTGTGCTCTCAACTTTTTCCATACAAAGGATACATTATCAAGGGCAAGACGTACTAACAGCCCTTGACATATTCATATTATGGTGCCTTCACACTGTAACAGGATGCTAAACACAGATATAATAATACACCTATCTTATTAAAATGATATGTTTCCGTCCTGCTTTTTGGGTATGGCCCTTGAATATGTTGCAGAACAATCATACACTCTATGTTCATTAAGGCTCACCTGCTTAACACTAAAAGTTTACTGACCTGTAACACTTCCTCTCTAAATGAACTGGGTCACTGCCAAAGATATACTTGTTGTCGTTACCAACCATATGTTTTCTGCTTGATGCTATTAACTTGGTTACTTGCCAGATACTGAAAGTTGTGAAAGGTTAACAACTATACCTATTTCTTAGTTTAATTTCATGTTTAAACTTTATGGTTATATCATACTGTTGATCTTGTTTCTACATGGAGAAGTGTCTCCACAAAATGGAATAGAAGACTTTACTCAAATTATTTTCACACAGTTCAACATGGGATGTGACATCTTTTGTGCCATACGTAAATATCCAGTTATATCTTATGTGAGACCCACCATAATCACATCCAGTCCCTACTCTCTACCTTACACTACCTAACACACTAAGAGCTAGAGATTTACAGTTGAATTGTTAGGACGTTATGCTATCTATACTCTGTAAATATTATTTTTTAACTTTGGGATTACCGTACTATTAGAAATACAACACAGAGATCGCACATGCCCACTAACCATTTCAATATTTATAAAGTCAGATCTCTACAACTTACATTCCCTGTCTCTTCCGGGCTGTGTAGGTTTGTGATTAGGCACAAGGAAATTGCAGAAAGAGACTTACGCCTATGTCCCTACAAACTAAGGTATTTGCTGTTCATATTTCCTACCTTTCTCCTTATCAATGTAACCAAAAATAATCCTGCTCCATGTGGATAATTGACTCATGGAATATTAAGGGGATTCAGATAGAAAAGAAAATTATTTTTTCACTTGGTCTTTAAATCTAAAGCCAACTTAACTCTAGTGCAGGAAATACATTCATTATCAGAACAATGGAATTCTGCACTCACAAAAAAATGGATTGTCTATCATAGCCTCTGGCAAGAATATGAATAGCTCAGGGGTAGCAATCATAGTGAAAGAGAACTTCCCCTAGGAAATCAAAAGTTATGACACAGATACTGAAGGCAGATGGTGTTACATAACATTCTGCTGTCCACACTTAGACAAACCTATTCTCTTTTTAAACTTATACACCCCTTGCACTAAACAACATGAATTTATCATGACTATTTACAAAATCCTCTCCACCTTCCTTAACCACTACTATATTCTAGGTGGAGACTGGAATGCTATTCAGTATCACTAACTGACAGAACAAACACTAAAACCAAGCATAACGACCGTGCTTCTTTAGCCATAATGGAACTCAAGAATGACTTCTATTTATTTGCTCTCTGTACCTCGCAGTCCAGTAATTCCCCCAATAATAAATTCACTTTTTACTCACACTGCCATAAGATGTGGTCCAGGTTGGATTTTTTTTTCTTGTCTCTAATATCCTCCTCAATTGTAACAGTCTACTTCAGACTCGACCCAGGTTCTTCTCGGACCACTCTAAGATTACTCTAAATATTGGCTGGTCCAAAAAGACCCATCTATTAAAAATAGAAGCCACAGCTGGGCACTTAACCCTTACTTATTAAAAAACAAAGAGATTCTATCGGAAGTTGAAGGTACCCTAGACCAAGCCTTGACCTCTATCGAGCAAAACAAACTACCCTTTGACATTTATATCCATTAAATCCATGATCAGAGGCACTCTCATCAGTAAAGCATCCTATTACAAAAAAGGTACTTCTCCCAAGAATCATCTATCAAAAATAAAATTAATAAGCTTGAGACCCAATTTTAATCAACTTTTAATCCTATATCTGAAAAACAATTAATCCATCAACAGAAAAAGCTTTTGGACATCAACAATAAAAACTTATCTTTCCACGAAATAAGGACTCTAACAAACTACTTGGAGTGGTATCACCTGCCCACAAAATTCCTTGCTAGATTAGTCAACCTAAACAAACTCTCCATAACTATGACGGAGATAACCTACCAAGGTAAGAGCTACCATAAAAACCAAGATATAATTTACATTTGCGAACAAATCTTTAGAGGTTCATATAGTTTCCCCCCTTCATTCAAATAAATCAGATATAGTAACTCTCTTAAACCAACTAACTTTCCCTAAACTTAGCCATGAACAGCAAACCACCCTATCATCTCCCATTACCCAACAAGAAATCGTCACGGCTATTAACAAGCTTAAGCTTAAAAAAGCCCCAGGCCCAGATGGCTTTACTGCAGAATTGTACAAAATGTTTAGTCAAAAAATATCCACCTATTTACCTACATTGCTCATAATGGAATAAAAGATTTAGAGCGTCTTCTGCGTGGAGACATGTGTGAATGGGCATACCTTAGTTGAAGGTTGTGCATCAGGCCTGGCAAGCCGGTACGTAAAAATCAACTGCCAGTCATTAGCGGACCGGAGTTCCGCTGTGGCGACCCCTAACCAGGAAAAGCTGAAAGACACAAACAAACACTTAAATGCTTCCAAAATGATTTTCATCCCTAAATCCAACTCGGATCTTAAAAACTCTTGGAATTATAGGCCCATCGCTCTTATTAACCTCGACATGAAGATCTACGCTTCTATCCTAATTAACAGAATTAAACCTATTATGTCTACCCTTATCTCCACTGACAATCAAGGTTCACTCAGAATAGACAAACCTTTGACCACACTCTTCTCCTTGACATCCTCTTAACCCTTTCTACCACTAATCACAACCCTATATATACTCTGGCTATTGATGCCTCTAAAGCCTTTGACAGATTGAATGTAGAATTCCTCCTGACTGCTCTCCCTAGTTTCAACTTCCCCCAGCTTTCATACAATTCATTAAAACTCTGTACTCCAATGCACATACTATCTTACAAATCAACAACAACCTTTCTTCTCGAATTGACATTAAAAATGGAGCTAGACAAGGGTGTCCAATGTTGCCCTACCTATTTAGCCTGTATATCAAATCTCTTTTACTGTTAAACACCCAAAAAACCTTTCATCGTATTCCCACCCCCTTCAATACTAAAATTCCATTCTCAGCCTTTGCTAATGACTTTAGCCTCTATTACTCCCTCCCCAATTCTGACCTTTCAAAAATACTAGACTCACTAGATAAATACTGGAAATTCTCCAGCTATAAACTAAACTTAGAGAAATCAACCAGTTTCCCCTGAACCATTTTTGCCGACTACCTAGGTGCCCCCCAATCAGAATTAATGATTTTCTACAGTATCTCAGAATTTCCTTTCACCAAGACCGTAACTAAAGCTATTCAAATAATATCCCCAAACTACGATCTAACATTGAACAAGATTTGAACAGATAAGCAAATTTACACCTCCCACTTCTCACCAAAGCTGCTATAATCAAAATGAACATTCTACCTCATCTACTTTATGTTTTCAATGCATCTAACATAATAATTCACAACAATTTTTTTTAAATTCTCCACACATCTTTCTCCAAATTCCTATGGTCCCCCAAATCAATCAGAATTAGCTATAATAGACTCTCCTGAAAGACAAGGATGGTTAAGTCTACCTGACTTCAAACTTTATTACGATATTATCAATGATAACAAGATAGTAACATTATCTGATTATGCTCCCATTTCCTCTACCTAGTCACCTACATGGGTAAAATTATAATGTAACTATATAAAAACATTCAACTTTAACCCCATAGCTCTCCCCTTTTTGAATACAGAAGACCTAAAAAAACTTCAAATTACTATCAACCATTAAGCATAAAATAACTATTCTTCAGAAGATTTTCAAATCTCTAAAACTGTCTTTTGCTTTTAATGTCCTGTAATTATTCCACCTCAACCCCAACCTTAGATTGAACAACAAAATGATCAACCTGGATAAATACCCCCTTATCAGAGAGTTAACTGTAGCAGATCTCTTTCCTCTCAGAAATAATTCATTATCTGAAATAAGACTACACATGTCTCTACCCAAAAGTTATACAATCATCTTGAGACAAATCCTTGAACTCCGTCATAATACCTTGGAAGATACCTTTCTGAATCTAAATGATATTAAAGCCTGCAAATCCATATGATATCTCCTCTTACTTAAGAAGAAAATTATTTCTAATTCATGCAGACTTATTCTTTCTATCTGAACCCAAAATGATCAAATGTTTTCAGACTACTGGAAAGACCAAGATCCCTCCATTACCTCTAACTAAATCTTCCAAGATATTCAACTCTCCTTGAAATTTAATCCCCTTAAAAAACTTAACTATACCCAACTTATGATCTTAAACAACGCATACCTCACCCTTGCCATACTTTCTAAAATCTATCCCTCCCCTTCTCCCCTCTATCCCCATTGTACAAATCACAAAGCTGACTTGCTCCATATTATTTGGAGATGTAAATGCTCTTATAGACTTTGGTGCTTCCTTAGGGTACAATTGGAAAAAAAGGATATGAAAAAAATGACTTTGTCCTGGAAATTCACAATATTACATACCCCTCTACAGGATTATCCAAACTTCAGACTCGTATATTAATAACACTCTTTTCCTTTGTCAAACTTTATATTACCCTTAACTGGAAGGATATATGTCTACTCACTTGGGATGGATTTAAACAACTTGCTACCAAACACTTACTTGCATACAAATACTGAAATACACCCAAAGACTTAGTACACACTTCACTAAATATTGGGATACTTTATTTGATATCCTTCTAGCTTAATCACTGTTAACTTATCTATTTTGTTGGACATAAGGCATATATGTAGTTATCTGTTGTATATAAGCCTATATTATTTCATTGTTTTGGTTGTGCATTGTCTGTTACCATTTTGTATTTCATTTTAAAAAATTGTTAATAAAAAGATTTCTAAAAAAAAAAGACACTATTTCAGGTTTAAGGATGCAGTTTTAATAATTACCAGTGATTTATTTTCTAAACAAGTTATAAGTGCCCTAAAACTGTAAAGAAATCTTGCCTATAGTATTGGGGGAAATGTGTTTCCTGAACTACTGCAAAAGGACTGCACTCAGTGAATGTATCACATATAAAAATGTCCAATTATTAAACCACCTGTTCAAATAGAACTTAGAATATTCCTCTGTCTATGTACATACCTCATCAATTTATTGTAAGTGTAGTAAACCTTCTAAAGGCTGTCTGTCATTTAAGGCACCTAACATACATTTTCTGCACAGGATTTTAACATTATGGTGGAAAAAGTTAATTTTACCACGGTTTCAGTCACCTAACACACTGAGTAGCAAGTACCTGCCTTGTAAAATACTGTTTTTTCCTTACTGTTGTAAACTTAGGGAGACAGAGCTTAGAGTTTTAAGCCCCGAAGTGCAAGTCAGCGTACACTGTCTTTTATCATGAAAGGTGTTTGTAAAAACTAGCCGATCTTTCAAAAACCAAGATGATTCCAGTAATATTGTCTTAACTGGTCCATTTAGCTCCATTTTTCATACCCTTGGTGGTCTTAGCAGTGTCTCTTCACCGGTCCATTCAGCTCCAAGTTTTCTGATCAAACTACTGGAATGAAGGAGAGCATCTCCTGCATAAACTAGATATGCATAGACAACTACGATGCTACACCAGGACAACTCATGTCTTCAGGAAGACATTGTTTGCTTTTTCTTTTAATAAAGGGAAAGGGGCCTTCCTGTAACTATACAAACTATATCAAAGTGTCTGACAAACTGTTTTGCCTTTTGCTGTGAAGAGTACAGTAATTTTTAAAAGGGACTATAGGTCACATTCCACCAGGGCAGCAGCAACTTCATCAACTTATTTCACAAATGTTTCTGCACCAGATGAAAGAAAAAACTTCACATTGACTACAGTCTATTCTTTTTCCAAATTGTTTAAGATGGAAGTACAAGCTAGGGACTGTGTAGCCTTTTTCCCTCCCAAGAATAACCATGTACTGTTTGGGATGCTACCCAGATGTTGTAATTTGCTGTTTATGCGAGTCTTTCTCAAAGAATATATAATACACTTATGTGTGGCATTTACTATAATAGTAGATCTTCAAACTGAAGTCAGTGTAAGTGTGATGCTTCCTTTCCTCCTTTCCCCTGTTAAGGGATTTGTGTATAGTTGCTGTTACAGTGATTATTTGAACAGTGTTTAGCATATTAATAGTGATGTATTTATACTCATTACTGGCCTCATCATGGATATAGTTGCATCACTTGCTTACCACAGGCACTTCCCTGTGGAGCATTTATTCTCAAAGAACTAAAGATAGTAGATGATGAGAGTGGATATATATGAGTCTCTTGCTGTTTATGTCAACAACTTCACAGGAATACAAATGGTTGGTGTTGCTGCTTGCAGGGACAGTCCACTGGGAAAATCCAGTAAGGACACATGGAATACAGAAAGTAGGTAAAACCAAATGTCATCACTTACTGTTGCAGTGACTGCTTCTCAAAGATCTGCTGTTATAGTAACCACATTATACCACTATGTCATTCATCATCTTTGTTCTCACTTTTTTAAATATGTTTGGATTACTGCCCTCCTCCGGAGAGCAATCTGTCTCAGATTTTTCTAGAACATTAGCCCATAGACCTCATGAAATAAGCTGGGTTGGCTGCTTATCAGTTTGATTAGCATAACCTGGCCTGCAGAAGCAGAGCCATCCCTAGATGTCATGGTCATCTTTCAAGATGACAGCAGTTCTATTGACCACATCTCATCGTGATTTTCTGAAAATTTTATGAAATATTTTTTTCTCAATGAAGTAAGATAAGTAGAATATTTTTATTATACAGTTTTCATAGACACAGTGAAAGGGAAAACATATTTTGAGAACAGTGTTAGTAAATGGATTTTTTAATTATAAAATGCATTTATTACCTTTGTGTTCTGCAGCTGTATGAGAGCATTTCAGGGCTGCAGCTCAACATTTTGTAGTGTGTATTCATTATCTAAATTGAGGCTTTTTATTGATGATTCATTTGAATATTAGGTAGCAAAAATATCACACAAGTTGTATGGGCCTACTATTATTTTTTCTACCAAAGTTATTAAATGGTTGTTCTGACAATATGAGAAACTACAGCTTTTCATGTTTCCCATTGTGTCTGTGAGACTTGGGATGACTGGTTTACCAGGTTTGCATATAAAACAACTATCATTTGTATGCTCTGATTATTTCACCATAGGAAACTACCTGTTATTCTGTATTTCAGCCAGGAATGAGTATTTTAAACAAAGAATTTGACTTTTGAAAAGTGGTGCAAGCAGTGTTCTTTGTGTGTAAGTTAAAAGTTAGTCTATGTTGGGGTACATTTTCTGTGCCCGATTGATGACGTCCTTGACTGCTACTTCTGTAGTTCTCTTACTAAACACATGTCCAAAAGCATCAAGAAATAGAAGGTTTCAGATAAACAACTAATCTGTAGTAAATCCCAAAGTTGGGCTGCATTAAAAAATCATACAGTTGTGAGTTTGCCATTTGGGCTGCCATTTTTAAATCTTCTGATATTCCGTATGTGTTTCCTTTGGAAATAAACATTAAAAAATATTCTGAGATTCAGAAAATAGTTAATAGTGTTTCTCTGCAAAATAACAGTGCCTCCTTCAGTCATAACTATCAGAATAAGTTAAAGGCATTGCATAGTGTAAGGCAATGAAGGTGAAAGGGAGTTCCAAGAGTGAAATTTAGAATTCATTAAGGAGGAGAGGAAGAGTTCTGTCCAGAAAATTAAAATGCCAGTGCTTCCCTGAATCTATCAATTTGTGTGGGGTATAACTAGACTTTCAAAGGAGATGCAACTGTTCATAGGATGATACTAGGCTATTGGCCCGGAGGCCCTTATAAGCCTAGCCAAGAATTTCACCCATGTTCCCTCAGAGTCAGCACCTGTTTCCTCTGTCCAGCAGGGACACAGGTGGGATCCCAGGGATGTGTTTTCTGTTTCCCATGTAGTCGCCCTGGTTCCTCTTAAGGAGGTCTAGAGAGGTACTCCACTTGACATGCAGAGGGAGTCTATTCCACAGATAGGAGAGTCTTTGGGTCACCAATCTATCCTGCCAACAAGTTCTATTAATGTCGCAGACCAGGTTAAGGCCTTGCATGTGGGTTGCGCGAGTGGAGTTTGACTTACGGATATGCAGCAACTCCATCAAGGCTGGGACTGAGATGGCCTTGTATGCTAGACACAGGTCACCTCTGAGCAGTCTGTATGAGACTGAGTAGAGGGACAGGGCTTTTAGCCTATATGTATAGGACAGGTGTTTGAGACCCTGGATTTTTCTGGTCAGTTACCACTGTGGTATCTCCAGCTGCTGTATGTGCTTGGCAAGGTACATGCCGTAGGAGGCATTGTACTTGATAATGGGTCTGATAAGGGAGGAGTACAGGGATGTTTTGACCTCCTTGTTCTTGGATGAATTACCCTTATTTATGAGGTGGGCCATGTAGAAAGCCTTCTGTACAATGGAGGCAGCATGTTGGTCAGAAGTCAGGTTGCTATCAACCTGAGTGCCCAAGTCCCTCACAACTTACTACATTGTTATTAATGTGATAATTAGTGGGGATACTATTTTCCCCAAAGGGGATAATGATGCATTTCTTGGCATTCAGTTTGAGGCTGTGCTTCTAGCACCAGTCATTAGTTTGGGTAAGGCCCTCTTGGAGGATGTTCACATCACTAGGGGAATTTAAGACAGCACCCAGCTTGCAGTCATCTGCAGACTTGGTCATCCACAGACCACTGGTTTTGGCTTGCACCTCAGAAAAGTATATCCCAAAACAGTGGCAGCCCCAAGACCGATCCTTGGGGTACACCGCTCATTATAGGTCTGCTACTAGAGGTGGCTTCCCCTATTTTGACTGAGTGGGTTCTAACCGTGAGCCAGTTAGCTACCCATCTGGTAACATATGGGTTGATGCCTAGCTGGGAGAGTTTATCTATTATGCCCAAGTGGGGAATAGTGTCAAAGGCTTTGGCTAGGTCAAGGTAGGCTGTGTGCACCATCTTCCCATCATCCATGGCTTTGGTGACCGTTTTGAAGTAGCCGACCAAGTTTAACAGGCATGATTTCCCTTTGACAAAGCCAAACTGTGTGGGGTCAAATGTTCGGAGGTTGCCAATGTCCTTGTTTATAAGGTCCATGATAATGCATCTCATGGCATTGCAGATCAGGCTAGTTAGGCTGATGGACCTATAATTACCTGGGTCAGTGGATGCTCCACCTTTGTGTAGAGGGATCACAGTGGCTGTCCTCCAATCAGCTGGGATGAAGCTGGTGCTCAGACTTTGGTTGAATAGGGTGCCTAATGGAGCTGAGAGCTCATGCTTGAGTTCATATAGGATACAGCCAAGGATGTTAACAGGTCCCATGGAGACTGTATTTTTTCCCTTTGAGTGGGCATTAAAGACCTGCTACCTCGTGATAAGGGGAGGAGGGTAGGTGCTGGGGATGTCCTGGTTTACTGATGGGGGGACGGGGGAGTGAAGTTTTCACTGAACCTGTCTGCCAGCAAGTTGGCTATATCTATGGTGTTTGTGTATGTGATGTTATTGACCAGCAGTTCAGAGCAGATTTGGGTGTTACTTTGAGACTGCAGACATATGTGAAGAAGGCCTTGTGATTGTTCTTAGTGGATGTGGCCAATTTGGACTCAAAGTTAGCCTTAGAGGATTTCACCAGTGACCTTTTTTGCTTGTTCAGACAAAGGAGAGATTGCTTCCACTTTAGCACCTGCTCCTTCTTGGTCCTGGACAGCAATTTTTTCCTATTATTATAGAGTTTATTTATTGCTGCTGTCCACCAGACAGGTTTACTCTTTGAGGAAGATGATTTGGTCCTGTCAGGTACTGATGCGTCCATACAGCTATGTAGGTGCTCATATAGTTTTTCAGTGTAGGCTTGGACACTAGTGATAGTTCCAACTGAAGGGAAGGTGGCTGTGAAGCTGCTTATTACTGCCCTGAGGAGATTGTAGTCAGGTTTGGAAAAGTTTTTTTGTTTGACCCTGACCGGGGAGGGGGGGGGGGGGTCAGGGGAGATGGTGACTTCAAAAGTGATCACTTTATGTTCGGATCTTACCAAGGAGGATGACACTGTAGGGGTGCTACAGTGGCTACTTATGTTGGTTAGGACCAGGTATAGGATATTTTCATCCTTGTAAACTTTTATGGGCTTTGTCTGAAATGAATGCATGAACTTTTTCAAGCCTTAAGGGAAATAGTGTTTGCAAATCTAAATATTTCTCCATTGTTCAGTGGCCTGTATGAACACTATTCTGTATATAAAGAGTACACGCTTCCTCCTTTTCAACTGCATGTTGACCCAGAAGACTTTGCTGGTGCAAAGAGACAACAGCTAATAAACTGTAGGATACTCTTGCTAAGAAAGTACATTATTTTAGCAATGTGTTTACAAAGCTGTGAACTCTCTAAATGTTTATGACTAATTATCAACATGAGAGAGAGAGAGAGAGAATAATTCTTGAATTCTTTGGTGTGATCTAGTCATTCCTTTCAAGCTTTGTCAGTCTCTGATCATTGACATTCAGGTGAAATAACAGCTGAGGGTCAGCAGGAGGAGAACATTCTTATAGTTCAGAATAAATGTTTTTTCCAGTACTACACCCCATTTAGCTAGTGATAAAGACTCTGTATAGAGAGACTTAATTTGGTTATTTCGTAATTGTTGTCTCTTTAAACAGGTCTGTTTTTACAAAGAAAGCATGTAAACCTAGGCGACCAAAGATTAAGTATAAGGGCAGAAATTTATTTACGATTTATTACAGTTTGTGAACCATGTAAGATCACAGATCATAATGATGTGCTAAATCAGAACAACTGAAACTTAATGACTATATTGGTTTAGTGACTTCTGACAGTAAGATGCTAAGACAGTTAATACTGTAGCTAGGCTGTATCAGTGTATGTGTAAAGCTGGTGACCTTGATGCTTATTTGCTGTTTATATAAGCTGCTGCTTCTGTTATAGCTAGAAGGTAGCTTGATTGCAGAACAGACACTATCCAGACAGTAATAGTACCCCTCCCTAGTTCAACTGATGGTCTTTCTTTTTTATGCTCTTTCCCTCTCATACCTGCTGATTGTCATCCCCTTCTGCTCACCTGAAGGGATCATCATCCCAGCCGCTATAAAGAGAGTTTGATTCTTCGCCTCCAGTGCTTATCTTTCCAGTCTACATACCAGAGGAGTGCCGTATCCTAAAGGATTATGTACTTTTCTGGAGGTCTGTTTAAAGGAATCCATTTTTAGTTAGCCAGACTTGCCAAGATCCTGTTTCACTGCCATATTTTCTTGTTTTGTAGTCTTCTGTAGAATTTAGATGGGGCTTAGCTTTTTATTTAAATGTAGTAGTAGTAGATTTAGTCTTTTTTGTTGTTTTCTTTGCAATGTGAAGTTTTTTTTCCTCGTAAATTTCCTCTTTTGTTTGCTGTTTTATTAGTGGAGTGCTATAAATGTAGTGTAGGGGATGTATTTTCTTTTTTTTTTTTTTTAGTTAATGGCTTGTTTGCCTTTTTCCCCACAGTTTTCATCCATGGAGTTAATATATATAAGTAAGTAAAAGTAAGTGTGTATGACTTGCCTCTGTTTAAAAAAAGTCCTACCTTTTATTTCTATAGGTTTTCATATTTTTGTTTATGCGATAATGGATGCATATTTAGTACCCAGTGACCCTAGGGCAGGTTTCATCTCCCCATACCACTTCTTCCACCACTCCTGCAAACCAGGGCTGCCTGCATTTTAGGGCTTTAGGATCAGATCCAAATTGTCCCCAGACCATGCAGTGACCTAATAGCCCCTGTGACTATTCTATACCCATACATTGCTGGTGTGGGGGGTACACTGTATTTTTTGTAGGCCCATCCCCTCACAGGACTGGTATGCCCACCATGGTGGCGGCCCACAACACCAGACGATGATGCATACACTCTTCTGCTCAAGCACCAACTTCTGACTACAGTGCTGTGCATCCCTTTTGCCTTACATTTTGACCCATTCTACTGTTGTTCCTAACCCCTGACTCAGCTAGAGGTCAGTAGAGTGAGGGATCAGTCCACTTGTCCCCTTCTTGAGGTGAGTGAGTTTGCAGCATTCCTCATACCCAAAACTTATTGCTAGATGTCCTTCAAGAATGCAACTGCAGTCATAACATGTGGGGTTGTCCTGCCTCAGGCAGCCCTCGGTCGGCCGGATTCCAAAGTCTGGGTCCGACGTCGGCTGATGTCGCATTTCTCTCCGACGTCAGAGCGGCTGGAGTATATAAGCATCAGCCGACGCCATTTTCTTCAGTCTTTCTTGCCGCGCGGTGCCCGAAGCAGAAGCAGTTCGCAAGTGCCGGTCGGTCAGCTCCTGTATTCTTCAATACCGAAGTCATCAAAAGTCATCAAAAAAGCTAAGTACCCCGTTGGGGACCTTTTCTTGCCTCAGCCGATGTCAGAAATTACTGAAAAAGTTAACAATTGTCTTTCTTGTGGTAAACAAATACCTCATAAGGATTTCCACTCTTACTGTCTTCCTTGCCTTGGCCCAGACCACGACGTCTCGGCCTGTGTAGCCTGTGCTCGCTTCAACAAGCGCACTCTCAGGCGCCGGGCGGAGTTCGCTGAAGATTTTTTCGGCGATAAATTTGCTTACACCATGCCGTCGGATCTCCCGACATCGCAAACTCCCAAGAAGTGAAAAGACCGGGACCGACATCCTCGGCCCGCATCTACCACCGACTCCACGCCAAAACCCAGCGCGAGTGCTCCGGTTCCCTCTGAGACGGTCTCTCCACCGCTCCGAACCGAAGACACCGCATTACCGACGACTCCGATTCCGGACATCACTCCGACGCCAGTTATCGATTTTCCTCCGGATACCGAAACTGAGGAAATGCCCGAGACCATTACTGTAGACAAGGTCACTCCTGCACGTGGAGCTGCCAGGCCTCCTATGGCCATGTCTATTAAGGCCTACACTAGGGCTAAGGCAGCCAGCAAAACAAAACATCTTACTACTAAAACCTTACCTCAGCCTACTCCAGAGACGCAAATTATGTCCATGGCTGCTGACTTAATTTCTATAATTAGAGGTTTACAGGCCCATCCTGAGAGGGGATCCCAGCCTCCTTCTGATAAAAGGCCCCAGATTGAACCCTCTGAACCTATTCCTTCAGATGAAGATTCTGAGGGCTCTGTCCACTCTGATAGCCAGGAAGAGCTCTTCCAGACATATGAGGACTCGGATGCAGATGATTCCATCCCCTCGGCCTCCCCTCCTGAGGATATTTCTTTTGGGGAAGTTCTGCATACCATGAGGGAACATTTCAAGTGGCAAGGGCAGGAATATTCTGATTCCAGAAAACGCCTTAGGACTTTCCTTAAGAAGCCACAGCACAGGCCCTTAGCTATTCCCCCTGTACTTGATGTTTTGGATGATTTATATTCTGACTCTAGTGCTACCCCTGATTCTCTTCCTCCTGCTCCAGCCAAGCCAGACAGGTATTACAGGGTCCCAGAAACTCATTCCCATTTATTCAGGGCCCATACTGCTGATTTGGAAACTATTTCACAGGGGCCTAAAGGAGTTTCAGCTTCCACCTCTAAAAATCCATTGCCCTCCAACAGGGAAGCTAGGTCATTAGAGAGATGGGGCAAAAGGTTTACACATCCACTACCTTATCTATGAGAGCTTTGAATTGCCTTTTTCATATGTTACAATATCAGGATTTCCTGTTAGAAGATTTACAAAAAACTTTAGCCACTCCTGATCCTTTAGACAGGAAGGTTTTGCAGGAAGCTGTACATAACACTCAGCAAGTAAGCAATCACTTCCTGCAGTGTGGATATGATGCACTGGAAGCTTCATGTAGGGCAGCTATGACAGGGGCAGTCATTCGTAGACATGCGTGGTTAAAAGATCAACCTCTACCAGATCATGTAAAGGCAAAACTTCTGGATGCACCTTTGGAAAAGAACAAGCATTTTGGTGCTAATGCTAAGGATGTGTTAAAAACCATCGAAGAAAAAGCAAAATCAGTTCAGACGGTGAAAGATTTCCTCCAGGTTCAACCCCCCAGATTCAGTAGGAATTGGCCTTCAAAAAACTGGTCCTTTCCTAATCCAGAAAAGTTTCAAAGGGGTAAAAACAGACGTGGCCGAGGAAGAGGCCAATACAGAGGCCCTTACAGGGGAAGACAATGGCAGCCAGGAAACCAAAGAAGTGACGCAGGGGTTTCACCTGCCCCACAGCCACAATCTCAATGACTTTCCTCTACTTCCGCCTACCAGGGAACAAATAGAAGCTCCCTTGGGCGGGAAATTATCTCTATTTGCAGAAAATTGGCACAGACTGACAAAGGACAAATGGATTTTGGACATTATAGACCGAGGGTATAGGTTCCATTTTCATACCTTGCCAAGAAAACAAGGCATGCCAAACCTACCACAAAACCAGAGGGCAGAGGCTATCAAGCAAATCACTCTGCTGACTCGGATGAAAGCAATAGAAAGAGTTCCACAACAAGAACAAGACCAGGGGTTTTACTCAAGACTGTTCCTTGTTCCAAGAAAAGAATCTCAATGGAGACCAATACTGGACTTGTCCGCATTAAACACCTTTCTCATAGTACCAAAGTTCAAAATGCTGACTCTACAGCAACTCCTTCCCATGCTGGGCAAGGGGTCTTGGCTGATTACTCTGGACCTCAAGGAGGCATACCTGCATGTCCCTATCAGACACAGCTGCAGAAGATACCTCAGATTTCTTGCAGGGCCAGAGCATTATCAATTCTCAGCATTGCCATTTGGCTTATCTACTGCACCCAGAGTATTCACAAAATGCCTGGCTTCAGTAATTGCTCATTGCAGGCTCCAGGGGATACAAATTTACCCATACCTGGACGACTGCCTCATACAAGCGGATGACAAATTGATGTTGACAAAAAACTTGGGCTATGTCATACGATTACTTCAAGCTCTGGGATACACAGTCAACTTCCAAAAGTCAAGACTGCAGCCATCCCAGCAAATAATCTTCTTAGGAGCCAAACTAGACACAGCCTCTCAAATGGCTTACCTGACAGAAGACAAGCAAGAGAAGTTAACTCATTACTTCAAATGTTTAGCAAAACTCACCCAGATGACTGCAAGGAGATTCCTACAGGCCCTGGGTTACATGGCATCCTGCATTCTCCTGGTTCCATTAGCAAGACTACACATGAGAAAGCTTCAATGGTACCTAAAAAGCATTTGGTCTCAACACAGCAACAACTTGGAGACAATCATTCCGCTCATTCCATGCCTACAAAAGGAATTCCTATGGTGGGCCTTGGTGAGCCAGGCAAACACAGGTATGTCATTCAAAAAGCCACAGATAACACAGACCATGACCACAGATGCCTCAGACCTTGGATGGGGGGCGCACATGGAAGGCAGGTGTATACAAGGACAATGGTCTCCAAAGGAAACACATCTGCATAGAAACCAAAAGGAAATGCTGGCAGTAATGCATGCCATCGAGGCTTTTCAGCACCAACTTCAGCAAGGCCATTTACTGATATGGACAGACAACACCACTGTGATGTGGTACATAAACAAGCAAGGGGGCACCCACTCTTACCCCCTTTGCAGACTGACAATGCATCTTTGGGAAAAATCACTGAGCCTAAACATCCAGTTACAATCCCAGTTTGTTCCAGGCAAAGACAATGTGTTGGCGGACAACCTAAGCAGGAATTTCACAGATCCACATGAGTGGAGGTTACATCCGAAGGTCTTCACACAACTCACTTCGACATGGGGCAGGCCAGAAGTGGACCTATTTGCCTCTCACCTCAACCATCTTCTACCAAAATTCTGCACAAGGACATACCATCCAAAAGCTTGGAAAATAGATGCTCTCTCATTCAACTGGAACTTCCTAACAATCTATGCATTCCCACCTCTGCCACTGATGACCTCAGTATTACTAAAGATCAAAGCAGAGAGACCCAAGGGAATCATAATAGCTCCGGACTGGCCAAGACAACACTGGTACCCACTACTGCGGAGCATATATCATACCAGGAGGTGGGCCCTTCCCCAATGGCCTCTACTTTTGACTCAACACAATTTCGAAACAGTGCATCCAAACCTTCAGACACTGCAGTTAACAGCCTGGGAGATCCCATAAATAACCTCAACCTATCTCTCTCCAAGGAAGTTCAGCGGATACTAACAGAGGCTCGAAGACCATCCACCAGAAAGGTTTACTTAGCAAAGTGGAAAAGATTCAGCAATTGGAATACCAGCAAGGGACATGATGCATCATTGTTGAACATCCCACTCATCTTGGAATATTTGGCAGATATGCTAAAGAACGGCCTCTCATATTCTTCCATAAAGATACATGCATCAGCTATTTCAGCTAGATACAACACTGATCCTCCTGTTTTTTCACACCCTTTGCTACGACAATTCCTCAGGGGTATCAAGAACATTAAGCCACCAAGAAAGGCCCCAGTGCCAGCCTGGGACCTCAATTTTGTCCTAGAAAAACTGACTCTACCTCCATTTGAGCCAGCAGCTTCAGTTGACTTGCAATTTCTCTCATGGAAGACAGCTTTCCTGTTGGCAATTACCTCAGCAAGAAGGGTTTCGGAATTACAGGCCCTAATGGCAATACCACCATTCATAATTTTTCACAGAGACAGGGTTTCATTAAGGACCAACCCTACTTTTATGCCAAAGGTGGTATCTAGGGTTTCTTTAAATCAAGCCATTCATCTGCCTGCTTTCTTCCCCAATCCTGAGAACAAGGGGGAAAGACTGTTGCATACCTTGGACATTCACAGACAACTTCGATACTACCAGGACAGAACCAAGGACAGTAGGAAGTCTGAACAACTTTTTGTAGCTTACGCCCCTGCAGTCCAAGGAAAAGCAATTTTAAAACAGACTAATTCAAAATGGATTGGACACTGCATCAGATTCTGTTATTCCTTTCATGGAAAGACTGTTCCAGCCAATGTCAGACCACATTCCACCAGAGCTACAGCCACCTCTACAGCATTCTTAAGAGGGGTGCCTACTAAGGACATTCTAGAAGCTGCTACATGGAGCTCCGTGCATACATTCTCCAAACACTACAATCTCCCTCTATACTCCAGATCCAGAGCAGGCTTTGCTTCGGCAGTCCTGCAGGGTTTGATTGCCACACCATCTTTTTCCTAGAGCATACCTCCTCCCCCAGCTAAGCTATGGTATTCTACCCACATGTTATGACTGCAGTTGCATTCTTGAAGGACATAGTACAGTTTTGTACCTACCATAAATGTAGATGTCCGATAGACATGCAACTGCAGTTGGATTTTCCCTCCCTCCTTACCCCTCTATGCCTAGGGTCCACTCCTATTCCTGTAACTCTTAGCTGGGGATATCTGTTATGGTGTATCTGTTTATTGCTTACTTATTTGACTGGAATCCTGTTTTTGTCTTCCAATTTGATTACAGCCTTCCTTGGAGGGCACCTGGCATCTGGGGCAAGAAACACTGAAGAAAATGGCGTCGGCTGATGCTTATATACTCCAGCCGCTCTGACGTCGGAGAGAAATGCGACATCAGCCGACGTCGGACCCAGACTTTGGAATCCGGCCGACCGAGGGCTGCCTGAGGCAGGACAACCCCACATGTTATGACTGCAGTTGCATGTCTGTCGGACATCTACATGTATGGTAGGTACAAAACTGTACTTTTTTCATTAGCAACTGGAGCACTAATTAATCCTAGGCAATCTATGTTGTAGTCAAAACTTTTTTGTACCCCCCCCCCCCAATCAGGACAGGGCCTTATGGCTTGTCTACCAGTGCCCAGTCAGTCCATTCATTCTGCGATAACAAGAGCTGAGAATCCCTGTCCAAGGAGAGAGCCCTAAGGCCCAGTCATTCCTGCCCAGGAATTCCCAGTCAGCCCATTAGTTCCAAAGTGAGAGCTAGGTAGTGGGGATGGGGTTAGCATGCTGGTCTGTGGGGCAGCCTCCCCTGTCTCTTGGCAGAACACCCCCTCCTCTGTGGCATCTCTTCGGAGTTCAGCAATAGCTGCCCTTTGAGGGAGAGCATAGTTAGCAGTCCCTACCAAGATCAGGTGTCATGGGAAATTGAAAATAAAAATACCCTGGTGGTAAAGTTCCATAAAGTAACGCTGCAACAAAAAGAAGGAAACTCCATAAATTATATATCAGATCCAAAACCCTTCTTAAACACACAGTCAAAAGGATTAAAAAAAAAAAAAACAACTGAAAAACACTGTCGGGTCTACAAAAGGCACCCAAGAATGTAGACTGGTCCCTGAATCCAAAGATAAATCCTTCTTTAGCTATGCTAGAAAAGAAACAATATCCTGTTTTGCTCTGAACTTACTCAAAGTGATGCCTCATATTCTGACCAAATAAACACTCCCAACATCCTTGCATACAAATTCATTGCCAATTTCACCCTCAAGTATACCTCACATCTGTCCCCGATTTTCAGGGATATCCCTGATTTTGGCTCAAATTTTAGCTCTGTCCATCTTAGGTTCATAGGTTTCATAGGTTCATAGCTTTGCAGAAAAGGTGGTGAATTACACTTTAAATAATAACAATAATTAGAGTTATAGACTTATTTTATTTCAGAAAATGTTTATTAATGCATGTTTTTTATTCTAGTCTCATGTTGCTAGTACTAATATTTTAAAAATGTCCCTGACTGCCCCTCTTTATTTTTGGATTTGTCCTTGATTCTGTTAAGATTTAAGATTCGTCTCTGACTGGTTGAGAGCTATGCCCTCAAAACTTGTATGCAAAGCACTGTAATACCTGAATCTTGTACTTCCCCAGTTATGTATAAAAGATCACTTACTGAAAAAGTGCTAAACAAGACCAAAAATACTTTCTCCATGGTATCTGGTTTCTTTTGTTTCAGACATGACCTTGTAGACGTGCACCTTAAAGTGGTTAACCTAAGTTTAACTACTGGTTTCATCTCTGATGAGTGACGCACTGCAGTCAGTGATGCCCCTCCATAAGGGTGACTTTACAACATAACCAGATAATTACACTCCTGTCAGTCTTATAAGCCTCATCTGCAAAGCCATGGCATATATTATAACTGTCCTCACAAACTACAAGATCAGGAGTCTTACTCGACGTGACCCTCAACAATTTGATTTTGTGGAGGGTAGAGCCTGTCCACTGAATCTGGTAAACATGTTTGAAGGGGTTACTGAGTCTGTAGACAGTGGCCATGTGGGACACATAGCATATCTTGACATAGCAAAGGCCTGAAATACCATTCCCCATGCTGGCATCATACAGAAGCTAAATGTATTAAAAATCAACCCATATGTAGTAAGATGGATAGCAAACTGGCTGAATGACAGACCCGTACAGTGTGAGTTGCAGGAGCCTTAGCAGAATATACGAAAGCTACCAGAGGTTTCCCTCAGGGCTCAGTGCTGGGATGTTTCCCTTTTGGCCTTTACTTCTCAGATATACAAGCAAAATGCCAAGCCCTCTGGATAACAATGTTTGCAGAGAACTGCAAACTGGGAGCTGTTGTTAAGTCACCCTCTGACACCCAAACCCTCCAACATGAACTGTCCTTAATAACATCTTGGTGTACTAAAAATGAGCTCAAAATAAATGTTAAAAAGTGTGGTCTTGTCACGTTTGTAGACAACCCCTCCCCTCCCATTATGCTTTATAGACAACACACCATTACAAAATAAAAATGTAGTTGTAGACCTAGGAACTTACTTTTACTTACTTACTTTTACTCCTTTCCTGCCTCCTATCTCTACCCCTGATCCTGCTGTCTCTAGGATTTCCACTTCTTCAGTTTATCTCTATGCTGAATTGCTTCTATTATACAACTTCATTCCACTGCTCTGTTGGACAGGGGTTCATATGTACTATGCTCATAGTCTGTAAATGTAAATCGCAACTGTCTTAGTGTCGCTGACATTATTCATTTTCTTCACTATTATTACTTTATTCTGCACTGTATATATGTGTACATTGTTATTTTCATTTGTATTTGCATATAATTGTTAGTGTTTGCATTCATACAGTTTTTGGAGCTTAAATCCCCAGCCTCCGCTGAAAATGAGCTCCTAGCCCAGTCGAACATTACCCGGTTAACAAATGCAACAGATAAATAAAAAATTAATAAACTTGGGTTACTATTTACCTCTGATTTGGCCATTGTGTGATAGTGGTTATCAGGAAATTAATTTATTTAGCACAACTAATCATAAAAGGAATATATTCAGATTGTAAATAGGAAATCACTCCCTTATACTCAGCATTGATACAGCCAGTTATTGAGCACAATGCCCATTTAGGATATATCTCACTAAACAGGTCAAAATTAGAAAGACCCCAAAAGTTCCTAAGCAAAATGATTAAGGCTTAAATTCCTGCTCTGTCAAGGCTTTGGAGGGGAGTTCTGTCTCATTTACCATGCCATAAGAGACCTGGTTGTCTTGGACCTACTGTATCTCTGCAAGTTCAGTGGCTCCACCAGTACTAGAACCAAGAACCTAGATCTTCACCAGCAGATAAATAAAATATGGTGGAGGGACAGGTATATAACTCAGTGTTTCGCAAACCTGTGGTATAAGCTTTCATTGCATATTAAGGAGTGCAACTCACAATCGTCCTTTAGACATAACCTAGATGATTGAATGGGTGTAACAAATTTATTAAAATCCTGACTGGTATGGTCCTCCAGGACAAAAGAGGTGCAGTCTGACAGAGTTTACTGGCAAGGGATAAATGGCCATAAAGCAAAATGGCCTTGGGGTATCTTTGAAACCTATGAAGCATGTCTCAGCATGCTGAATTTCACTTAACTTACTGTGTGACTTGCAGATGGCAGAGCTTGTTCACTAGGTTTGAGCTCCATGGGGTGATGACACTTGTAGATGTCACCCATGTAGTAATCCGGAGCCACCCTCTTTCCCCCAGGATGAGTGAGCTGGCAATTACCACTCATTTCCACCCTCCCCTGCCAGGTCCTACAGGCTTCCAAGCCTCTGTTCGAACATAGGCCACCTGCAATGTAGTTAGGTTCTTCAACCCTTTATTCCACAGAGCTGGCTAGCTGTAGTCAAAGCTTTATCCCTGTGTACCATGGAAGTGGACAATTCCTGGTGTTATGTTTGGTTCTGGTCCAGTGTCTCTGATTCATGGCTTAGATAATAAAGGTAAAAATTAAGAATGTGTGTAACATTCTGCATCTTTCTTCAGATTCTCAAGTCAATTATTCTATAGAGTGAGGTAGGAAATAACTGTTTTGCCTAAGAAGATGGGGTTTCATCAGTATTTTTCCTTGGGAGGGGATCAGATATCTCTGGGTGTAGACCTAATGACAAGAGTATATGTTACTGCAGATGAAGAGGAGGGCATCCTAAGATGATTGATTTTTTAAGTCCACTGCAGTGTTTGGCTGGTGAGTAAATTAGACAGAAACTTAGGATGTGTGATATAACATCCTTGAGGTATATATTCAGAAATGCAACTGAGATTCAGACTGAAAAAGTAAGTGTGTCAGATGGCATGCAACTTCATGTGACTAAATCATTAGCATTGAAGCTGTATGACCTATATCTAGCATTCTCACTTCTTAAAAGCTATGTCTATTATAACTAGTCCTAGTGGTATGCATTACATTGATCAATTAAAAGTAACCTTAACTAGGGCTATTTGCATCAAATTTACCCTTTATACTTATTCACAAGACAGTTTTAACAATGAAACACCTAGTCTTCAGAACCATGTTCAGCTCTTGAACAATCCATATATGTGTCTTGATTCTTCAGTAGTCTAGCATATCTGAAACAACATAGGAATCCTGGTCTTTTGGAAACAGTTGTTGCTCTTCTGTAACTACATCTGGAGATGCTGCATCAGGACTCTCTCTCCTTGCAACTCTTGGCTGTCATAGATGTTCATCAGTATGACTGCTATAGTAGCCTTTAGCTATGTAGGTTATATTCTTCCCAGGATATACCAGCTGTCCTGTCTTTCAAAGTCTCTGGCTCCCCTCCACACGTCCCAGGCTACTGTAGCTTCTCCAAATGGGGGTAAACAGCAGTCTGGGCCCCAAAAACCCTCAGTAATTTTTTGCTGCCTATGAGAACTCTCTTCCTTGGCTTCAGAGGATCATTAGTTGACTCTTGTCTCCCATTGTTGGCAAATAAGTCTCCTTTGGGAAACCCTTCTATACATATTTTTATTAATGTATTTATTTTTATCTGTTTTTGACAATAGTAGGGACCAAAGCTCTTAAAGAAGACCGGCATTGTTGTGTTTACTATTTTACCAGAAACATCTCATCTGACAGGATATTTTCAGCTGTGATGGGTTATTTTTATTTAGGCACTATGGGTGGTGAAAGTTTTATTCTGCTTTTGCCGTTTTAAGAAAGTTATGTACTGTATATTTAAGGTAATGTTTGATAATACTTGTGTGTACTTCTTGACAACTTGCCTTCCGACTGGCTCCTTCAAGCTGTGCTTATCATGGGAAAAAGGTATTCCTGGGTATTTTGGGACAAAAGAGTGTACTGTTTGTACATTTACTTTTGAGATTTATTTGGACTGGAGTGTGTGTGTGTGTGTGTGTGTGTGTGTGTGTGTGTGTGTGTGTGTGTAGTGCTTGTGAATACTTTAGTGTCAACTTACTTTTTGACTGACTCCTTCCAGCTGCACTTACCAGTGAACAGGCTTCTGTCTCTCAGCAGGAACATGGATTCATTTGCCAATTCTTTAGTTCCTTCCCCTGATGTTACCAAGAAAAAAAGAAAACTATTAGGGAGCTCTTGCTGACACCTCAGGCTCAATCAGTGACTCATCCACTGGCAGATAACTCTGTAATGGCCATGGCTTGTTCCTCAGGCCATTCACTAATTTATTTGGGACCCCCTGGTGTTGTCCCTACTGCCATGATGGACCAGCTGTTAGCCTCATCCTCTGCAGCTGTTCCACTGTCCATTCCAATCATGGGAGAACCACTTTCTTTGGTCATATGAGTTTCATGAGGATGGCCAAAGTAATAGATCTGTTTCCCGGACTGAAGTGCTGTTCTTAAGTTGGTCTCCATCTAGAGATGTCCCTAGGAAAAAGAAGCAAAACATTTGACATAATTCTTTTGAAAACAGTATTTCTCTTGATAAAGATGAATGAATGAATTAGTGGGGCTAAAGTTTTATTGCAGGCTTTGAATCCAGTGGAACAGCAGGGAAATTTGACTAAAAACACAGTTCCACAATAACCTAGAGTCCTGTATCACATTATTCTGATAAGAGTAGGGACAGATCTTCTTTGGTGCTTTCTTCCATGACCCTGATCCTGAATCTGAAAGGACTGATTCCTCAGTTTCTCCTGTAGAGGAATTTGTTTTGCTAGACTGTGTCCAGAATGAATAATGTATTTCACTGGGAACAGGTGGCTATTCTTTCTCCTTTAAGGAGATATGACATGTTTCAAGTGGATATGCCAAATACTACTCCTTTTCATCCTTTTATGCTAACCTTGGAGGATGCTTTTGATTTCTGCAGCATATCCATTTAAGCTTGTAAGAGATAAGTGATTTAGAAAAGGTTGGGAAATTGTAAATTTATAGGAATAGTGAGAGAATATAGACATTTTTGGGTATTGATAGGTCCAAAGGGATAGGACTGGGTGATAAAGTAAAATTGTGGTGCTTATGTAACAAAAAAACATTAATTGTTCAAGTTAATCCTGAAATATATTCATCAGTGTAACTGATTTGTTCATTTGGCTCCTAGTCTAAGCAATTATAGTGTTATTTAGAAATATTTAAAGATATTAATCCTGTTTGTGAAAATAAATTTTTTTGATTGATATGGGACTGAAAATATATTTTTTTCTGTGATATTTTATTTTATTTTTATTTTTTTTTATCACAGGGTGAAATCATCAGATATGACCTGGACAGAGTGATATGATCATAGAAGGCAGGGTGAGTCCTGACTGGTGTCTTGTTCTTTTTTTTGAACTTTCATTTCCTTACTGGATATTTGTAAACAAATCAAGATGCACTAGATAACTGTGTCAATTGTTAGTATACCAAGGAAGCAAATAAAATGCAACTATTTTATGCTATAGGAGCTCACAACATGGGTCCTTCTTGCCAGTCTTGACCCTTGGCCCTGTGTAGATGCAAATGCCTTGAAGATAAAATTTCCCTAGAATAACTGTCATGCAAAAACCATACCCAACGCTGTGCTTCTCTGCATAAAAAAGTATATTTCCCCCTCATAGTCTCTGTTCTACCAGCACAGCCCAGTGTAATTAACCCATTCCTATCCCTGATAAAACCCACAGTAAGAGTATGATATCATGGATGGGCAGTTTCCTACCATCTTTGTAACCAGTATGAAGGATATGGACATCCTAAGGCAATGTAGGAATTGTCTCATGTATACTGACAACCACTTAATCCTAAAACAAACAAATACTATATGTGAGAGATGTAGTTATACTATGAAAATGGAGACAAGACTCACAATCAGAGAAATCGAATTCTAAACAGGTTGTCAGCATGACAACACACACACACACACACACACACACACACACACACACACACACACACACACACACACACACACACACACACAATAAGGATTTGACACAAATCCACATATGCAAAGGTACTTACTAGTAACTTACCAAAACTCAGAGGCTTCCTAAACACTGACTTCAGAAACTACATATACACAACAAAGCAAACAACAACCACAACACATATGATACATATACCAGTATCTCAATAAGCCCATACGGTGAAACACAACAAAACCTAACATATTGGTCATAGGAGACTCCAAAGTGAGACACATGGATGCTCTTCCTCACCAGTCTAGATAAAGAGAAAGTTACTGTTAGTTGCCTGTCAGGTGCCAGGATCCATCAGATCACGCAAGCACTCAAGTCACTCAGCCACAAGTACCAGTATGATTCTTTCATAGTCCATGTGGGTGTGAATAACATGAGACATACCTCCCTGGACTATATGAAGAGAGGCATGATTGAGCACTCAAATTATGTGTCACAGGCAGGCATGAGCCTAGCCTTAAGCAGCATTCTAACTTCACCAAGGATAATGCCACAATACAAACAAAAAATGATTGACTTTAACAACTGGCTTAACTTTTGGTGTCAGTCCAAGGGGATCCTATATTTGTCAGCCTGGGAGGACATAGATAGGCCACAGTGTTTTGTATGAGATGGTATGTACCTGTCTCCTCTAGGCTTTCAGATACTAACAAAGGCTTTAGCCACTCCTATAGTGCCTTTTTTAGGTAGTGTGAAAGTAACCAACCTCCCAACATAACAAAATCTCCTCTTGATAAGCTCAAGGTACTGCTGCTCAGTGCTAGGAGTCTAAACAAGAAACTACATTCCCTAGAAGCACTCCTCACCTTGGAATATGCTGACATCTATGCAGTCATTGAGACATGGATGTTAAGTTGTCAATCTCGCCTTCATTCTTGCTGGATGGGTTCGGAGCCGATCCTCGGCCACCGGGCACTAGCTTTTAGCTTCGAACCGAGAACTCCTTTTCGACCCCACCCCTATATCCCATGATGCAACTCACTACTCCTACCATCGGCCGCTAGTTTGCCTTAGCGAAAAGAGGTCTCCTTTTTTTGAGGTCTGTTAAATAAGGTTCAAAACCATGGAAAGCACCCTGGCCATGCAAGGCTACAATGCCTTCCATATGTTCAGACCACCAAACGAGCAAGAAGGAACCAAAGGAGGAGGTGTGTCCATCTTCATAAAGGATAAGTACATCTTAAAACTGGTCACAAAAGTGTGAATCTTTCGGGTCTGTATTAAATCGGCGAACACTTAAAAAAGCGAATGCTGATTTATCAACCCCATGTAAGCGAAAGCTTGCAATCCCGAACACTTAGAACAGCGACCCCCCCCACTTAAATATACCAACTTTGAGATCGCACTACAGTGACGAAAACGGCAAAATAACGAAGGTGGCCAAGCAATTTCTTTCCCAGGGAAAGAATTGCTGTTTCATGCTTTCAAGTTCGATCAAAACGCATTCAAAAGAATGCGTCTTCAATCATATAATAGGGACCCAATCTTTCAAGCTACTCCGTGTCCAAGTAACCATAGAAAAAATCCCCTGTCACATCATCGCTAGCTATAGATCCCTGACCATGAACCAAGGAAAATATACTGCATGCCTATACTTACTGGTGTCACTCACCATGCAGCCCAATACCTTACTCATGGGTGATTTTAGCTAACTTAACATTGACTGGGGAACATACACAACCGCTAACATGCAGTCTCAGGTTCTTGGACTTTGTCTATGCAAATGCTGTGGAACAGCTGGTTGGCACACCTACTAGGGGGTCAAATATCCTGGACATAGTGCTTACTAACATGAGTGAGCATTGTACCCCCCCACCCCCATGTAAGTGCTTACTAACATGAGTGAGCATTGCACCCCCCCCACCCCCATGTAATGTTCTCTTTGGTGAGATCAGACCACAAAATGGTCTCCTTTGAAATCAATATAAGGACAGATACCCCAACAAGCTCAAAAACACTAAATAATTTATCCAGGACAAATTACCTTCTACTAACCAATGGCATAAGAAATTTCAACGCTCCCTGAACCCAGAAATTACAGAATCCTAAGTAGAGGTGTACACCAGTGCTCTGTATAGCCACTTAAGCAGTTGTATACAATTGGCACTGCTGAACTGGATTAAACCCGGGTCTTGCCAGAAAAACAAGCTACCCTGGTGGTATTAACAGGCTATACAACAAAAGAAAGAAACTAATCTCCAAAAATAAGTGGAAACAGTCTCAACAGAAGATGAAATCCCTAAGTTGTCTAAGGAAAGAAGTCAGAGATCTAGTCAAGTCCTCAAAAGCAAATTATAAATCAAAAATAGCCTCCCTAGCCAAAGAAAATCACAAAGCATTTTTTTAACTATGTCCAAGATCTGAAGGGGAATACCCAGCTATCCACAGAACTAGTAGTGGATGGCACCACCCATACTCAAATAGAGGAAATAGCTAACCTACTAACTGACAGATTTGGATCAACATTCGCCCACTTGTCCCTACCAAAGTAAAGTATATTTGCCACCATTCCTCAGCCTATTATCTCAAGAAAGCAAGTCATCTCTGCACTCTGTTAGGCTAAAAACATGACATCAGTGGGCCATGACAACATCCCAGGTTGCCTTTTAAATAACTTAAAACATGATCTAGCAGACTCACTTGGTTCTCAGAATGGAGGACAGCAGTAGTCAACCCTGTGCTCAAAGGGGGACCCCCAACCAACCCAGGGAATTATAGACCCATAAGTCTGACTTGCCTCATCGGTAAGGCCGTGGAAAGAATCATCATGGACCTTATCAATAAGGACATGTAGAATCTCCAGACTCTGAACCCAAACCAGTTTGGGTTCGTTAAGGGTAGATCATGTCTATTAAATCTGGTTAACTTCTACAAGAAGGTCACCAAGGCCATGGTTGAGGCAAAGACCGCAAACCACCTCCCTTGACTTGGCCAAGGCATTTGACACAATTCCCCAGTCAAGAATTATAGAGAATCTCTTTCAACTGGACATAAACCCCTACAGCACTATGTGGGTAGCCAAATGGCTAACCAACAGGGCACATACTGTGGGTGAGTTCACTTCTAGCAAGAGGCCAGTCACCAGCGGTGTAACGCAGTGTTCAATGGTAGGCCTTCTCCTGTTTGGAATTTATTTCTCAGAAGTCAAAGCAAACGTAGCTGGCCTTTGGCTGACCAGGTTTGTGGATAACTGCAAACTGGGGGCAATCAGTGAATCCCTGAATGATACAGATGTACTGCAGAAAGGACTAACATAGACAAATGATTGGTGCCAGAGCCATAGACTGAAACTAAATGCAAAAAAAAAAAAATGCATAGTTATTCCCTTTGACAAAGCAAATACCCCAGTTAATTACAGTATAGACAGCACCTCCTCCAAGAGTAGACCCAGTGGTACGTGATCTGGGTACACAGGTTGATAGTAGTCTGAACTTCTGTGTGACACAACTCATTAGTAAAGGCATGGCATCCAGATCAAAGGATGTTATAATTCCCCCTTATCAGACCGATAACCGAGTACAATGCACCCTCTTACATATACATCACCAGACATCTGCAACAGCTGGAGCGACCCTAGAGGTTTCTCACTAGGAAGATGCATGGTATAAAAAACAAGTCCTGTGGGGCAAGATTGAAAGCCCTATCACTGCATTCTGTCTCCTACCGACCACTAAGATGCGATCTGTGTCTGGCCTACAGGGTAGTGTTCAATCCAGCCATGATGGTAATGTTACACATTCGTAAATCAAACTTCACAAGCGTTACTCATTCTAGGGATCTTAACCTAGCCTCAGACATGAATAAATTGGATTGATTTATACGTCTCTCAAAGACTACCCCTTCTGTGGAACAAGCTTCCCATTCACTTGAAGCAAAGCCCCTCCCAAACCCTCTTCAAGAGCAGCCTAGATCAATGGATAGGTAATCATAAATTTACTCCGGGGGTATTACCCATGTCCCTCATGGACAGAGGCAGTCAGTGTTAGATACCATAGCATAGGCTCATACCTCTGTGAACTTTGTTCACTTAGCTATTGAAAATTGGGAAACAACTCTGAGTTAAATATGGCTAGGCTTGTATGGTCTCTTGAGCCATTAGCCTAGTATTCTCCCATGAACCTATGAGATTTCACACAATGAAACTTTAATGTTCCATATGTGTTACCCTTTGTATCATTCTGTAGATACAGTAAGACTAATATGATAGTTTACATGTTAATGGCAGTACATGTTTTTGGGTACAATTTCTTGTAACTGCTTCACTCAAAAAAAAGTCATCTTCCTATACTGAATATTTTATCAGTGCTTGTACAGCTGTTTCACACAGCTATGCTTAGGCAGGCTTTTGTATCACAAAGGGATCAAAGATTTGGACCAGCAGCAGTAGCTTAGAGTGATAGGCCCCTGACTAGGATACATATGACTCCAGTTCAGTTAACAACCCAGATGCTGGAAGAACTGGGCAAGGGAGGATGGGAGTGAGTGATGAATGCTGACTTACTTATCCTGCCATGAGGGAGGGGTGGTTGCAATCAGCTGATTACCTCTTTGCAAACAGACTTTCATGACTCTTGAAATTAAGAGATATTTAAGTGATGTCACTAGTCCCAGGAATACTAGGTCCCAACCATACTATGGACCGCAACAGAAAAACACTGTAGAGCCTGTTAATACCTCAGTAAATAAACAATTGAAAATTCCTTTGCTTTATACATGTGATAACAACGAGCTGAGGGAAGTATTTATGAAGAATTGGTCCATACTTACAGTGGATTCTAATATATGTATATATATATATATATATATATATATATATATATATATATATATATACTGTCTGTTAGGCACAAAACCCAATTTCTTGTACTTGATCTCATCATCACGAACATGGGAGCACAATGTTCAACGCCGGAAGTATACCCCTCACTGGTGAGATCTGATCACAAACTAATCTCGCTGGAGGTCCTCATCCCGCCCCCACCCGAAATGAAAAAGACCACAGTAAAGAACTTCTCGAAAGCCGACTTCACACTTCTAAAGACTAGTGTGGTCTCCTTTAAGGCCCCTGAGACGGCGGTTAACATTACTCAAACCGCTGAATCACTTACAAATGCCTTCTACCAGCACCTGCAGGGCTGCATGGATCAGGCAATCCCAAGCAAAACAAAGACTCTTTGTACCAAAGGCAAGCGTCCAGTCTGGTGGACCCCAGCCATAAACAAACTCTACAACAAAAGGAGAAAGCTACTACAAGATAGAGCAAAATCCTTAAAAGGTAAGACACCGCTGATCACTATAAGTAAAAAGCTAAGAGCTCTCATAAAATCATCCAAAGCTAATTTTGAGAAAAAAATAGCTAAGAACTCTAAAGATAACCATAAGGCATTCTTTAGCTATGTCAGAAACCTAGGAGGAAACTCCCAGATATGCTCAGAATTAGTTCAAAATGATGTGAAGATTACTGATCCTACAGACATTGCCAACATACTGGCTGACAGGTTCAGTGCAAACTTCTCCCCTCCCTCCCCCCCTAAAGGAGAGATATCTATACCAAATGATTGTAGCCCCCCCAAACATCTCTAACGCCCAGGTGAGAACTGCTCTCTCCAAGGCAAAGAACACAGCATCCATGGGACCTGATGGTGTCCCCGGCTGTGTGCTCCATGAACTCAACGAGGAATTAAACCCACAGTTAGGACAGCTGTTTAATCTTAGTCTCACCTCCGGATACGTACCCAGGGAGTGGCGTACAGTGACTGTGGTCCCACTCCACAAAGGCGGTGCCTCCACCGACCCTGGAAATTACCGTCCCATCAGCTTGACAAGCCTTATCTGCAAAGCCATGGAGAGGATCATAATGGATCTCATAAATAAAGACATAGGGAATTTGCAGACTTTGGATCCAACCCAGTTTGGCTTTGTCAAAGGCAGATCATGCCTTTTAAACTTGGTTGACTTTTTCGAAACAGTCACCAAGGCCATTGACGAGGGAAAGGCAGTCCATACAGCCTACCTAGACCTGGCGAAGGCTTTCGATACAATACCTCACTCGGGTATCATTGAAAAACTCATCAACTTAAAAGTAAACCCATACATTACAAGATGGGTTGCAAACTGGCTGAGTGACAGAACCCACAGGGTCAGAGTTGCTGGCGCCATGTCAGACTCAAAGCCTGTCACAAGTGGTGTCCCACAGGGCTCAGTCCTGGGCCCACTCTTGTTTGGCATCTACTTTTCTGAAGTACAAGCAAACACAGGAGGGTTACGGCTGACAAAGTTTGCAGATGACTGCAAACTGGGCGCCATAGTTGAAAACACATCCGACACAGATATCCTTCAGAAGGGCCTCACAGAAACGGATAACTGGTGCCAGAGCCATGGCCTAAAGTTAAATGCCAAGAAATGCATAGTCATACCCTTCGGGAAAAATAAGGTTACCCCTAGCTACCATATAGGTGGCAATCCCCTGAACACAGAAGAAGTTATTAGGGACCTGGGAACCCAGGTTGACAGTAGCCTTTCATTCGACACTCATATTGCTAAAGTAGTCAGGAAGACCTTCTACATTGCCCACCTTATCATGAAGGGATTCACATCTAGATCAAGGGAAGTCATAGTCTCCCTTTACTCATCACTCATCAGACCAATGATCGAGTACAATGCCCCATTTGGAATGTATCTGACCCGACACTTGCAGCAGCTGGAGAGGCCACAAAAGTTCCTCACCAAAAGGATAAAGGGTCTCAAAAATCTGTCTTATGCTGCCCGACTGAAAGAACTCCAGTTACATTTAGTTGCTTACCGCTTGCTCAGAGGTGACCTATGCCTGACAAACAAGGCCATGTCAAACCCAGATTTGATGAACATGCTTCATCTCAAAAAATCTAGATCCCTCAGAGCCACAAGGGCGGGAGACTTAAACCTCGACATGGTTATTAATAGGACGTGCTGGAGGGATAGATTCATCACCCAAAGACTCCCTATGCTGTGGAACAAAATCACGGTTTATGTGAGGCAGAGCACCTCGCTGGCCTTGTTCAAGAGGAATCTTGACCAATGGATGGGAGATCGCAGATACACCCCAGGGGTTACCTCAGTGTCACTGCTCGACAGAGGCACAGCAAAATAATGGGCATAGTTTCTCCAAACCAAAGGGGTGGCGTAAGCCACAAAACTATGGGCTAGGCTTATAAATGCCCTCGGGCAGATAGCCTAGTATGAACCTATGAACCTATGAACCTAAAATAAGAAGAATTTAAAAAGACTGTTTTGTCATGGAAAAAATGCAAAAATACATAAAGATAAAGAATACAGTACTCAGCCCTGTGGTAAATATAATTTTTGTTCATATATCAATACCAGAAATAAATTTGTACATCCAGATACAGGTCAAGAATTCACATTTACTTCAGCAGCTACTTGCTTGACATGTCATGTGGTTTACTTAGCAGATTGCGAATGTTGCCACTCATTCTATGTTGGTAAAACCAACACAGTTTTTAAAGATCATATAAGGGAACATCTTTATAATATTCGTACTAAAAGTGAGCATAATGCTCTGTCCAAACATGTTATGCAAGAAGGGGAAACACATACATTTAAATTCAGAGTTATAGAGGTTATTGTACCAAGTATTAGAGAAGGTGACATCAGAAATTTTACTGAAAATAGAGAGGCACGATGGATAATAGCCTTTAGAGCAGGCAAAGGGAGAGGACTCAATGAAAGACCCTCTATCAAACCTTACTTAAAGAATAGGAAAATGAAAAAGTGAAGTCAGAAACTCAAATTATTCAATTCCTGACTTCTATGGTTGTATTATAGCTATATTATAAATCAGTGCAGGTTATATGTGTTATAACTATGCTGCATAATCCTTAAATACTTTGAACTACATTCTTGAATTGTGTTCTTGAATTGTATTTTTGAATTGTGTCTTGAACAAGCTGTTGCTATTGATTGATTATTTTATTTTTGTATAAATTTTGTATAACTTTTAAATTTTGTATAACTTTTATACATTTTATATTGAATAAGTTGTTGCGGTGCTTTTATTATTTTATTTCTGCATTTTCACTGTTTCTATCTTTGTATTTTTGTATAAATATTTAAATTAGACACATGACTATGTAAGAAGTGTTCTGATTGGTAATGACACATTTTGAAATATCTGAAGGTAGTGTATAAGGAAAAGAAAGGTGTGTTTGTTCCTGAAGGTCTGAAGAAGCTATCTAGCGAAAGCGCTTACCGTTTTTATGTTACTCAAATAAATGAACTGTGTGTTGTGAATTTTACACAGGCTGGACTTGTTACTTGGATAAATCCTTCTGTTTGAAGAATATATCCTGTTTGATTCAGGCAAAGGCCTGGTTGCCTCGTTGTAATCCTGAGTTCTGTTTTGATTTTCTTACTGAATTTTATTAACAAGGCATTTACTCAAGGCTGGACAGATAATTACCCATAAAGGACTTCTTTTTAATCATTTTTTTTCCTGAAGAAAAGTTTTCTGCTATATTTTATTGTTAGTGGCTAGGACTTCTGTGTTTAGTTGTAGTCATTAAAAATTGTTTTATGTCAGGGTTACCCATTGGGAAATACTATCTGAATTAGCATTTTTGTAAGAAAAAGGTTTACTTTATTATTAAAATTTATAACTAAAGGACTGGAATAGTTATTTTGATGGTTGTCACTGAAAAGTTTACCTCAGAACTTATGTTTTAGTCAAGAGTTAGGACCTACTGACCAAGTTTCTGCTTACCAGTTTGTCGAATACTTTTTTCAGTCAAGACATGAACCAGGCTTCTATATCTTCACTTCTTTCCTCCCTAATGCACAAGAAGAAAATAAAGTTATGCGGGAGTCTTCCATCTTCAGTATGGCTTCCTCAACGCCTCACCTGCCAATGAGTGACTCTGCTGTGACCACTACAGCTAAGTAGGACCATGCATTGCTTCCTCTGAATCCCTCTGGTATTTCTGTTCAAGAAGTCAATAAGGACTGGCACAGGCATGTCCTGTGTAACTGTTCCGCTGTCCTCTCCCTCAGATAAGGAAGCAGACATTGCTTTTACGCAGAGCCATTCTCTGAGGAACTTCATTCTCTGGGACGGGACCATTCATCGGGGCATTTGATTTCTGGCGGGTCTCCCAAGTAAAGGAAACATGAAGTTAGTATTTCTGTAGCACATAGGACAGACAGGAAAAGGCTAACTGTGTTTAGCTAAGGGTTTATTTCAAGTCTTTCAAACTTTATGTTCTTAGTTTTTCCTGAATTTAAAAAAGAAAAGATTTTCATTTTCCACAGCTTCTCATTTTCAGTATGTAAGGGACAGGAATTAGACTTGTGTGTTTCTCAAGATTCTACTCTACAGAATGGGTAATCTAATTCTGAAGAAACTTTCCTTTTCAGTTTCCTCACCTGAAGAGTTATCCTTTTCTGATACCATTGCCACAATGAATGTGTTATTTCAATGAGAACAAAAATAAATAGCAGAATCCCAGTAAAGGAACTATGTATTGAAACAGGTGGATTTTCCTCAACCTGCAGCTATCCCTCCTGTTTTCCTAGCCTTCGAGGATGCCTTCCTTGCAGCCAGCAGTTTGTCTGTCAGGCAACCACCTACCCACAGAAAATCTGATAACTTATATAAGGTAACACAGACTCACAGTTTTTTTTTTCAACCCTTGATTAGACCTTGCAGTCATTTCTCTGTCAGAAGTATCTTCTGACAAATGTCTTATGGCAGCTAATTTCTATTACTTCTGGCAAAGATGGTAAAGCATTTGATAGTTTTGGGAAGGACGTTTATATTTCTTCCACTTTCGCCTTCAGAATAGTGAATTGTCAGGCTCACATGTCCAAGTTTCTGCTGGCTTCTTTCGAGAAATATGAAACAGTTAATTGCTGACCGCCCTTCTTTGGAAACTAACACATCTCAGAATTCTTCAATATCGTCTGCCTCTCAGTTAATGAAAATCTGTTTAAAAGGTTTTTATAATATTTCTGATTTTGCATCTAGAGTAGTTGCTACTGGGTCAGTGGTAAGATTTGCCTATGTTCCCAGAATTTACCAGAGGATGTGAACGCTAAGCTTCTGAATGCTTTTATGGATAACGTTGTATTATTTGGCCTTTCTTCTGCTAAGGTACTTAAAAGATTGGATGAAAGGAGAAAGCTAATTCAGTGTGCTACTCGGATTTCTCAGTACTCAGTGCCAAAATGTCATAGACACCTCAGATCTGAGTATCATTCGAACGTCGATACAACTGGCACTGAGAGTTCCTTCCTCATTCATTTGCATCCATCCAACCAGACATTTCTGTTCCATCCGATCCTAGGTCAGATCTTATCTCGGGGTATAAAATCTGTTCTGCAGGTCAAACGGGGAAGGGATTTTATTCAGGAATCTTTCTAATGCCCGTGAAAGTAGGGACCTGGAGACCTGTCCTAGACTGTTCTTTTCTAAACCTTCACATCAGAGCTTTGAAAGTCAGAATGCTGTCTCTGTACTTCTCATTCCACCTCTCACTTTTCAAGTAACTCTGAATTTAAAAGATGCTTATCATCACATTCCAATTCTCAAACATTTCAGATTTTTTTTGTAAGATTCTGTGTGACTGGTTTACACTTTCAGTTCTCTGCTTTACTCTTTGACTTGTCTACAGCTCCAAAGGTGTTTATACAAGTGCCTGGCTCCTGCACTAGTTCACTACATGTTGCTGGGCATTCACATTTCCCATATTAAGATGACAGCCTTTTTTATTTTTTTTTAATTCTTTTATAAGTTGTTAGGAATCTATGGCTTGGGTAAAAGGCCCTTTTCTCCGACTGGGATTGTAGGAGACTATAGAGAAATATTCTCTCATTCCATCTTCACAGGATAATGTTCCTAGGATATCTCCTGGATACATGCCTCATGATGGCTTTTCTTCTTCTGGACCTTTACAAGGAGTAATTTTTGATATTCTCTAACCTGTCCCTGACATCTGCCAGAAAATATGTCAGGATTCTAGGTTTCATGGCCTCTCCAATTAGCCCCTTACTGAAATGTTGATACTCACAAGGTTGAGTGCCGACACACTTAAAAAAGGAAATGCAGAAGAAGAGTGAATATTGTGCATTGCTCTTGTCCTTTAATCCTGTGTTTGTAGGGGATCAAGCCCCCACCCCATATCCCCACACTGATTTATATTATTATGTGTGTATTTAATAATATTGTGAAAAGACAGTTGGTGAGAGCTTTTACATTTAATAACTAATGTAAAAAAAATAAATTAGGTGATGCTCCATGCCTGTTGTGATCTTATTGAAAAGGTTATAGGTCAAAAGAAATATGTTTAATGACAGATGATGCATTGATGAAAAAGATGTATTTAGCAAGACCTTATTTTTGACCACAAATACAGTGACATTAATGAATGGCAGCCTTTTAGCATTTCACTCAGTTATTCATGAACTATTGGAACTATATCCCACATACTGTATTTAGGAAAAATTGGAATGTTTTAAAAACTAATGTAGATATTTGTAGGATAGTAGGACATATACCACATTTTTGTTTAAAAAAAACAAGATCAATTTAGAGACACTTATCAGGGTAATACTTTGTCAGTAAGTCATATCAAAAATTAACATATCCTTGTAAGGAATTATATGCTTTGTAAATATATAACTGAAAGCCATAGTTTTGTACATCCAATTACTGAGGAAAAAGTATTTATTTAAGTGTTATGCAGATTGCAAGAAAAATATGTAGTGAAATGCCAGATAGGTATTGCTTTTTACATTCGGAAGACAAATTGTTGTTCTAATACACATGCCTTATAACTAACTTTTAGAGTATATTAGTTATATAGATAAAGTAAATAATAATGCAAAATATGTCATAGCTACAGATACAAGTCATTCCTTTAGATTTCAAGTATGACAAATAGTTAAATTCAGTATAAGAGATGGTGATTTTATGAGCCAGCCCAACGTGCTAGTATATAATTGGATCGTTGATTTAAAGTTATATACATACCCAGTGATGAGTAATTATGCTTCTTTAAAACCAATTTTAAAAGAAAGGTGACTTAAAACATTAAAAATATAACAAAGGTGAATATAAGGGTAGAAGCGCTCATTTATTTAATATCTTTTAGTTTCCAGTAAAATATCATTTTCTAAACATGTTATAGGTTCATAGGTTGGTACTAGGCTATCTGCCCTAGCACCTATACAAGGCTAGCCATAACAATTCCCTGGCTATTTCTTCCCAGAATATTTACTTCCCTGGTCCCCTGTCTAGCAGGGTGACTGATGTGATCCCCGGGGTGAATTTCCTATCTCCCATCCAGTCGTCAAGGTTCCTTTTGAAGAGGGCCAAAGAGGCGCTCAGCTTGACATGAATGGGCAGTCCATTCCAGAGTATGGGGAGTCTCTGGGTCAGGAACATATCCCTCCAGCATGTTTTGTTCATTGTGATGACTAGGTTTAGATCCCTGGAGTGTGTAGCTCTGAGGGATTGGGATTTCTTTAAGTGTAGCATGTCCAACAGCACTGGGTTTGACATGGCCTTGTATGTTAAGCAGAGATTGCCTCTGAGTAGGCAATATGCGACAGAGTATAGCTGGAGTTTTTTTAGACAGTCAGCATAGGGCATCTGCTTTAGGCCTGTGATTCTTTTAGTGAGGTATTTCTGTGGACTTTCCAGTTGTTGCAGATGTCTGGTGAGGTACATACCAAACGGGGCATTGTACTCTATAATGGGTCTAATGAGGGATGAGTACAGTGGGACAATGACCTCCTTTTTTTCTGGATGAAAAGCCCTTAGTGATGAGGTGTGCCACATAGAAGGATTTCCTGACTGTTGTGGCTATGTGGTTATTGAAGGTGAGACCACTGTCCACCTGTGTCCCTAAGTCCCTTATCACAGTTTCTTTATATAATACTATAATATAATAATATATAATATATGTCTATATATATATATATATATATATATATCTATACACACACACACACGCACACATAATACTGTTTATTTGTGATTTCATATAATTGCGAATCGGAGTTGTGACATAATGATCATGCAAGACAGATTATGTAAAACTGGGTGTAATGAGGTGTATAACAGATTGTAATGGGATGTATGTTTTTGTAGTATCTGATAAAGCTTTCGTAAAAATAAAGCCGTTTTTACACTTAGTGGCCATAGCCTCTTTTTGAAATTAATTAAAATGAAATACCTAATGGTCAGGATGTGAAGGACTTCAACAGATGTACCTTCTGTCACCATTCCATAACTTCTGAAATGTACACCAAGAGACTACTTTATCATGTTATATATGCATTATGTTTAAAACTTAGACTTCAGCTTCAGTTGCTGCAAGCTATCAAAAACAGATGTACATCTTTTACTGACTCATTTATTTCCCTCAAGTAAATAGTTTAAAAGATTAAACCTAGATAACAGTCTGTCTTGTCTGAAGAAAACCATGACTGACTTCATTAGGCTGCCTGTTACACTTGCAGCAAATGGTAAGCTCTGACGTGATTGCTTAGATTGAATAGACAGAGTTTGCATTCAGAATTGTGCTAGGCAAAGGAGGTCTGAGAATTCTATTCAAACAAACAAGTAGTCTAATATTTTAAATAGTCATAGGGTGGTTATATTTCAAGTAAGGTAATATTAAAAGCATGAGCCACTTAAGACTGATAATAGTCTTTGTTGAAATGCATTAATTAAATACCATTATACAACGACCCCCCCCATTAATATTCCAAAACATGCATGCTGATTGGTCAGCGTGCACGTTGTAAATTAAAGTTATAGTAATGGAAAAAGGTCCAGTCGCCCGGACTTTTTCCATTAGTATAACTCTTTTTTTTACAGCAACAGAGAACGCAAGATCTCCGTTGCTTTTTACAACCTGTCTCGCCATGTTAAACGAGTTTAACATAGCAAGACAGCTTTTAAAAAAAGCAACGGAGCATCTCCGTTGCTTTTTTTAAAGTTGTCTCGCTATGTTAAACCCATTTAACATAGCGAGACACTTTAAAAAGCAACGGAGATCTTGCTTTCTCCATTGCTTTTTTCAAAACTGTCTCGCTAAGTTAAATGGGTTTAACCTAGCGAGACAGCTTTAAAAAAAGCAACAGAGATTATACGTTGCTTTTTTTAAAGCTGTCTCGCTATGTTAAACTCATTTAACATAGCGAGACAGGCTGTAAAAAGCAACGGAGATCTTGCATTCTCCATTGCTTTTGGCCACAGCTCTGATATACTGTGTAAATATACGCATGTGCAGTACATCAGAACTGCCGCAGAATACCCAGACAGCTGCGGAAGGGCAGCAAGGAGGCATTATACAATGCCATTATTTAAGAAAAGTAATTATTTTTTATTCTTAAATAATGTCATTGTATAATAGCAATAACCCACTTCTGGGTGTGGGTAATGCTGGATTTACCCACGGTTGGCTTTGTTTGGCCACTCGGGCTTCGCCCTCGTGACCAAGCCACACCAACCGTGGGTAAATCCAGCATTACCCACACCCAGGCATGGATTATTGCTATAATGAATCATTTATTTTAGTAAATCCTACAGGCTAAATGAGCATAACTGCTTACTTTTTTACCAAATGAGCATTTAATGCAGAGGATTAAGGCTATGAGCTATTACTGAACTCCTTAGTGCAGTCAGCTGTACAAGGTTTGATTCTTTCTGCCTCCATTTGCTTACCATGTAACTCTGAGCAAGTCACTTAACCAGACAGTGCTCCTGGATTGCCCTTGAAAAGGGACAGTTGTGTCTAGTCGACTTACCTGGCTAACAAATATATAAAATAAAAGTAGATTAAACTGCATTGCATTAAACCAGCCAGTTGTGCACTTCTTGTTTTAACTTGCTGTCAGTTATACTGCGTAAGGGAACACTGTAGTAGGAAGGGTAGTCTCACACAGGATTCCAGGATTTTGGCTTGATCATCTCTTCCAAATGATTTTATTTCTTAATTTTATCTCAGGGGTCCATTTACAGATATCCTGTAGCAAAGAAAGTGTATTTTCTGAAGATATTTACCAGTGCAGAAAATATAATACATAATATTTTTCAAAAAGGTCTGGGTGTAGAAATTGATTAATGTAAAAAGACATTTATTCGTCACTAAGAGCATAAATGCTTACTGAATGGGATAGGAAATAACTTACCAGATGTTAAATGCACAAATTTTAATGCAAATAAGCCACGTGAAAGTTTAAATAATGACTGGAAGAATATTGCATACTAAGGCTATGCAGCAGCTACATTTAATCAATTAAGTGCTTTAGATAGTGTTCAAAACTTCCAAAAAAGAGTCCCTAATCTGAGGCATATTGAACTCAATTTTCAGACAGGTTACAAGAAAAAAAAAAGAGAGAGGGAGTCAGGATGTTTAGTTTACGTAGTTTTCATACATCATCTTGTATCAACTGAAAGACCTTTGGTACTTCATTATTATAATGGCCCCTCCACACATTTTATGAGGGACAAAAGAAAAATATAAAGCAAAAATCCGGACAGTTTTTGAAAGCCTCAACATCTGAGCTGTTTGCATTGTTAAGGTGTTCTCTGTCATAGGGGAGTGCATATACATTTCATAGATTACTGTTAAAACCATTACTCATTCTCTGGCATCACTGAGAATCATACTCGTATATGGTTTATTTAACGAGGGTCCTAATTTCAAAATTCAGCTGTACATTGTTTCAAGAAAAGTTGTCACTTAATATTAGATGGTATAAGGATTTGTAATGTGCATTTTTAACGCAAGATCAGGACATTTACATAAACTATCTACAAATTTTGCGGTCTTGTTCTAGGTATTAAAATGACTGCTATGGTATCCTGAGATATTACAAGATTATATACACTTTAAATGTTTAAATGTTTCATAAAAAAATAAAAAGAATAACTAAAAAAGTATAGCTGATAAAATCTTTAGATACGCATCACCCCACTTATTCTTTACGTTACTATATCGGCAGGGCCGCTATAATAAGGAAGTATTTTTGGTCTATCTCTTTGCAGTGCCAGTCTGCAGTAGTGTAACATAGTACAGTTTTTAATAAAGGGACTGCACGTTTCTCCCACTGTTTCACCAAGTATCGCTGTTAACCATAAATGCATTTTGTCCTGAGGCAACACCCCCATTTTATCCCCTCCTCAAACGTGTACAGTAAGTGGTGATATAATACTTTATGGGTGCAACATCATGTTGCTTAGAATAGGCATATGAAACAGAAGATACATTTGCTGTTATTTACACTGTGGAATGGAACTTTTTCTTTAACATCGGTATAGTGTAAACTTGGTTAATATCTATTGAAATTATTTGCAGGTGTGGGGTTTAGTACCAAGTCCACATCACTAAGCAAGCCTTTTACAAGATTCTGCCTGATGAAGAGGGAAACTCAACATACTAGAGTTGTTTAGTAATTAGTGTTTACTGTTTTGTAGTTTTAATAAAATTATTGAAGTATTGTTTACTTTTTAAGAATCTTGGGGCAGTGATCTATTCTTAAAATAATACCAGTGACAAGAATCCACTTTTGAGGGTTCTGGTCTGAGACACATTTTTAAATTGAGTGTAGCTTTAACAAGTTAGGTACTGGACCCTGAAAGCAATAGGTGGCTCTTTCACAATCTTAGAATGAAGGCTTGTTTGGACAGATACACTGAGTCCTGGAATCATACCCAACCCATACATGCAGCAAGCTGGGAAAATCAAACTTCTCAACATATAGAGATACACTGAAACTGTTGATGACAGTGGATTAAAGCATTTTTATTTTTTTTACAGGGTTACTACTTCCCTGACCTTACTTATGTATACTGGCTTCATGGTCACGTAAACACAGTGAAAAGAGAAACACAGTAAAAAGTGACAAAAAAAAAAAAAAAAAAGTCTCACAACTGAGATCTTGCATTACATAGGATCCATCCCAGTTGTTATGATTTCAACAAGCTGGGATTGAAAAGAGAGCATTCCTGGAGTGATTATTTGCTGAATGGTGGACCTCCCTTTTTGAATATGCTTTACTTTCCTCTAGGTCCTAAAATCAGAACTTCAGCAGATAAAAAAAGATTGTATTGTATGCGTTAACTGCTTATGAAACTGGGATGTTACTGTGGAAGAACACTACAAAGAAGAGAGGTTATTCTGTTTGGAAGAAAAACAGCGTGTTATCTTTGGAATAATTTCTGTCTGTTAGCAATACTTTGGTGCTGAAGTTGATTGCTGCCTGAAGAAACATAGGATAGACTGCATTAATATTTACCAAATTGATTTTCTCTTCCTTAGTGTGTGTGTGTGTGTGTGTGTGTGTGTGTGTGTGTGTGTGTGTGTGTGTGTGTGTGTGTGTGTGTATTGTACATGTTAATTATACATACATGCACAAAAAACATGTGTCTCTTTATTAAGGTCCTAGTCTGCTTTCATGAGTGTTGTTGAAACTTGGTTTTGAGAAGGAAGGATTCCTAGAGATGAACCTCTATGCTGATTTCTGCTTAGCTAAGACAGAAGATGGTCAGTGCTGTCACATTTGCCTCGTTTGCAAGTATTGTGCAATCCATGTTAGATTGTATTGCCAAGGACTTTGAGGGTACAACCTCCTACATGGAGAAGTATGGGGACAAAGCTCCCTGCAGAAAATAAAAAATAGCTTTCTTTTTTTACCTTCTCTTTTATGTTTGGCCATCTCTGGTGTAAACCAGTAATTTGTCAGTCAAACCAAATATCCCCCTTCTTCATGCTGTCTCTCATATACACTTGAGACTGTCTTTGGTTATGAGTTGCTGAGGCAGTAAATCAGAGTTACCACTTTTCTCTGCCATCCTGCCTATCTTCATCATTCAGAGGATTTTGCTGAAGGAATGGAAGGTACTTGAATTTTTACATGGTCATTCTGATCTCATAGGTATAACTTTGTTCTTTTCCTTTTCCATGAGTAAAGATCTTGACTCCAGTTATAAGTTATCCTAGCACTCTATTTCATACTGGACCACACTGGGTATTTTGAATCATGATCCAGCAGCGTTTCCATGTACTAAGCAGTAATGCATTTTAGAGTTATGTCTGAAGATGAAAAAAGTGTCTTTGTTTTTGTATCTCCTAGGATTACAGATTAAAACAAATTATCTTTCAGAGGAGCCACATCAAATAAGGTAACTGATATTGAGTCAGAATCAAACTGTAAACAAGGCAGATTTTGGAAGTGTATCAGATAATCACTAATGTTTAACAATGTGACACAAAAAATAAAACAGTAGAGGGTGTTGCAGAGAACCAGGAGGATGCCCTGCAATGGTGTACAAGCAGAGAAACAGTGGAGATGATAACAACTGTGTATCTGATGATGAGGTACACTGCTTATCAGTTGTATATGTGTGGAAGGCACAAAGGGCTTGCTTAAAAGGGAGGGGGGTTCCTGAGATAAATCATTTGAAATGTGCATTGTGATGGGCTGGTCATTCTACAGAAGAGGGTCCCTGTGATGAAAGGCATTCTGCATAAGACTGGTGTAGTAACTTTTTAGCAAAGAGTAGTGAGTGATGAATTTACACTGAGGGTCATGTTATAGGGGACTGTGAAATAGCTTAAAGGTGCCTTTAAGGTGTGAAAAAAGATGTTCTGGGATGGATGCATTGTAGGATCATTGGAGGTTACTAGGTAATTGGCCCTGGGGCCCTTACAAGCCTAGCCAAGAGTTAATCCCCAAAGAAAAAACCTCAGTAAGCACCTGTCACCTCTGTCAGTGAGGGACACAGGTGGAACCCCTGGGACAAATTTGTGGTTTCCCATCCAATCATCAAGGTTGTGCTTGAAGAGGGTCAGCGAGGTACTCTGTTTGACATGTATGGGAAGTCTATGCCAGAGGCGGGGCAGCCTCTGGGAGACAAACCTGTCTCTCCAGCAGGTTTTGTTCATGTTGCATATTAGATTTAGGGCTTTCGAGCAGGTAATGCGCGAGGAGTTATACTTACGGATATGGAGTATCTGCAGTTGGCCAGGGTCTGAGATTGTCTTGTAGGCAAGACACAGATCACCTCTGAGCAATTTGTGTGATACCGAGTAAACTGATAGTGATTTCAGCCTATCCGCATAGGGCAGGTGTTGGAGGGCATGGATTCTCTTTGTGAGGTATTTCTGTGGCCTTTCCAGCTGGTGCAGATGTTTGGAGAGGTACATGCCAAACAGGGCAGTATACTCCATTACTGGCCCAATGAGGGAGGAGTATAGAGAAAGGTAATAATCTTTTTTCTGGATGCAATCCCTTTACATGTGAGATGAACCAAGTAAAAGGCTTTTCTGACCACTGCCGCTACATGATGGTCGAATGTGAGATTGTTGTCAACCTGAGTACCCAGGTCTCTCACCACAGGTTGTGTGGTTAGGGGGTTGCCATTCATGTGGTAATCAGTAGGGGCTTTGTTTTTGCCAAATGGTATGATAATACATTTTTTTGCTTTTAGCTTGAGGCCATGACTGTGGCACCAGTCATTTGCTGCTGTGAAATCCTCTTGCAGTATGTTAACATCATTCGGGGAGTCAATGATAGCACCCAACTTAGAGTCGAGAAGATAGATGTGTGCAGTTTCAGTCAGTCCTAAAGGTTGCACCAGCCAGCCAGCTGTAAAAGCAGCATTTGTGAGACTGACCTTAATCATTTAGTACAAGGTGGTAGCATTGTTGAGGAGGGTACTTATAAAGAGATTGTTGGAGAATTGCCAGAGAAAATATGATACTTTTAGTAAGGTGGGTAAGATGATACTGGTGTCTGAAAACTTTGAGGGTGGGCCATTTGCCAAGGCAATAGAGGAGCCCAAGTCTGTTGTTCCTGAAAGTTGTGTGACCTGTTATGTTCAGAGAATAGTCTCTTATTAATAAGAACTCCTGAGTACTGAAAGTGAGCAGTTGAGAGTAATGTTTCACTCTAAGGTGTCCAAGCGCAACCTTTAGCAGTAAAGGTGATGATCTCAGATTAAGTAACATAAGTACATGTAGATTAAGCCAGTCCTTATTTAGAAAAAATTCTGCTAGTTTAGAGATAGAAGTACATGCGAGGGAAGCCAATCCTTATCACAGAAAAAAAATTCTGCTAGTTTGAGATAGGTTGTAAAGATTGTATGCCATAGAGTAAAATGCAGTATCATTAGCACTCTTGATGTTGGAGGGTAAGGATAACTGTTTGTCGTGGATGAATAACATCATATGTTCAAGCATAAACATTCAAATGTCTCCAAGAGTGATGGACTTCCATTATGGCAGCTTGAAATCATGTTACATGCTTTAGTAGTTGGAAAGCCTGGAACCCGATACTGACTTCTGAAGAACAGTTAAGAGAACAGAGAATTTCACAGTACTTAACATATTTGTCAGGTATTTGAAATTCCACTTATTGGCACATAACATATTTCCATTGTTTGCTGAAAAGTGAATGAAGCTAGTGAATTCAAGGAGGGCAGAAGTGGTAATTTGTCAGATGTGGAAGAAGAGAGAGAGAGAGTAATTTGTGACATTGCATGTGATCTTGCAAGTCGTCACTGACCTTTCCAAGGTTTCCTTTGCCAGAGATAGGCTGCACCTGTCGTCCTTGGGATTCCGGATACTGGCTAAGGCTCTTGCCACCCCTATAGTGCCTTTTTTTTTTAAACTCATAATATACACAATGTGTAATAGTATTCAAAAACAACAGGTTGCAGCAAGCTATTCTGAGCAAGAGATGCGTACAATATTAATTTAAATAAGGCATTGAATAAGTAGTGATTAATCAGGGTTAGTACAGGGACAAAGCCAGTGCTCTAAAATACTGTTTGAGGCCTTTTTTGAAGAGACTTAAAGAAGGTTTGAGAGTAAGTTTAGATGGAAGTGAATTCCAAGTTTTACCAATGACATTGGCAATCAGGGGGTTGCTGGCTGAGTTAATGGCTTTGTGGGTTTGGACCAACAGTTTAGTGGGTGATTGTAGTTGCCTTGAATTACTGTATGGCTTTATGATATTTTTGAGTGCCGGAGTATTTTTCAGGGTGGTACAGAATTTTGTGTGCTACTGTAAGCTGATTGAACAGAAGTAGGCTAGGCAGTTCTAGCCACCTGAGAAGACTGAGGTTGTGACAGTGATGTGTCCTATATGTTGAGCCTATGGCAAATCTGGCAATATGGTTTTAACAGTGAGAGAGCTCACTAAGTTCAGTTTTGCTCAAATTGGAGAGCATGGGGGAGGCATATAGAAGGGTAGAGAGTAGGTGTGAGTGGGCGATTGCAGTCCTAGCCAATGGAGTTAGAAATGGTTTGTTACTATATAAAAGCTTCTTATTAATGGTTTTTATAGTTGTATTGATATGCAGATCAAATTTGAGATTATTGTCCACTATTACTCCTAAAAGCTTAGCATAGCCACCTGGAGAGACAGAGGTACCGTTGTTGGATGTCATGGGGAAGGAAAATGGGGTGGATCTACTGGGAGGGGGGTAAAGAGCAGCAGTGTAGTTTTGTTGGGATTTAGCAACAGACGACGATTAGAGAGTCAATTTTCAACTGTGTTAAATGTGTTTTGTGTTAAAGTTTGCAGGTCTAAAGAGGAGGAGACTGTACAGATCAGGGTAGAATCGTCTGCATATTGAATGCAGGTTGCATCAGGGATGGCAGTATGAAGATTGTTAATGAAGATGGAAAAGAGTAGAGGACCTAGAATAGAGCCCTGAGGGACACCAAAAGTGAGAGGTAGCAGGGTGGACAGTTTGCCCTGCCATAATGTAGCCTGTTGTCTGCCATTCAGATAGGATAGGAACCACTGAATAGCATGGTTATGTAGGGAGATGGATTTTAGGGAATGGATGAGTAATTTGTGGTTGATCATATCAAAGGAGTTCGACAGGACTAGAAATGGGGCTGAAGACAGCCTGTTGTTGTTCCTATTTTGGAATATGGTATTTGTAAAAGAAAGGAGGGAGGGGGTGGTGCTCTGATGTGGCCTAAAGCCATGCTGAGAGTTGGCAAGCAGACCATTCTGAATGAGATAGTCCATAAACTGCTTATGAGTGCACTTCTCCATTAATTTGGCTAGTGGTGAGAGAATGGCAATGGGTCTGTAGCTGGACAGTTCTGTTGAACTTCCACCTTTGTGGAGTGGGATAACATGGGATATTGTCCAGATTGAAGGGATAGTTCCATCAGTTAGAGTTCTATTGATTAGAATAGAGATGGAGAATGCTATGACGTCGGCAGCTTTTTGTAAGTACTCTGCAGGAAGGAGGTCAGCAGAAAGGGAGGTTGGTTTTAGTTTTTGATAAGGGATCGGATAAAAGTGGTAGAGACAGATTGGAAGTTAAAGGGGGGATGAGAAGTGGGTGTGTTAGTGGTAGAGTTAGAGTGGGTGAGAGTAAGCTGGTTAGCTAAGGACTGAATACTTTCAGTGAAAAAGTTATTAAAGGCAGTGGCAACAGTTTCTGGGGATTTATGGGTGTAGATTGTGGTTGGGGTAGTATATTGTCCTGGATGAAGAAGTCTGTTAATACCTGCCCAAAACCTTTGGGTATTGTTTTGGTGTTTCAATTGTAGGTTCTGGTAGTAGTTTTTTTTTTTGTCTAGCAAAATGAGTTTTTTTGTATAATTTCTAAGTTGACGATATCTCACTTGGTCGAGGGGGGCTTTAGTTGTTCGCCATTTAGTCCGGGCTATATTTCTAAGTTTGATTTTTTTTGTTAGTTTCCTTTGTGAGATATGGAGCAGTATTAAATTTAGTCTTTATAGTACGTGCAGGAGCATGGGACTCAAGGATGCTCAGGAATTTATTGTTAAAGAAAGTTACGATTTCATCTAGTGGTAGATTTTTTAGGATTGACCAGTTGTCCGATTTAAGTTCATTTAGGAAGTTAGTAAGATTGAAGTTTTTATTATTTCTGATTGTTTTGTGTGTAGTCCTGTGATGGGTTTCTGCCTTATGCTTAATAATATGAGCTAGTGAATGATCATTTAGGTCATCGGGGGAGAGTCCCAGCTATATACAAGCTTGGGTGGCTTTTGATAAGTACCCAATCTAAGATACTTTCCCTTTTGGCGGGTTTACTAATCCTAGTGGGAGAGGTTATTATTTGTGCGAACCCAAATAGATTTATATGGCTGTTGTCATATAGGTTATTAATGATAATTAATGAAATTAATCTGATGATATGTAATGTTCTGTGCGCCATTTCTTTTGGACTTCCTCACTCTGATTCATAATGCTGAATTCCTGTTTAATTTTATATTGCTAAGAGATTATCTGCCTACATGGAGCATGTTTCCCTTGCTGCAAATTGTATTTAAAAGAATGTACTATCAAACACTGTATGTTTGCATCAGTAAGTTGTAGATGTTGATAAAATAGCTGTGTCTTGAGTTTGCTCTGATTAGCAACAGTACTGTGTAATGCTGTCCCACTGGTGCAGAATTTGAGTTTGCATTACCACTACATGTTCATTTCTCTACATTTACTATGCACTGTAATATTCTTGAGACTTTTAGGAACAGAATAGTGTTAGACATACTAGTCCTCCTTAGAATTTTGTATTGAATAGCATCTCTGTCTTTGCAGATTCTCGTAATATTCTTGAGTCATCTTTTCAGAGTCATACCATTGTGATGCTGTTTTTTTTTATTTTTGTTACTCTGTTGTACCCGTGTTGACTTTCGCCAATAGAATTCTTACAGTAGAATAGTAGAGAAAGACATTGTTGTTAACATATTTTTAGAGTAGATTATTTTAAAAGGTTTGAACTTCCCATTTCTTTCTTGCTTCTCCCTGATCATTCCAGATTCATGCAAACTTCTCATTTTCTTCATCTCAGGTTCTTTGTTCTTTCATGCCCTTTTTGATAATCTCTTTCTCAGAGTGGGAAGATTGCATTTCCTACAGCCTTGTACCATGCTGACACTTCTTCTTCTTTCGGCTTTTTTCGGTTAGGGGCCGCCACAGTGGAACTCCGGTCCGTTAATGATTAGCAGTAGATTTTTTACGGGTGCTGAGGTGCCAGCTCAATGCCCAACCTTCAGTGAAGGCACACCCATTCTACGCATGTCTTTTGAATGCCACTTGACTGCAGGGAGGACATGCAGACTCCACACAGAAGGCGCTCAACCATGCTGACACTGAAAGGGGAAAAATACTGGGTCCATCTACCATAGAAAGTTAGTGTGGGAGTTATGCAAATTTCTCATAAATAGTGGTAAAATAACCACTTCTAATCTCACAGTGTCAAGTAATACAGTACCCACCAGGCTATTTATTACTTTAGCCAACTCCAGAATCCATCACTATACCCAGCTTAATTCTACCAATTGCCTTCCTGTTACATTCTTCTCTTTTCCTTACTAATTTGTAAGCTGTTTTTCTTAATGCCTGTTCCCCACTCACCAGCAAACCTCTGCCCAATCCACAGTAGTACCCTGTGTGGTACCAACAACAAGGTGCATAGCTGTCACTAGACCTAGATGTGTTCTGTCTACTGCTTAAAAGGGATTTTTTTTAGTATCGCCCCAGACACATGAAACTACCTTCTCCTTTATCCAAACAAAAAGAAAAGCAAACTACCTCCTGTTCTTTAGGCACTCACTTTGGTTCCACCTAGTTCACACCTCTTCCTGTAAATCTCACCTTGATAATGGCAAAATCATGTCTGTTCCAAAAACTCAAGTGTTTGAATCTCCAGCTAGATATCACCTTTGATTTCTGTTCCAAAACCATACTTGGCCAAGTTACGTAAATTAATTCACAGTGTTTTTATTTCTTTTGCTCAGTCTGCATTCTACATGTAATTCTTAATAAAATATAAGTAATAGATTATTGTGTACGCTTGTCTGTCTTGTGCATAGGTTTTGACTGAAAAGAGTCCACCTACCTGGTTAACAAAATTTTATAGCAAGAGGTTCTCCTGTTGGATTCTTGGCTGGAGTGCCTTCTGTGTGGAGTCTGCATGTCCTCCCCACAGTCGAGTGGCGTTCGAAAGACATGCGTGAATGGGCGTGCTTTCGTTGAAGGTTGGGCATTGGGCTGGCAACTCGGCACCATAAAAATCTACTGCCAATCACTAGCAGACTGGAGTTCCGCTGTGGTGACCCCTAACCGAGAAAAGCCGAAAAGACAAACATTTGTTTGTTTATTTGTTTATTTATTTAAGTGAAAAAGCTAAATTTAAACTGAGGATAAATAATAAGGCAGGTATTTCACCATTATCATGACTCATCATTATGCCTTTGATAATTCTGATTTGAATACAGAATTGGCCTTTACTGTATGCTGATATTACCACAAAATGGCACAGAGAAAATCTGAAAGGAAGTCTTCAGAAAGGAAACAGAAAAAAAAGATGCAACACCCATAAAGCACCAGCCTTGTTAGCCACCCCTTTTGTCCTATAGCACTTCCCATCATGGCACCAGTAATGCCTCAGTGGTACCAAGTGGTATTTCAGGGTGCTTTTATTAAGCAGAGGTTTGTCACTAGTAAATATGTTAAATTCACAATAAATGCAGCTGCGGAAGGAAAGCTTTTAGTTTACATTTGTAACTAATTAAATTTTCATAAGAATTCTCAAAGCTTCCAACACTGTGGCCATTTCCCTTCTCATTATCTGCACTGCTGGTGGCATAAATGAGTTAAGAACAGCTACCAGAAGAAACCTAGCTATAGATGTTATGAAGGAAAATGCATTCTTGTGTGATGCCCCTGCACTGGCCCAGTAATCAAGGAGCCTCAATCCTCACCACTGGCAACAGCTAGGGGACGTACACACTGGGAGGATGACAAGTACACGCACAGTAAAGTGCAATTTCCCTTAAGGGCACACAGAGAACACAGTCAGTCTGGGGCTGGTTTCTCTGTCTTTCTCCAGATCCCCAATAAGACTCCCCACTGGCACAGCTATAGGGTTGAGATCTCAGCTGAGTGGCCAAGCCAAAACCTCCAGCACCCTCTCTGTCCAACCAGTGTTTGTGTCCCTGCCCAAGTAGCTGACACACACACACACACACACACACACACACACACACACACACATTCTTTGAAGTTTCATTTATATACAAACACACACACACTCCTGGGAAAGGCTGGCACAGATTTACTAGCTATGCCCCCTTCTACCCAGACTATAGGGTAGTTATCACTGCCACCAACCACTCATATCAGCTACTTTAAGGCCCTTACAAAGGGTGTCCAATCCTACTGTGTAATGTTACTATTAATCCAAATGCTAGTCTGGCCAAGAGCAAGCCTATTTGAGTGGCCTGTACAGTATTGCCAAATACATATGCAAGTACAATAAGAGCTTAAATATGTCTCACAAATATCAACCACAAAGATACATTTAAATATATTTAATAATAAATAATAAAAGAAAAAGACAATATTCAGTACACAAACACAGTTACTTCAGAGTTCAGAATCACAGAAAATATTTTAAAACAGCATTGCAGGACAGTTTCAAATAAATACAGAAAACATCTAAACTAATCTTTACTATATTCCTATCTATATCTAAAAGAATTACTATGCCCTAAAAAAAACTTATTTACAGAGCAAGGCAAATGCAGATGGTGATGATGAGTGGATGTTCTTGCTAGGTCCAAGACAAAATACAAAATGCTCAGTCTCTCTCTCTCTGAGAGAGTTCCCAAATTAATATCAAACATTACTGCTGGGCCAGCTTGGATGACATCACTCCTTCTCACCTGACTTCAGTTCCCAGGCTAAACAGAAACTTAACAGAATTTAACATCCCTGTGTGAGAAATACATATCTCTCAAATCTTTGCAGATCTTGGAAGTCGTAAAACAATAAAATGCTTTTACATTTGAAACCTAGTAATTACTTCTCTCCAAGATAATACAAAAAACTTCTAGCTCTAGACATTGTGTCTGCTACTGAACTGAAACTGAGAAATAACTTCTGTTTTTTTTTATGGCCCAGCTATAAAGTAACTTAACTTCAACTATTCTTAAGTTTTGCAGGGTAATCTTCTATGTTCCAGCAGGGTGCACTGCGGATAAATTTTAGTTTAGTACATAACATACAGTTCTGTATAAATCATATCAACATTCACAAATGACATAGAATTATTTACAAAATTCCAGATAGCTGGGTTCACAGCATGACATCCCCCACCCCCACCCCCAAAAACTCAAGCTAGTTTTTCAAGTGACCCTTGAGAAACGTTGCTCGAGAGGGTTGGGTCTATCTGGGAATACCTTACCCCATTCCCTGTTTTGAGAGTTCATCTGCTTTGGCATTGCTAATCCCACTGTGTTGCTGCACTGTCATATTATATGCTTGCAACCCTAGGCTTCACCTTAGTAACTTGGCATTTTGCTGGCTGCCTTGATATAGACATGTTAAGGGATTGTGGTCTGTAACTACAGTGAATTTCCTTCCATACAGATAAGGCTGAAGTTTCTGCAGTGCCCACACTATGGCTAGGCATTCCTTTTCTACAGCTGCATACCATTTGTCCCTGGGTTGGAGCCTATGACTGAGATATACCACTGGATGCTCTTCTCCCTCTGAGGAAACCTTGCCAAGTACAGCCCCCACCCCATGGTTTAAAGCATCCACTTGCACAAGTTCTTTGTTGTAATCTGAACTGGGTAACACAGGGTGCCCTCCCAAAGCTCCTTCAAACTTCTGGAATGCCTGCTCACATGCTGGGGTCCACACTAACTTATCTGACATGTTTTTCTTTCTCAGGCCTGTGAGGGGAGCAACTGTGGTACTATGATTGGGGACAGACTTTCTGTAGTAACTCGCTGTCCCTACGAATGCCCTCACTTTCTTTTTGGTAACAGGGACAGGCCATGCCTGAATGGCTTCCTGCCTGGCAGGTTCTGGCCAGTTCTTACCACTCTTCACTCTATGTCCCAGGTAGGAGATGTCTGCCATACTCACCTGACATTTGTTGGGCTTAATGATCAACCCAGCCCTCTGTAGTCTGCCCAACACCTCCCTGACATGCTGAAGGTGCTCTTGCCAGGAATGGCTGTAGATGGCATTATCATCTAGGTAACCAAGGGCATAATCTCCTTCTTCTGCTAGGATATGACCTAGCAGCCTCTGGAAAGTCACTGGGGCATTTTTCATCCCAAAGGGCATCTTCGTGAACTAATACAAGCCAAAAGTAGTCACAAAGGCTGACCTCTCTCTAGTACTGGGAGTCAATGGCACCTGCCAGTAACCCTTGGTAAGATCAGTGGTGGTAAGATACTTAGCTCCACCCAGCTGCTCTAGGGCTTCATCTGTCCTAGGCATGGGGTAAGCATCTGACTCTGTGTGACTATTTAATTTCCTGTAGTCCACACAGACCCTGGTCCTGCCATCCTTCTTTAGTACCAGCACCACTGGGGAGGCCCAGGGATTGCTGGACTCCTGAATTACCCCTAGTTCCAACATTTCTTGTATCTCATCCCTCAGAGTCTGTTTGACTCTCTCAGGCACCCTATAAGGAGCCTGCTTAATAGGCCTTTGGCGTCCGGTATCCACATGGTGCTGCAACAGGTGGGTGCACCCTGGTTCCCCAGTGAACATGCCCCCAAACTCCTGTAACACTGCTCAGATTTCTCGAACCTGGGTAGGGGATAGCTTCTGGGACATTGCTATCCCTTCGACTGAGGTGTCATTCTGAGCCTCACTGAGGAGATCAGTCACCAGATCCCCCTCAGACTCCTCCTACCATCCACTGCAAATATTCAGCACAGGGGCCTCACTATCATGGTAAGGTTTCATCATGTTAACGTGATACAATTTGTACCCCTGCCTCCTGCCTAGCAGTTTTGCCATGTAGTTAACATCACTGAAATTCCTTACCACCTTCTAGGGTCCCTCTTGTTGTGTCTGACAGAAATGAGAACCATTACCTGCTGCCTTACAGCATACTCTCTAGCTCGAGTATTCCTGTCATACCAGACCTTTTTCTGCTGTTGGGCTGCTGCCAAGTTCTTCTGGGCCAAGCCCATGAGTTCCCTGAGCCTTGTCCTGAGGTTTAGGGCATATGCCACAACAGACACCTGTGGAATTCTTACTTACCTTCCCACTCGTCTTGAATCAAATCTAGAGGTCCCCTCACCATATGCCCATACAGCAACTCAAAGGGTGAAAAACCTGCGGATTCCTGGGGCACCTCTCTGTAAGCAAACAACAGATGGCGCAGATATTTGTCCCACTCCCTCTTAAACTCATCTGCAAATGCCAGTAGCATGGACTTGAGTGTAGAGTATAACCTGTCAGCAAGACCATTAGTCTGGGGATGGTAAAGGGTGGTCTTTAAGTGCTTCACCCACAGTACTTTCACATACAAGCCAGCATTTCTGACGTGAAACTGGCACCTCTGGCAGTCAGTATTTCTTTTGGAAAACCTACCATGCTGAAAATTTCTAACAAAGCATTTGCCACCTTTTCTGTCTCAATGGAGGACAAAGCCACTGCCTCAGGTTATCTGGTAGCATAATCCACTACCACTAGCATATACTTTTTCCCTGTGGAACTTGGGGTACTCAGAGGCCCCACAATATCCATAGCTACCCTCTGAAATGGCTCCTGAATCACAGGCAAAGGCATCAAAGGGGCTGTCACCTTGTCTCCTGCCTACCTTTTGGCACTGCTCACAGGTCCTGCAATACCCTGTTACATCTCTGGAAATCTCAGGCCAATAAAAGTTCTGCATAATATGTTTCTTTGTGCGTTTTATATCCATATGACCTGCAATGGGAATATCATGGGCTATGGCTAGAAGTGCCAGACGATAGGTTCTGAGCACTACCAACTGCTGTATTCTCTCACCCTCTATCCCTCCCTCAGGGGTCCACTCCCTATACAGTAATCCTTTGTCCCAGTATACAGATTCCTCCTTCCCTTGAGAATCAGGTTCCTTACTAGCTACCTCCCTCAGGACTTGTAATGTAGGGTCTGAGAGCTGAGCCTGTCTCAACTCTCTCTTTGTAACCCTTCCCAGCTCCCCTTCCACAGGAAGTCTGGTATTCTCTGACAGTGGTGTCTCACTGTCAACCTGGGTACTACTACTCACCTCTGCCCTTGCAGTCACTCCATCCAAGGCAACATCAGTACAGGCAGTCCCCGGGTTAAGGAGGAGATCATTTTTTAGTCTGTCCTTAAGTCAAATTTGTACGTTGAAACATGTACATATGGTTATTAAATGTCACTTAGTCAAACGTTGGCCTCAGTCTAGTATTTATTTTACTTTTCTTTGCATATAAAACACTTTAAAAACCCTTCCAAACAAAAAAAAAATAATACTGTATACTGTAGCTATGCTTCCTTACTTCCTATCAACAAAGCTGGTTTAAGGCATCTTGTTATTAAATGCAGTGTTTATGAGGACTTTTTCACATATGCACAAAACCATACCTCTCAAATGTACAGATTTTCGCAGAATATCCAGATTTCTGCCTCATATTTTTCGCCCATTTTTTTATAAAATTGGGATTGTTTAGCAAAAGTAGTGGCAAATCATTAAAGACTGAAGTTAGAAAATAATGTCTCAACTGTACAGATTTTCACAAAATATCCAGATTTTAGCATCTTATTTTTGGTTTGTTTTTCATATACTTGTGGTTTTCTGGCAAATTAGGGGTAAATCATTGCAGACTGCAGTTAGAAAATAATGACAAGACATTTGAGTTTCAGACTTCATATCCTTCAGAAAATTCATGCTAATGCAAAACCTGTTATTTTATCAAGTTTCTAACTTCATAACAGCAATGTTTAAAAATTGTCCCTACTTTTAGGCATTTGTCCCACTTTTATTTATGGCTTTGTCTAGATTTCTTGCTCTAAGAGCTTGACAGGTATGATGACAGACATTGGATGTTCAGAATTCATACCCTTCAGGAAATTCATGTTAATGAAAACCAATTATTCTATCAAATTTCTAAGTTTATAAGAGCAGTATTTATTAAAATTGTCCCTATTACTGGTCATTTATCCCACTTTTATGTATGGCTTTGTCCAGATTTCTCGCTCTAAGGGCACACATAAATGGACACACACACACACACACAGTCACTTCTTCATTCATACCTCCATTCCCTCACACATCGCTCTCACTTTCTCCCGATCTCTCAAACAGAGTCACTTCCTCATTCATACCTGCATTCACTCAGACATTGCTCTCATTCTTCACTCTCGCTCACACACACATAGTCACCTCCTCATTCATACCTACATTCACTCACACATCACTCACACTCTCCCGATATCTCTGTCTGTCCCTATCTCTCTCTCACACACACACACACACACACACACACACACACACACACACACACACACACACACACAGATTTGCGCAACTTTATTTATTTATTTTCACATTATTTCCGACATTGCGGTAGCCCGTTCGTATCTGTGGGTTGTCCGCAATTCGTATGTCTGTAACCTGGGGACATCCTGTACCCACAAGCAGCTGTGGCTCACCTTCAGTGCCACTGCTACAGGGTAGCTCCTTCCCTGAAGTAACCACCTCACCAGTCCTGGCTGGAAGTGTGCGGTCTGCCTGGGTCTTCCCCATGCTACCAGTCCGACATGCTTGTCTCCAAGCCTGACTGCATGTAACTGCATGCACACACTGTACAGCTTTATCAAAATCATTCCCTATCAGGACATCTGCAGAAATATCCTCAAATGCACCTACTTGTTGGCTTCCTTTTCCACTCTCCCAGTCAAGGTGAACCCTAGCCAGAGGTATTTGAAATGGGGTCCCTGCTAAAGCTCTGACTTGAGTAGACTGCCCAAGCAAGTAGTGCTCCTCTGTAACCATTGCGGGCTTCACAATGGTAAGGTCAGAGTTGTGTCTCTGTTAGCAGTGGCCTCTTTCCCATCCACTAAGATAGGATATAAGGATATAACCTCTAGTGGTAGTTTGGTACCCTTGTTGTCTCGAGACAACTTACTGCTGGAATTTTGTCATTCCAACTTACTGGCTCTCCAACCTTTTGTTCCCCATCTTGCCTCCATGGACATCTGTATACCACATGGCCCCACTTTGCATTTAAAACATTTAACCCTTGGTCCTGGATGTGTACTTGGACTAGTGGCTTCCCCTGCTACTGGCAGACTCTGTTGGGGCAGTCTGGGCTGCCCACCATAGGTTCCCTTAGACCTATGAGCAGCACTGGGTGTCCCTTTCCTGTGCAGTGATGCCCTGCTTGCTAGGTGTAGGTCTCCCTTCTTCCCCAACTCATCTGCAGTATTGCATTGTCTATCAGCTAACCAGATTCTCATGTCCTCAGGCAATGTGCTAAGGGCTTGTTTCCTCACCAAAAGGTTTGCTAGCCCTTCAAAAGTGGTGACCTGACAGCCACTCACCCACCTATTAAAATAAGTGCTTAGTTCAGCAGTATATTCACACATGCTTTCATCTGCCTTACATCTATGCTCGTGAAACTTTTTTCTATAAGCTTCAGGTGTTAACTTATAGCATTCTAACAAACACATTTTGACTGTATTATAATTTAAGCAATCAGTATCAGACAATTTAGAAATTGCAGTTACAGCTTTACCATGGAGTAAGGGGGTCAGGGACCGTACCCAGAGCCCTTGGTCATCATCATACTGTTTATATATCCTCTCAAACATATGAATGAAACTATCAAAATTATCCCTCTCTGTAAATTGTGGAAGAAAGTTACTGACCTTTATTGCTTCTGGGGTTCGGTTACTCCCTTCCCCATTACCTCCATGACTGTGGCGAAGAGTTGGCATCTCCTTTTCATGTTGCATCTCCCGCTCCTTCTCCTTAGCCTCTAGACATCATAGTTTCTTATTTTCCTCAGCCTCTAGATGTCTCAATTTCTCATTTTGCACAGCCTCTAGATGTCTCAGTCTCTCTTCTGCTTCTATTTCCAAATGCTTGGCCTCCATTTCAAGTCTCTTTATCTCCAGATGGATTATTAAGTCCTCTGTGGAAAGGTTGAGCTGTCAATTTTCTGTGAGTTGTTCATCTCCAAGGCCAGCCTGGTTATCCTCCTGATCACTGGTCTGTGATGCAGCTGTGCCCAAAGCTACAATAATTTCTGCCTTAGCCAGGTTGGCATGCATCAGTCCTTTAGCCTGGCACATCTCAGCCAACTGGCTCTTTGTGAGCTTGCCATACTCCTCTGGTGACATGCTTGCCTACTCTCCCAGACTAACTAAGCTAACAAAAAATAAATAAATAAAACAATTGTGATGTGAAACTCTGAATGTTCACTGCGTGACTGACAGAGTACAAACACTTTCAGTGACCACTGTACACAGGCTACAGTAATTCAATATCCATACCACTACAAGCCAATTAATATGTGATGTGGCTATCTCACCACTGTCAACCAATTAATGTGTGACGTGGATATCCCACCACTGCCAACCAATTAATATGTGACACCCCTGCACTGACTCTTCCGTGTTCCAGCAGGGTACACTGTGGATACATTTTAGCTCAGTACATAACATACAGTTCTGTATAAATCATATCAATATTCACAAATGATATAGACTTATTTACAAAATTCCAGATAGCTGGGCTGGCAGCGTGACATCTTGTACCACAGCACTGCATCCTGGGAGTTATTAATAATTCATAATTTCCTTGAATAATGACAGCATAAGCATTTATAAACTCAAAACCTTAAGTAATACAGTGCCCAATCTTGCTTTATATATTACCTACCCAAACCAGATGCAATAATGGGCAGACATCTTTTACTATTATTATAACTTGTCAGTGTGCTTTACCTAATGCTGATTTGAATTCAGAAAAGGAGATGCTGTAATTGAATTCAGAAAAGGACATGCTGTATGCAGATATTGGCATGATGCATACCATTGGAGAGGTTTGACATGGGTTGTAGTTCCTAACATGCCAATTGCATGCCTACATCAATATTTTGCAAATTACATTTTGCTGCTTGTGAAGCAGCAGACCAGCAAAGTTGCTTGTCTTTTATGTTTTAGATGGAGTACATGGCTGAAGTACTTGGGGGTTATTGTGACATTTAAGTTACTGAAATAACTAGTGTGCCATAAATGCTTGAAAGCACTGAAAACAATTTGCAGTAGCTGATATCACCAGGTAGTGCACAGGTACGTGTAAGAAGGAGCTGCTTAACATCCAGGCTTCCTGTGACCTATAAAGCACTCTACTTACAAGAAAACAAAGTCTTGCAAGCCAGGTCTTGGTATCTATATTGTATTGTATGATAGTGGGACATAACTGCTCATGGTTGCAGTGTTATTTTATTTTAATGTATTGAAACAGCTAGTGTGTTTTATGTACTTTGACAAGCTCAAAACTTCTTATCCATAATTAATGTTTTTATTCCAGCACCAAACAAGTACAATAATCATGACATAAAGCACAACAAGAATTTTTTTTAAGTGCTTTAATAGCTCTTTGAAAACAGTACGCAAACAAAGTAAACACATTGGTATGCATTAACATCATCTGAAAACAAGAAGTAACTTCAAAGATGGACTGAGTATAGTGTAGTTCATTAGAATCTAAATGTTAAGTAAAAATGTATAAATGAAACAAGGTTATGTTTAAATGGTCCTTAAACAGGAACACTGCTGAAGCCACACTAACATTTTCTTAACAATGATCTGAAAAGTTACTTGTTGGTGAGGTGTGCTTGGGTACTTAAAACACTACCATGCCAAAAGGTAGCATAGAGAAGTAAAAACATATGGTAAAATCCAGTGCACCAGGTGTAAGTGTTAGACTAGCTAGCTGATAGTTCTCAAATCTTAGTAACATGACTGCAGCCTCGACTTGGGATAACAATTAGCCGTAGGTAGTCTTTGTTTAAAACTGAGGTGGCATGTCTAATACTACAACTCTCCATAGGCATGAAGTGTCTGTCAAACACTATTTTAACTGATGTTTAATCAGTTTGGGGTAAGGGCATGGAGCTGTCAGATGCAAGATCTGTCTTCTGTCTGATATGGGGTAACCTACTGAGGATTTGTGCAAAGAAATGTAAGAATATGACTTTTGACTAGCTTGTGGGTCATCCGAATGTTTGTACAGCATAAAGCATGATGTAGATTAGTAGCCCTAATGTCATTCCTGGTCTCTGTTGGCACTGTGCCCATTATTTATGCAATCTAGAACAAATGAGTTGCACATAATGACTGCCTTCAGGGATGAGGGGGAAAAAAAAGTAAGTATGCCCAAGCTGAAAATACTTCCAGAGCATGTGCTGCCCTAAAGTATAGGCCTGGCCATAATTTATAAGGGCCAGCACTACACTATACACTGTTGTTTTCTTTTCTCCACCTCACAGGTGTGTCCCTTTGGTGGGAGAGTGTGGCTTTGTGTAAAAAGGAACTGTTTTTTTATCAGCCAGGGCCCTTGTGCTTTTAAAGCACCAGTGCACATAAGCAGCAGCTGCTCTGCGACCAAGCACATTTGAAGAGTTTGCATTGAGCCTGTTGGTGTGTTTGTGTGCTAACCGGATGCAGATGTCAAGTAGGTAAAATAAGAATTACATTAAGGGCATACTCAGATTGTTGTAGCAGACTTTTAAGTGTTAAACCTTATGAGTTAGCAGATGATTCCAATTTATCAATAGTTAGATTAAGACTGTAAGTTGTTTATGTATAGTGCCATACTCACTGAAGTAAAGGATGGCTGCCATGCATTCATTGATTTGGCTGATCACCTAACAGTAAATTGAGAAGAAGTTATGAGTCTGAATGCAGACTTGAATTATATTGTGGCAGTGATGTTTCTTTTTTTGGCCAAAAAAGTCAGAAAATAAATGAGCAAGACCTGTGTTGTTAAATAATTGAGCCTGCTTTTCGGTTATACTTAGTCTTGTTAAATTTGTAACATAATTGAGGTTTCTTTTTTTTAACTATTGTCATAAATTATTGAACATTACATAATATGAATATGAATGTACTACAAAATGTCTGCAGAATATAATGTACACCTTATAGTAGGTTAGATTAGGAAGTAACTTTTTCATAAAAATGCACAGGCATGTATAAATCAGAACAGAAGCTGCTGAATTGTATTAATAAAATAACTTGATTTACAGAAAGGTGAAGAAACTGGAATTGGAATTAATAGCAAAGTAAGTACTGTTATTTGAAGATTTCAAGTATTTTAATGCAAAAACAGAAGGACAAAAAATAGTTTAGAAAGTAAATATTGTCCCAGAAATAAGTATATTCACATCAGAATAATCAAAGTTATATATTCATAGTTAGCATCAGTATTATCTTCAGCAACACACAACTGGAATTAAAAATAGTGTTACTTTATCTTGTGGACACTAACAAAAATGATGAGGAGGAACAATGGCCATGTTACAGATGACTAAAAAATAGAAGGCAGCATTTCATTTCAGTGTCATCTTAAGTAATTGGTACAGCTGCCTTATGGCAGGTAGCAAAATGCAAAACCATTAGACAGACATCAGTGTTATAAGATTTTCAGGAAAAGAACAAATAGTAGTACTGAAGGAATGCCCTCTCGCTAAAGTGGGAAAACAGTTAACTAATCTGTTCCCCACAAATTTAATAGTAGTTGCATTGCCAGGATTAAGGTTAGAAAGATCTGTAGATCACTGAATGATGGGAAATACAGTAACATTTTCATGTAGTTGGAAAACACAATGTGAAAGCTTTGATTTTTATTTTCAGAAAGTCTACCTGCTCTTTCTTATAATACACATACCAGAAAACTGAGGAGATGAATGTTTAGATATGGTTTCAATACTTAAAACAAGACATCCATTGTCAGCTGTATAGTACTTCAAATTTCACTCCTGGATGTCTCATGAATAATAAGGGATCCATGCAGAGAAATGTGTGTGTGTGTGGGGGGGGGGGGGGTTCAGATAGATTCTGCCCATCCATGATAATTGGCAAAAACAGCTTAGTCAGTTGGCATGACAGAGAAAATCTCTGATTCAGAAACAAGGTAAAGTCACACGGAGGAACACCTCATTAATGGCAAATTACTATGTCTCTGAATCAAACATTGTATTGTTAGATTAGTCCACTCTAGTGTTCTTCTTAGTAACATAAGTATTTCAATAGCATAGGCACCCCCCAACACGTACACAAACATCCATGCCCCCACACAGAAGCACACACTGACACATACTCTTGGTGCTGTTTACTCCTGTACCCAGACATACACACACAATCCAGCAAACAGACAGAGACACACACACACAATCCAGCAGACAGACACAGACACACACACACACACACACTGGTCTGCTATACTTACCTGTAGTCACATTATGAGCTGTGACCAGTCCCATAAGCATTAATGGATGTACACCATCAACAGATGGCATACACATTTTTCCCCTCTCTGTGAAAAAAATATCCTTGCAGAGCAGTTCTGTTCTAGTTAATTCCATAGGTGTTATGAATAGAGGAAAGCACATATCTAAGTGACATTGGTTCCACCCCTGGACTGCTGGATCTGCACGAGGCTTCGCAAGTCAGTGAGACTGATGTCCATGCTAAACCCACCAACAGGGGAAACCAGTAGCAGGAGATTGGTGTCTGAATTAGTCACTCTTACTGCGGGGTGGAAACCTTCTGATTTAAGTTTCAGCATCTCAGTAAGCCCTTCTAAATAACGTGTAATGGTAAGTTGTTAGTAGAAGTAATTTCAAAATATGTTATGTTTTTAGAACCAACCCCAGAGGCCAACATGATTTTAATTTTAAAAATTATCTTCTGGGAAAAATATGGCACACTGTGTTGCAACATAATTTATACTTATATAAAAATAATATTAGATCAGGGCAGCACTGTTAGAAAAACAAGCTGCTGTATGCACAATTGCAGAAACTTATTAGGAAGGTGTAAATTGATTAAATTGCTTTCTTAACTATCTTGTACATTTAGAAATAGGCTGAAAGGAGTGAAAAACAAATCACTGAAATTTATAAATTGTTAAATTGTGTAATGTTTATGGAGGGAGGCAGAAACACATTCCATTTCATTCATTTAATTTGTTTAGTTTACTTGCAAAATCAAAAACTAAAAGCCTATTTTAAGCGAGAGTAAGAAAATCAAAGAAAACTTCACATTGTCCTAAGCAGTCATGACACATAACAGATTTCTCTTAAATTTTAACATAGAACATTAAAAAGATAGACATTTAGTATAAATTATTGCAACAGTGGTATAAAATAAAATGATGAATTGCAGATACATTTTTTTTCTTTGATAACATGGAAACATCAAAAAGAGATAGTGACTAACCTTGATATACACTCAAGGGTACACCTTATATAACAACCATGTTCTTAAGTATTCTGTCCTACTTTCCAAGGACAGCTGGTTTGCAGCAAGATACAAACGACAGTGGGCCAGATTCCAAAAGAGCTGCTGTCATTGTAAGTCTGCCCTGAGTCTGAAAGACCTGCTGTCACTGTGACTAACTTACTTCAGTGTTAGGCCTGTCTATAAACAGGCTTACTATGGGAACTAGATTCCAAAAGAGCTGTTGTCGGCCTGCTCTCACTGTAAGTGGTCACTTATACTGAGAGCAAATCTTTTGGAATCGGGGCCAAAAATGTTTTCCATATGAGTAATGTTTATTCATTTTTACTTAAAAATGCTTGTATAACAGATGGTGTGTGCAAGTGGTGCGCATGTATGTGTAAATGCATATATATATATATATATATATATATATATATATATATATATATATATATATGCGCTAGTTTTACATGTTTGTAATCCATCCACTTTTAGAATATGGCACCCCGTTTCTTTATATTAATAAAAAAAACAAAAAAAACATAAAATGAACAAAGGCACTGTACATGGTAGATTAAAAAAAGTTTGACAAGGTTGCCTTATGAAGATCAATTTTTACATTTTGATTTGTATTCTTCTACAGGGGTAGCATATGTATGACATTCGGAGACAGCAGGCACACCAAATTATTTACTACTATGATGTTAGAATGATGTAGCTATCCCCTCTCAGCATGATCACACTGCTTACTGCTGGCGGTTGAAACACATGCAGTTAAAATAGATACGTTTTGCTGTCAAAGACTTTAACATTTAGTACTTACAGTATATTAAGTTCAAGCTACACCAAAACTTTGAAATCAAGTCTGGTTGTTTAATTTAGAAAACAAGTATATTCTAGCAGAATATCTGGTAGGCCATTTGTAGCCTTAACCTGTAGAATTTCTTTCATCCTTGAATCACTGAATCTGGGTTACCTATTGCAGGAGTATCTCTAGGCTCTGTTACAGTAAGTTGAAAGTCACAATGCACTCTTTAACTTCACTTAGTGCCAAGTGCATCACTGTTTATAGAATAACACAGTCACACATACTCTCCATCAAGTCTGTGTCTAGGAATGTTGACAAGTTCCTGAAAACCTCTTGCTGTGTAGCAGTACTGCTTTTGTGATGTACAGAAAACACACAGGACTCTGTCTCCCTCCCTCTGAGCTCTGTGCTTCATGACACATACACAGGATGTTAACTGCTGACCAGCATTTGAAAGAGTTTGAAGTTAATTACTGTGTGTATAACATGAACTACAATGTCTGAGTAAGACTTGACGTGCTTATGAAGGTTATAGCAATTTAAGGGTTTAAATAATTTATCCATAGGTTAAAACTGCATACTTTCAAACTAAAGTATAACTTTAAATGTTGTATCCTGCTATAACTAATACAGTCTCGGTAAGAGCTAAAACTAATTCATATTTTGTTTATTTTGAAAATTTTAAAAATGGTTATTGTGCACAGCTGATGTTTTCACCTGCTACTATTTATAAATATTTATTGCTGCAAGAAAGCTCAAGAAGCTTTTACTATTACAGGAATTTAAAATTCTGTATTGCTTCTATAAGCTTCTAGTGATTATTATTATGATTATTATTATTGTTACTATTATTATCAGCATAATCATCAACAGTTAATTGATTTCCAGTGTTAGTATTTATCATGTTAAATAGCTTGCACCACCTCATTCATTATGTGCTTCATGGAATTATTTGCAAATATTACAAGCAATTTGCAAGTTAAAGTACTGATCAGACATTAGAAAATGGTGGATGGTGGAGCGTTGTGTTGAGCGACGAAACTTCTCTCGTCAGTTTTATATTGTAAATGCATAGCACATTTCTGAAATATCAGCCTCACTTTAATATACCCTATAAATATACTTAGAATTTTTTTGTATAGGAGTCCACATTAACAGTGCCCATCAGTCATGCTGAAACCACATTAAATACTGTACACTTGCTTAGTGGTACAGCTTTGTGAATGTGTTGCTTAGATTTCTGCAAGAGCAGACTACCATGGCAGTAGAAACTGATTTTTCAGGAGCTGCATAGTTTGGATGCAGCTAGCAGTAAGATGTAATCATTTGTATTTCTGCTGATGTTCTTTTTCCCTACAGGAAGGATAGTTAATGCCTCTGGCATCGGAGTACTGCTTGATTGCTTCTTTTGGGAGGAGCATTTTTTTTTTAAATTACAGCATACAGTATTTCTTTGCAGCTGAAGGTGCTAGGGTGGCAGTTGACAGAACCCTGTATCTTTAGAAATGTAATGAAAATTGTATGCTTATTTCTTTTTCCAAATTACCTGGTTGATATTGAGCAGTCTGTTCCTTAGGAACAGATTAACCCTCACAGCTAGATTTATCACCTTTTTGGAGAAAAGGCACTTTTTTATACATTGTATCTGCATATTAATAAATTATGACATAATTAGTAATATACGGATGTAAATATTTCCTTCAGCTGAATAAAATCATTAAATTGTATTTGCAATCAAAATTTAAAACAAGCTGACAGTAATAAAAGCAGATATTTTGGAATGGATAATATTTAATTGCACATGGATGTATCAGCTAATGTTCGAATTATCACTGTGGCAGTATCTGGTCCCCCCTCCCTCCACCCCCCCCCCCTTTTTTTGTGTGCTTTTTATGCCTGGATATGGAAGTATATTTTTGTTGTTCCTAACTTTGTCCTTTCAGTGCTCAGCCTCCCTCCCTCTGTTGGCAGGAAAGGTCTGAAAGGCTTTGCAGCCAATCTTGTCTTTTAGTCAGCTCAACTTGAGCTGTCGGATAATTTGGGTGCATGGAAGATGCCCAAAAACTTTGGAAACTGGCCAGCCGTTATATCCTTGGCAAGATATAACTTGTATAACTAAGGCTGCTGCAGCAATGATTATTCAAACATTTACTGTTATGGTAAGTTTACTCGTACAACTCTACCTTCCAGAGCATCATAGCTTTAGTACAGTCCTGTCTCTCAATGTTTTCATCTAAAGAGAATTCATCAGAATGGTAGTCATGAGTTTTGTCTTTTTGAAAAAACATGCGAGTTTATTCATGTGAGTAAAGTACTAGATACTCTCCTGGCAGTGGACAAGCTGAGCAAGTGGTACAGCTTGTAAAGAATCTGTTACAGAAATGTAAACATTCAAACACAAGTGACTGTTCCTTATCCATCTCAGAATATCAAAGTGCTCCATTACTATCAGCAGGACAAACTGAAGCTCAGGTTTTAATCAGTGGATGTCTAAAATCAAAACTTCTGACGTTGTTCTCACTGTTAACACTGATAGCAATCAGTCTGCCATTCTGCTGTTACAAGAAAGGCAAAGGAAGCAGAAACGTAACTTTGACAAGACCCCAAAGAATTTGTCTTAATTAACGGAAAGCTTATAACCACGTAAAAGTGCCAGATCAAGAATTTGTGAATAAAAAGCTAATGGAAGGCACAGTACTTTGGGAAACAAAGTTTACAAATATCTTACTAGATTCAAGAACAGAATAACAGAATTTACAGAGGAAACAAAATAGCAACAGAAAATACCTTTATAAAAAGACCTACAGCATGCTGCTGAGAAACATAACTTGAAATAATCCTGACAAACTGACATTGCAGAATATAACCACTGTTGCTATAAATAGAACTGATGATAGTTTCCATGAAGGTTTGTTGGATAAATCTAACTTTAGAGAAGTGAAGTCAGTATCTTCTGAGTTTTATATTAGCGACTTGGACGCATTTTACAGAAAATTTCAGTGCAGTCACATAGCTTAACATCAGTACTACCTGCTGCTGATATAGGGACTGGTAAATTTAAGTCAGTGTTACTAGTGGATTTGATTCTTGAAAATACTTACATTTTGCAAGATAAATATACAATATTTATATGTCCGTAAATTCTATTTTCCCTGATCTGTACTTCACATGACAGACACACACAGTTCCAGGATATTTTGTATTCTGTGGAGTTCAGTTATTTCTTCAGTAAAAGGGATATCACATATTGCAACATGAAATTCTAGTAAGTGCAGTATATCATTTTAAGGGAGCTTAGTCCAGTGCGAGCTGTATATCATGTGAAACTTCCAGTCTTTGGAGTCTGTATTAAACTGTGGTGGTGTCAGGATACGTACCTCTGTGAATGCACCTTGTATTTATTTAATCTGCCTGAACTTGCATATTAGCTATTTTTAACTTGTGGATACAGAATAATGTCAGAAGATACTGCTGCAACACTAAGAAGACACCTGATTACATTAATGCTTTTGTAGGTTAAACACAGTTAGCTGTGAGAGCAGAAAAGCAATGGATTAAGTTATATACTGCAGAATGAGCAATGTTCAGCTGTATATATGCACTGCAGCCCCAGCCTCTATATCCTACTTATGTGGAATATATTTATCTGGACTGTATATATGATAAAGTAGGGTATGCAGGCATTATTATCCCTGGCTTTCTAAGTAATCCACTCAGTCATCTATAGTGATATGTGAGTCCCATTTAGAAATTGTTTGTGTTTGATGTTGCAGTCTGGTTGTGTGGTACAGTCAGCTTACACTCCATTTCTGTGACTTGTTAAAACAATACATATTTTCTTTCAGTTTAGCAGTCACATTTGTGAGAGTGTGAGTACTGTTAAAACTTAAGTGTGAGTTTTTTTGAACCATACTATAACAAGCTTGTTATGTTTTGCTTCCTATGCAAAAACCTCACTACCTCAGAGAATTTAAAAATAATATTATTGTGTGTAATAAGGGTACTTCATATGTAGCACTGGTTTATAACCCAGTTTATTTATCTTGTATGTGTGTGGATGTTTATTTTTCATGAGGTCTGCAGAGCGGAGTTCCAACACTCATTACGAGTCAACACCTTGACAGTTTTGCCATTCTAAGTTCTATCCCCAAGCTCTTCTGCCTTCCATAATGTTTAACCAAATTGTCTAGTTGTCTTACATGGTCTATAGTAAATCAGTGACAGCTTAGAAAAGCAAATGCTGATTTATCAACCTCATGTAAGCGAAAGCTTTGTTTTTAAGTTCCATGATGATAGTTCCATGGTCTTGCAAACCAGGCTTGTTAGGCTAATGGGTCGGTAGTTCCCTGGGCCCGTGGTGGCTCCCCCTTTGTGGAGTGGGATAACCGTCACTGTGCGCCATTCAGTGATCACAATGCCTGAGGTGAAGCTATGATTGAACATGGTGCTTAGGTGGGGTGCCAGTTCATTCTGTAGTTCATGTAGAATGCAGCCTGGGATGTTGTCAGGTCCCATGGATGCTGTGTTCTTGACTTTGGAGAGTGTGGTTTTTACCTGTGCAGCCATGATTACAGGAACTTTGCATTCTTCCAGTATAGAGATGGGCCCTTTAAGGGGGTGGGGTGGGGGTAAAGTTAGGTGCTATCTGCCAGGATGTTGGCAATATCAGTTGGTTCTGTATATTTAGTGCCATTGTGCTGTAACTCAGAGCAGACCTGAGTGTTGCCATTGAGATTCTTGACATAGCTATAGAATGCTTTGTGGATGTTCTTCGCGTTTCACTGTTGCAGTCATTACATTTGGGTTATCTGCTTGCAGTAGCCCTCAGTCAGCCTGATTAACAAAATCTAGGGTCCTGCGTCAGTTGCTCTCCCTTTTTCCATGACGTCAGGTCGTCAGGGGTACAAAACATGCAGCCGATGCCATTACAATAGTCTTTCTTGCCATGCGGTGCCTGAAGCAGAAGCAGTTCGCAAGTGCCAGTCGGCCGACTCCTGAAATTTTCATTTTCGAGTTTCAGAACCGAAGCCTTCAGCAAAAGTTAAGTACCCCATTGGGGAAACTTTTTCTTGCAAAAAACCTAAAAACTAAAAACTGAAATAATGTGAATAAGCGGAATTGGACAAAGCAGCAACAGCACGGACTGTTTATTTATATTTTTGTAGGAGTGTAGACATTAGTTGGATTTCATGTTGTTGTCCTGATTTTATTAATATAAATATTTTATTAATATAAATTTTTTATTTATAAGAAGTTTATGTAGAGAATATGTCTTAGTTAGTATTATTATTATTATTTAAAAAATTTGGTTTTGGTTTAAACGTATTAGCCCTTTAAAAATATTGGGATGTAGTTAGTTAAGTGTTTAATTCAATTAACTACTTTAATTGCTTTTAATTAGTTTTCTGTTTTGTATAAAAAGCTGTGCTGTGAGTATGTCATTGTACAAGTCTGAAGAAGGCGGAGGAATATCCTTAGCCGAAAGCGCTTACTATCAATAAACAGTCCGTGCTGTTGCTGCTTTGTCCGATTCCGCTTATTCACATTATTTCAAACTTTTTCTTGCTCCTTACCGATGTCAGTAAAAGTTAATAAATGCATTACTTATGGAAAGCAAATACCTCACAAAGATTTTCATTCGTACTGTATTCCTTGCCTAGGCCCTGACCACGACGTACCTTGCTGTCGGTTTTGTGCTTTATTTAATCAGCGCATTATCCATTGTTGATATATTTTCGCCTCTAGATATTTCAGTTCTCGGTTTAATTATCCAGAAATGTGGTCGGTTAGCCATACGACTACCGGGATTCCGAAAAAATGCAAAGATAAAGACAGAGACAGGCCGCCGAGGTCCAAAGCTGCCGACCACGCTTCACTTAAGCCAGTCGCCATTTCGCCGGTACTCAGTGAGGCGCTTTCGCAGCCCCTGATGCCCGCTACTTCTGACTCGCAGGCCTCTACTGAGACCCATTCGGAGTCCGGTATGCCGCAAGATGCTTCAACTTTAGAACCTGCGGATGTCTCTACCTTGGATGGGTCCGGAGCAGCTGTGCAGGCACCGGCTTCTGTGGGTGTATTCAGGCCTATGGACTTGCATGTTAAACAGATGCCTTCTTCTTCATTTAGGCCAAAATCTTGTACCATGCCTAAGAAACCGATGCCCAGGCCGCATGCTCAGGCCTCTATACCTAAAAAACACATGATAAGAATGGCTGAAGATCTTATAACTCTAATCAGGGGAAGCCAACCTCCCCCTTCTAAGAGTCCCCCCTTCTAAGAGTCCTAGGACTGAAGATGTTTATGATTCTTCTGACTAGGATTCTGATATTTCTGATTCTTCTGATGATCTGGATTTGCCGTTATCTACTTATGAGGATTCTGATGCAGAGGACTCTATTCCCTCTGCTTCTCCTCCAGAGAATTTTTCTTTTGGTGAGACCTTGTATGCTCTAAGGGAGCATTTCCATTGGGAAAGCCAGGATTTTTCTGATTCAAAAAAGAGGCTTAGGGATTTCTTACTCCTTCCGCAGCACAGGCCTTTAGCTATACCTCCTGTACTAGACATTGTTGATTATGCCTTTTCAGAATCTAGTTTGGCCCCTGATTCTTTGCCTCCTGCTCCCAGAAAACCTGACAGATATTACAGAGATGTCCTTCAAGGATGCATCTGCAGTCCTTACAAATGGGTTGTCCTGTCGTCAGGCAGCCCTTCGGTCGGCCGGATTCCAAGGTCTGGCTTCAGCTGGTGTCGCACTTCACCCGACGTCATAGCTGCAGTTCTTCGGGTATAAAGGCATCAGCCGATGCCATTTTCCTCAGTCTTTCTTGCCGCGTGGTGCCCGAAGCAGAAGCTGTTCGCAAGTGCCGGTCGGTCAGATCCAGAGATTACTACTACCGAATACTACTTCGAAGACTTCTAAAAAGCTAAGTACCCCGTTGGGGACTCTTTCTTGCCTCAGCCGATGTCAGAAAAAGTGAATAACTGTTTAACTTGTGGGAAACAAATACCTCATAAAGATTTCCACTCTTACTGCTTACCTTGTTTAGGCCCAGACCACGACGTAGCAGCTTGTCTAGCCTGTGCTTCTTTTAACCGACGGACGCTTAGACGTCGGTCGGAATTTGCCGAGCAGTTTTTCGGCTCTGATTTTGCTTATATTATGCCGTCGGATCCTCCGACTACACAAATATCCAAAAAACGCAAAGAAAAGGACCGACACTCGCGGTCCGCGGTTTCGGCCGAAACCACGGTTAAGCAAACCGCGAGTGTCTCAGTTTCGGCCGAAACCGAGCAAGCGATTCTTTCTTCAGCCGAAACCATGCCTTCTACCGAGGCCTCTTCTAACCTGGTAGAATCGGCTTCTGAAATCCAACCTGCAGTTGTGGTTTCTCAGGAATTATCTGACACTATTCCCTTGGATATTTCAACCCCTGCACGTGGAGCTGCTAGGCCTCCTGCAGCCATGTCCATTAAGGCCTTTGCCAGGGCTAAAGCAGCTAAAGCTACTAAGACTGTGCCTGTTAAGACCCCCTCTCACAGGCCCAGCTCCAGTTCCCAAATGCTTTCTCTGGCAGAGGATCTCATTTCTTTAATCAGGGGATCCCAACCTCATCCAGACAGGGCCTCTCATCCACCTCCAGAGAAGAGACCTAGAGCAGAGCCCCTGAGCCTGTGTCCTCGGATGATTCTTCTGATGATTCAGACAATACAGACCCTCCAGAGGCTCCTTATTCCCCTTACGAAGACTCTGATGCTGAAGAGTCCATCCCTTCTGCCTCTCCACCTGAGGAATTTTCCTTTGGGGAAACCTTGCATGCTATGAGGGAGCAATTTCAGTGGCAGGGCCAAGATTTCTCAGACTCCAGGAAAAGGCTTAGAACCTTTTTGCATTTACCACAACATAGGCCTTTAGCTATACCTCCAGTTCTTTCTGTTGTAGATGATGCATTTAATGATGCTTGTACTGCTCCTGATTCATTACCTCCAGCCCCTGCTAAGCCCGATAGGTTCTACAGGGTCCCGGACACACATCACCATTTATACAAGGCTCCTTTTGCAGATCCCGAGACTATCTCCCAGGGGCCTAAGGCAGTAGCATCTACCTCTGCTAAAATCCCCTCCCCTCAGAAAGGGAACCCAGGTCCTTAGAGAGATGGGGTAAAAAAGTTTACACCTCGGCTACTCTGTCAGCTAGGGCCTTGAACTGTCAATTTCATATGATCCAATATCAGGAATTTATGCTTGATCAGTTAACTAAAAAACTGTCCTGTGATGAACCTTTAGATAAGAAATATGTTCAGGAAATGGTACATAACATTCAGCAAGTTAGTAACCATTCTTTAAAATGCGGCTATGATGCACTGGAGGCTTCCTTTAGATCAGCCATGACTGGCACAGTTATCAGAAGGCATGCATGGTTGAAAGAGCAGGCCTTACCAGACCATGTCAAATCAAAACTATTAGATGCTCCTATGGACAAGGTCAATTTATTTGGTTCTCCTGCACAGCAGGTACTGAAGAAAATGGAAGAGAAGGCAAAATCTGTACAAACAGTGCAAGACTTCTTACAGGTTCAACCTCCAAGGTTTAGCAGGAATTGGCCCTCCAAAAATTGGTCCTTTCCAGACTCCTCTAAAGCACAGAGAGGCAGGAATAGGCGTTCAAGAGGCAGAAATCAATCCAGGGGTGCCTACAGGGGACGCCAGTGGCAGGGCAACAACCAGCGAGGCACGGACGCAGCCACCACCACTGCAACAGGACAATCACAGTGACTTGGCTCTGGCACCGCCTACCAGGGAACAACTAGAAGCACCCTTAGGCGGAAAGCTAGCCTTATTTTCAAAGAACTGGCATTACATCACAAGGGACAAGTGGATTTTGCAAACTATAGTCCAAGGTTACAGGTTTCATTTCCATACTCTACCAGGAAAAAGAGGAATGCCAAACCTACCACCAAATCAAAAGGCAGAAGCTCTAAAACAAATAGCTCAATTAGTAAGGATGAGAGCTGTGGAAAAGGTACCATCTATGGAACAAGGAAAGGGATTTTATTCCAGACTCTTCCTGGTACCAAGAAAAGAGAAAAAATGGAGGCCTATTCTCGACCTGTCCGCTTTAAACACATTCCTCATTGTTCCAAAATTCAAAATGCTGACTCTACAGCAGCTTCTTCCCATGCTGGGCAAGGAGTCTTGGCTGGTAACTCTAGATCTCAAGGAGGCATACCTGCACGTCCCCATACGACCAAATTGCAGAAGATACCTCAGATTTCTTGCAGGATCAGAGCATTATCAATTCTCAGCATTGCCCTTTGGCTTATCTACTGCGCCCAGAGTGTTCACGAAATGCCTGGCATCAGTAATCGCTCATTGCAGACTTCAGGGAATCCAAATTTATCCCTACCTGGACGACTGCCTGATACAAGCGGACAACAAAACAAGCTCACAGAAGACTTACAAAGAGTCATTTACTTGCTGCAAGCCCTGGGATGTACAGTCAATATAAAAAAGTCAAGGCTGATACCATCCCAAAGAATAACCTTTTTGGGTGCAGAGCTGGACACATCAAAGCAGATGGCATTCCTAACCGTAGAAAAGCAAGAACAACTTCCTCTCTACTTCTTGGCATTAACAAAGCAGGACCATCTAACAGCAAGAAAAGTACTACAAGCCCTGGGCTTCATGGCATCCTGCATAATACTGGTCCCTCATGCCAGGCTGCATATGAGAAAGCTACAGTGGTACCTGAAGAATTTATGGTCTCAACACAAACACAGCCTAGAAACCAAAATTCCACTAATCCCATGCCTGAAGCAAGAGTTCCTATGGTGGGCTCAGGACTGCCAATCAAACACAGGATTGCCCTTCTACACCATTCAACCAAGTCAAACCATCACAACAGACGCCTCAGACCTCGGTTGGGGGGCCCACATGCTGGACAAGTGCATACAAGGCTTATGGACTCAAGACCAGCTGCACCTGCACATAAATCTAAAGGAAATGCTGGCAGTAAAATTGGCAATCCAGACATTCAGACCATTTCTCCGAGAAGGGCAGTTGATGATAAGGACAGACAACACCACAGTTATGTGGTACATCAACAAACAGGGAGGCACACATTCATACCCTCTATGCCGGATGGCACTGGACCTATGGAATGTGTCTCTGAGCTACAACATTCAGTTACAAGCAATTTTTGTACCGGGAAAACAAAACATTCTAGCAGATATGTTAAGCAGATGCCCACGAATGGATGCTGCATCCGGACATATTCAAAGCCATCACAAGAAAATGGGGACTTCCAGAAATAGACTTATTTGCATCCCCACGCAATCACCAGCTAAAGAAATTCTGCACAAGGACGAACCACCCACTTGCTTGGAAAGTGGACTCCCTATCCTTCAGTTGGAAAAACCTGACAGCATATGCATTCCCACCACTTCCTTTGATGCACAAGGTGCTATTGAAAATCAAAGAGGACCGTCCAAGGATCATTCTGATAGCTCCAGACTGGCCAAGGCAACATTGGTACCCATTACTAAGGAGCATGTCTCGGGAACAAATATGGACACTACCCCTGGTTCCACTGCTGTTAACACAGAACAATTACAACATCCTGCATCCAAACCTGAAAACTCTGCAGCTGACTGCCTGGAACATTACATAAGATCAATTAACCCAAATTTATCCAAAAGGGTTAAAGACATTATCCTTGAGGCTCGCAGACCCTCTACAAGGAAAAATTATGCAGCAAAATGGAAAAGATACCTCATTTGGAGTACTGCAAAGGGAGAAGATGTGTCACGGGTAAACATGGCCAATATCCTGGAATACTTGGCAGAGCTCTTCCACTCAGGCCTGTCCTATTCCTCCATCAAGATACATGCATCAGCCATCTCAGCAGAATACAGCTTGAATCCTCCTGTCTTCTCACATCCTCTGCTCAGGCAGTTTCTGAGAGGAATCAAAAATGTAAAGCCTCCTAGGAAACCACCATTGCCAGCATGGGACTTGAACTTTGTGCTAAAAAATTGACACTTCCTCCTTTCGAACCAGCAGCAACAGCAGAATTACAATACTTATCATGGAAGACTGCTTTCCTGCTGGCAATCACTTCAGCAAGAAGGGTTTCTGAACTACAGGCATTAATGGCAGTGCAACCCTTCCTGATCTTCCATCAAGATAGAGTGTCCATGAGAACAAACCCGACATTTATGCCTAAGGTGGTATCCAGAGTGTCTTTAAACCAGGCTATCCACCTACCTACATTCTTCCCAAACCCACAGAACAGGGGAGAAAGACTGTTGCATACCTTGGATGTACATAGACAGTTACGCTACTACCTGGACAGGACAAAGGGCAATAGAAAAACTGACCAGCTTCTGGTAGCATATGCAACAGGAAGGGAAGGAAAAGCAATTTCAAAACAAACAATCTCCAAGTGGATAGGAAATTGCATTAGATTTTGTTACTCCTACCATGGAAAGAAAACTCCAGAGAACATCAGGCCTCACTCTACAAGGGCTACAGCCACTACCACAGCTTTCTTACGAGGAGTGGCCACCAAGGACATTATAGAGGCTGCTACTTGGACCTCTGTGCATACATTTGCCAAGCATTATAATCTACCTTTATATTCTAGATCCCGAGCAGGTTTTGCCACTGCTGTTTTGCAAGGGATCCTAACTACACCATAATTTAGCTCTTTTCCTCCTCCCCCAGTTTGGCTATGGTATTCTACCCATTTGTAAGGACTGCAGATGCATCCTTGAAAGACATAGTACAGTTTTGTACCTACCATAAATGTAGATGTCCGATAGGAATGCATCTGCAGTCAGGATTACCCACCCGCCTTCCCCTCTGTGGTACTCCTAGGGTATTTGCCCATCTTATAGCTAGCTGGGGGGGGATCTTTCATGGTGTATTTGTTTGTATATAATGTACATACATGCTTATTTTTTGTGTTTGCTCTCTACTATTTGGAAACATTGGCATTTATCCAAATTTAGCCTTCCAAGAGGGCACCTGGCATCTGGGGCAAGAAACACTGAGGAAAATGGCGTCGGCTGATGCCTTTATACCCGAAGAACTGCAGCTATGACGTCGGGTGAAGTGCGACACCAGCCGAAGCCAGACCCAGACTTTGGAATCCGGCCGACCGAAGGGCTGCCTGACGACAGGACAACCCATTTGTAAGGACTGCAGATGCATTCCTATCGGACATCTACATTTATGGTAGGTACAAAACTGTACTGTCCTGATTCACACAAGTTCCTTTTTAAAAATCCTATTGCAGATCCAGAGACTATTTCACAGGGACCCAGGGGCATTAAGGCTTCTACTGCTAAAAATCCTACCCCCCCAATAGAGACCCCAGGGCACTGGATAGATGGGGTAAGAAGGTTTACACTTCTGCAACCTTGGCCATTAGGACTTTAAACTGCCAGTTTCATATGTTAAGGTATCAACAACATGTTATTGGATTGCTCAAACAGAAAATTATGTTGATTCCTGACTGTGCTGAAAATAAAGAATTACAGGATTTAATGCATTCTGCTGAACAGGTTGGAAAGCATACTTTGCAATGTTGATTTGATTCATTAGAGGCCTCTTGCAGGGCTGCTGTTACTGGGTCTGTGCTCAGAAGGCATGCTTGGCTTAAGGAGCAATCTTTGCCTGATCATGTTAAAGCTAAATTGTTGGATGCTCCCTTAAATCAGGACCGCCTGTTTAAGTACAAGGCTGAGAAAGTTCTTAAAAAAATGGAAGATAAAGCTAAATCTATGCAAACTGTTAAAGATTTCTTACAAGTTCAGCCTCATAGATTTAGTAGGCACTGGCCCTCTAAGAATTGGTCCTTTCCAGCCCCCTCCAGGTCTTCTCAAGCCAAACCCAGACACAGCAAAAATCCCAGGTTTCAGTTCCAAGGGACACACAAGACTAAGCAGCGGGGGGGGTTCTGCACCTAAATCTGGGAGTAGTAAGACTCCCCCCTATGGAAAACTGTCTCAATGACTTGCTTTTAAAACTTCCAAGCACTTCCCAACTGAATGCTCCTTTAGGCAGAAAGACTGGTCTGCAGGTGAAAAACTGGGAACTAATTACCCAGGACAAATGGGTTTTAGGTATAGTGTCCCAAGGATACAGATTTCACTTCCACACATTACCAACACCAAGCGGGTGGCCAGATCTACCCCCAAATCAGTGGGCAGAGGCCCAAAATCAAGTACTCTCTCTCTTAAACATGGGGGCTATTCAGTTCAAGACTTTTCCTGGTACCCATAAAAGGCAATACATGGAGTCCTATCCTGGACTTTTCTACTCTAAACAACTTTCTGGTGATTCCAAAATTCAAAATGCTGACTCTTCACCGGCTGCTTCCTATGCTAGGCAAAGATGCATGGTTGGCAACACTAGACTTAAAAGAAGCATACCTGCACATCCCTATCAGGGAGTCTTGCAGAGGATACCTATGCTTCAAAGCAGGCTACATGCACTAACAGTTCTCTGCACTGCCCTTTGGCTTATCTACTGTGCCCAGGGTAGTCACAAAGTGCCTAGCTCCAGTCATTGCATTTTGCAGGCAAAGAAATATGCAAATATACCCATACCTGGCTGATTGTCTAATTCAGGCAGAAAGCCAAAATATACTTTTGAATCATCTGGCCTTTGTTCAAAGGGTACTGACTTGTCTGGGGTACACCATAAACAAAAATAAATGACACCTGGTACCCTGTCAACAAATTATATTCCTGGGAGCAAGCTTGAATACAACTTCCCAGATGGCTTTCCTCACGCCAGAGAAACGGATTCATTTGACAACTTACTTCAAACAAGTGGCCACAAAAACCCAGCTATCTGCAAGGCAAATCCTGCAAGCCTTGGGGTTCATGGCCTCCTGCATTCTTCTAATTCCATATGCAAGACTGCATATGAGGAAACTGCAGTGGTATCTCAAAAGCCTATGGTGTCAACATTCACAGGCTCTAGAAGAAAGGATTCCTATCATTCCTTGCCAACGCCTAGAGTTCCTTTGGTAGGCAGAGGCCTGCCACCAGAACAGAGGACTACCATTCACACTACCCCCTGCAGCCCAAATCTTAACAACAGATGCATCAGACTATGCATGGGGGGCTCACCTGGCAGGGAAGTGCATTCAGGGCAAATGAAACCCAAGTCAAATGCACCTGCACATAAATCAAAAGAAAATGTTAGCTGTACAGAATGCTCTGACAGCCTTCAAGGACCACATTCTTCCAGGACAGCTAATGGTAAAGACGGATAACACCACTGTCATGTGGTACATAAACAAGCAGGGGGGTGCACATTCCTACCCCCTCTGCAGACTAGCCATGACATTTTGGAACACAGCCTTGAGCTGCCAAGTGAATCTACAAGCTCAGTTCCTGCCAGGAAAACTAAATACACTGGCAGATGGACTAAGCAGAAACCTCATGGACCCACATGAGTGGAAACTGGAACCAAGGATTTTCATCATGTTGACAAGCAAATGGGGGAGCCCAGATATAGACCTGTTTGCCTCCCCCCAGAACCATCAATTGGACAAATTTTGCACAAGGATTCCCCACAAGCTAGCTTGGAAAGTGGATGCTCTATCCTTCAGCTGGAAAAACCTATCAGTGTATGCCTTTCCTCCTCTGCCTCTGCTCTCCAAGGTACTACTAAAGATGAAACAGGACAAGCCAAGGCGATTTTAGTTGCACCAGACTGGCTTCGCCAACACTGGTACCCCCTTTTGCGCAGTGTGCCATGCTTGGCCCCATGATGCCTGCCTCAGACTCCTTCCCTGTTGTCTCAGCAGGAGAACAAGATTCTGCAACCCCAGCTGAAAACCCTGAGCCTAGCAACCTGGCTAATTACCTAATCTCTCCTTTTACCATCCTTCAGTAAATCAGTGATGGATATCATTTTAGAGGCAAGGAGGCCTAGTACTAGAAAATCTTATGCTGCAAAATGGAAAAGATTTTGTGCCTGGAACCAATCTCAAGGAATGAACGCAGCAGTGCCCAGTTTACCTCAGATTCTACAATACTTGAATGAGATGCTTCATAAGGGCTTGTCCTTTTCCTCCATCAAAATTCATGCCTCAGCCATTTCAGCTCATTATAGTACAGAGCCTCCCCTCTTCTCTCTCACACTGCTCAAGCAGTTCCTCAAAGGGGTCAAAAATTTAAGGCCACCCAGGAGTGCTCCAACTCCAGCCTAGGACCTTAACTTTGTCTTGGAGAAACTCACTCTTCCTCCTTTTGAGCCAGCTGCTACTGCAGATTTAACATTTCTTTCCTGGACAGCAGCTTTCCTTTTAGCAATCACTTCTGCAAGAAGGGTATCTGAGTTACAGGCCCTTATGGCAGTGGAACCTTTCATCATCTTTCATGCGGACAGGTTGTCCCTCAGAACCAATCCCTCCTTCTTGCCCAAGGTCGTATCCAGTGTGGCTCTTAATCAGTCCATTCATTTGCCTACCTTCTTTCTTAACCCACAGAACAAAGAGGAATGGATACTGCACTCTTTAGTTGTGCACAGACAGCTTAGCTTCTACTTTGACAAGACTAAACCTCAAAGGAAATCTGAACAACTGCTGGTGGCATTTGCTGCAGGGACAGAGGGAAAGCTATTTCAAAACAAACCATTTCAAAATGGATAGGCCACTGCATTCATTTCTGCTATAAGCACCATGGAAAACCTATCCCACAGGGCATTAGACCCCATTCAAACAGGGCTGCTTCTACCTCTACAGCCTTTCTCAGGGGCATCCCTACTAGGGACATCCTAGAAGCTGCTACCTGGAGTTCTGTACATACTTTCACCAAGCATTATCATTTGCCAATTTTCTTTAAATCCAGAGCTGGTTTTGCCACTGCAGTCTTGCAGGGCCTTATAGCTGGTCCTAATTCTGTTTAAATTCCTCCTCCCAACCGTAGCTTTGGGAATCTACCCAAATGTAATGACTGAAGCAGTGAAACACAAAGAACATAGTACAGTTGTGTACACTTACCATAAATATAGATGTTCGAGTATATTCACTGTTGCAGTTCTAGTTACCCTCCTTCCAGCCCCCTTTCTTCTTTTGGCTATACCTCTACTCTCACTTACTATGCTCAAAAAGCGTTTTGGTGTATTTGCTTTTTAGTTGGAGGTATATCCTTGTATTTATAGATTTAATTGCTCCCCATTGGGGGGCACCTGCATCTTGGGCAAGAAAAACTGATGTAATGGCGTTGGCTGCATGTTTTATACCCCTGACGACCTGAAGTCATGGAAGAAGGGACAGCAACCGACACAGGACACAAGACTTTGTTAATCAGGCCGACTGAGGGCTACTGCAAGCAGATAACCCAAATGTAATCACTGCAACAGCGAATACACTCGAACATCTACATTTATGGTAAGTGTACACAACTGTACTTTGTCTTTAGAATCAGTGGCGATTTTGTTTTCGTAACTAGCTTTGGAGGATTTTATGAGGGATCTCAAGCTTCTTACTGAGGCTAACCAGGGAGTTCCTCCAATCATGGGATTTTACTCTTTTTTTGCAACAGTTTCTTCCTTCTGTTGTAGAGTTTGTTTATGGCAGGGGACCACCAGATTGGCTTCCTTTTTTTGGAGGCTAGCATCTTGATTCTGTTAGGGATAGCACGATCCATGCACTTAGTGCTTATAAAGTGCATTTGTGTAGGATTCAACAGTCGTATCTCTATTGTCCATCTGCATGGGTGTCGTTAAGTTTGCCACTTCTGTCTTAAGAAGCGTGAAGTTGGCTTTGGAGAAATTTTTTATGGTGGTTTCCCTAATGGGGGGTGGGGGCAGGATGTGAATTTCTTGTGTTAGGAAGCTGAGAGGTTTGCTATGAAACTGTAACGTTTAACATTACCAGTGACTGTAATCATACCTCCCAAATTTCCCTAATTTTGCTTAAAATGTTTGCCCTGTCTCTCATAACACTTTTGATTTAAAATTTTTGCCCTGTCTCTCATAACACTTTTGATTTTTCTGGTGAATCACTTAGGATTAGAGTAAGTCAATAAAGCCAAACAACTGTCATACCTCTTACTGTTCAGAAAGTGCATGCCATTGCAAAACCTGTTTTTCTAATATGAATTAAGGTTATATTTTAAAACTGCCCCTGGTTTTGGGCCTTTGTTCCCCCAGTTTCCGTTAGCTCTATTCCTGATTCTTGAGCAAAGAAGTTGACAGCTATGACTGCAATCCCTTCAGTGATTTATCAAAAATTTTACAAACAGCTAGACAAAATTATGCAGCAAAAATATGGACATACTGTAAAATTACTTCAGAGGTATGAGTTTGGGATGAGTTCAACAGGACGCAAACCCCAATTATAACCGGATCAGTATTCTGATAACATTTGTAGTGTAAATTTCTACACAAGACATTAAACAACCCATACTCAATATGACTTCAAATGTGTTTAAAGGTAAACTATGAATAAAGCATAGCAATGACATCTGGGCGCTATACATAACAGTTGCTGTGAGGGTCTATTCCACACCATTTGGTCTCAAACGCAAGTTGATTGTCCAAAATATTGTGTATTTCATTGATACAGGCAAAAGCTGATGATCTCCAGATCTCATGTCCCTCCCTCTCATCCTCTAACTTGCCTTTGTGTCACTTTTACCAAATGGCTAGCGTCTAACTGCCAATATGATGCTGGGTAATGATTTGTACAAGCTACTGCTGTTACAAAAAAAATATCCACAGGAAGGTCTCATCCTTTCCACCTCCTAACATTACAGCAAACATTTAATCAAACCTACCATTTAATTAAACCTACTACATAGTTATAATTCCTGACTGTTTTCATTTCAACTGACTGCAATGACCTGTTCTAATGGGATGCTTTTTTGCTCTCATGCCTGCTGACCCATTAATATACTTACAAAATCCACAATGTCCAGAGACAATACTATGACAGTGACATCACTAACATATCAAATTAATGCAAAGTTTTTATGACAAAAACAAAAATAAGCTGTAAGCTGCCCATTAGACATTTTCTGGTATTCTGCTTAGTGCCTACCTTTGCATGACACAGCTACCAACATTGACACACAGACCAAAGTATGTAAAATAAAAGAAAATTAAATGAAAATCCAAATACTATCTAAATGCTAGATTATGTTGCATAGCCTTCATATCTTAAAAAAGAAGACATTCAGAGTGTGGAAAAAAACACATAAAAACAGCATTAGCCAAAGACAATTACCTGTTTACAGCTATGCAAGGAAACTGAACTCTGCTTTCAAAACACCACCACACTCGTGTCCTGATGAACAACAAACCCCAACATAAAACAGGAGGAAACCCAAGCACTATTAAAATGCAGTAACTGCCTGTTGTCATCTCTTTAGCATATCCTTGCTATTACTTAAAAGTAGAATTTCAGTTTTCTGTTACTGTCACGTCCTGCACTGTGTTGACGTTTTAAACCTTTACTTACTTGAGATTCGCTGTTAGTGATAACCTTACCCAGGTCATTCCTCTCAACTCTCCAGGGTTTTGCAAGATGTCCCAATTTCACAAATCATCGTTCCTCAGGTTTTGATAATTAGTATGTCGCTGATCACTAACAGCAACCAGACATACCTCTCAATTGAACCTCATTATGATAAACGTATGCATACCTCATTTGGGATCTTAAAAAATTCATGTTCCACATTGAAAGGGTTTGTCACATGTTCTTAACTGATATCCTTTGTTTTTAATTTTTTAAATCTCCCACCAGTCCTGCCCCAGTCTGTTAGACCGGCAGGCAGTCCGGTACTGCTGCAGCACAAGGCTGATGTCATCACGCACACCCCAGCATGTTGATGATGTTGTGGGATATGCTGGCGAATGTGATGATGTTAGCCATTACTTAAAAATTGTAAATGAAAATAAAAAAAAAAAAATGGATAAACATATTATCTATAATCAAATATGAAATGCAACAATTTTAACAAGGATATTCTCAGTGAAACACTAAAACAGTATAACTGGAATGTACTTAGAACAATGCTACTTGATACAGTTGTAGAGCACTTTAGTAACATATTCTTACAGACCTTAAATGATCTAGCACCAATACATAATAAAAGTTTAAAGTCCAACCCCATACTATGACTGACAAAAAAAAAGACAAAAAGGGATAAATCCTGGAACAACTGGTATAAAAATAGAACTCAAAATGCCTTCCAGCAATTTAGATATCTTAGAAATCTTGCAAAACTCCATGTCAAACAGGATAAGCAAAGATACTATACCAACCTACAAGACAAACATAAAAACAACCCAAACCTTTTTTGGTCATTAGCGTTGTCGCCTCACAGTAAGACACTGTCCGGTTCGATTCTCAGCTAGAGCGTCTGCATGGAGACATGCGTGAATGGGTGTACCTTCGTTGAAGGTTGTGCGTCAGGGCTGGTAACTCGGCACGTAAAACTCAATTACCAATCATTAGCGGACCGGAGTTCCGCTGTGGCGACCCCTAACTGGAAAAAGCCAAAAGACACAAACAAACTAAATATACTACTCCACCCTGGCAAGACCATCACTCCCTCTCCAAAAACAGACAGTACGACAAACACTATCCCCACAAAGTTTAATTTGTACTTTATACAATCAGTATTATCTTTCTTAGACAATAATACATCTGCCCCCTCTCTACCCCGTCCAATCAAAACCATCCACAGCTGTTCAGTTTTAGTCCAGTACCTAAGTCGCTCATAAGGAAGTCGATCTTTTAACTAAAATATACTTCTGTAGCTGTAGACCAACTACCATCAGACTACCTAAAAATGACCACAGAAGTCATCTCCTTCTCATTGTTCATACTAATTAATAGGTTCATTGCAGAAGGATACGTCCCATCACTGTGGAAAAAATCCTACATTATACCACTGCACAAAGGCCGCACAACTACAGAGCTCAATAACTAAAGACCAACAGCGATTCTCTCCCCCTTTTCCAAAATATTAGAGAAATGCATCCAGATGCAGCTGATGCAATGCCTAACATCAAATAACCTGCTCTCAGAAACACAACATGACGTTAGGCCCCAGCACAGCACCACTACTGCAATACTGCATTTTATCAATATAATAAACCAACATGGAAACAATGGTCTGCTTGTGTCCACCATGTTCTTAGACTTGTCAAATACCGTCTCACACCAGCAACTGCTCATTTGACTCTTCTCAATAGGACTTTCATAATACTTCTTGTGGTTTCTTAGTTACCTATCTGGAAGGCAACAAACCTACTCATCCTTTCATCTAGTTACTGCAGGTGTCCCTCAGGGCTCTGTCCTCGGTCCTCTCCTATTTAATATATTTATTAATGACCTGGACACCTCCACTCACCATACTAGATTAGTTCAGTATACAGACAACTCAACAGTAATATGTACGGCCTCAACAATAAATAAGCTCCAAGACATTACCCAAAAATCTTTCTCCTCTGTAGAAACATGGCTCAAAGAATCAAACCTCCTCTGAACCCCAAGAAAACTAAGTTAATGCTCTTAACTTCAAATATTTGCCAAAATCAAAAACAATTTTTTTTACAATAAAGTCAGCAAATAATACTGTCATCGAAACTGTAACTCACAGTAAACCTATAGGCATTATAATAGATGACAGTCTCAAATATGACCGGGATGTACTGCACACCATTAAATCTACACACCAGAAACTAGGCTCCTTTTATAGAATCAATGGATTCCTTACAGATACTGCAAGAAAAACTCTAGCCACCACCTTGTTATTGCCAACTCTCTTATACACCACTCCTGTCCTAACTAATTAAATGATATTTAAAGAAAGAAACTTGCCTTTTGCTACAATAAAATAGCTAAATTTTCCATCAATCTCCTTCATAGGGCCCACCATTAGCTTAAAGCAATTAAACTGGCTTGAACCATACAACCACCTAACATATTCACAACTAACTCCGGCACACAAACTATCATTCAGAAAAATGCCCTACACTACATATCTTACTACTGACCCACTGTTCAGCAAGGGACTTCAGCTCTAGCAAGGAATTCTTTTTACTTGCAAATAAGCTAAATAATGTTGCAGGAGATTCGCTGTACTCCTAGGACGTTGCTAAACTCTGGAGTAGTATCCCCACACAAATAAAACTCTCCAACAAACTGAATAGTTTTAAACCACTGCTTAAACAACATCTTAACCAATCCTGGTCCTGCACATGCTCATCACAAGGCTGAAACGTTGTGTTAACCTTACAATACTCTCCAAATACTCTCCTTAAACAGAATACATTTAACCTCTCACTGAAATGACAAAACAATATTTATAATTAACTGCTGCCTGTACAATCCACTAAGTTGCACATGGGACTTCTCTTTAGTAACTTCCACCTCTGTAAAATCTTAGAATGTATAAATGTAACTGCTGTTTGGGTATAAATGTAAATAGAAATGTAGTTATTCTGTGTTTAACTGGGACTTAGTATAATGCAATGTAAGCAGATAGATCTCTTTTCCCCAGGCCTCCATTGAAAATGGGTGTTACCCAGTCAGAGTTTCCCGGTAAACAAACACAAATAAATAAATAAATAACATTTGTATACAACCTATGCTTCTGTAACTATCATGAACCACTTGGTTGATATGATTAGAAAAACTCAAAGCTGGCTCTACAGCTTCAATCACTATGTGCTGTACTAAGTATTCACCTTTCAATTTATGTCTCCAAAATGTCACATGCTTAGATTTTAATGTAATTACCAGCATATTATTCTCCTATGCCTAAATGGTCAGTTTAGTCAAGTTCTTTAGCATGGCATGCCCTATTTGTAACTCATGTAATCAGTTTACCCAATTTTAAGTCATCTGAATAAAGTCTGTAGAACACCTCGGATGAAAAAGGTAGAGTTGAAGGATAGAATTTAAATGGGTGCGGGCCTAGGACAGAGCCCTGTGGGACACCCTGACTAGAACCTCGAATTTCACCTGTCCAGTTGCTGTATGATACTTGCCATGTCCTATTTGTAAGCCATGCAGCTTTCCATCTTATCAAGAGTACATCAATACCTGGTTGTTTTAATTTATTGATCAGTGTTTTGTGTGTGATCCTGTCGAATGCTGAAGTTGAATCTATGTAAAATACATCACAGCACATTTGTTCATTCATAGCTATTATATTGTTATGGAACATCATGTTACAGGTGATAATAGATCTGTATTCAACATATGCATGCTGATATATGGTTTCAAGTCCCAACCTATCCAGTTTTGACAATAACCTATCCAGTATTGCCTTCTTCATTATTTTTCCACAACATGAAAGTAAACTTGAGAATCTTCATGACTCTGGGTTTGTCCTACTCCCCTTTCTCTTAAAGACAGATTTAACAAGTGCACATCTCTAATCTTGAGGAATCTCCCCATATTTATACAACCTATTATGTAATAGATGTAGTGGTACTGTAAGTTCTTGCTGAAGTGTTTGCAGTTTTGTTTGGAACTAGATTTCTTTTTCAGTAGGATTGCAGTATCTGAGGTTACCTCAGTGTCACTAGAACAGTTTATTTCCCCCTTTGTGGAACCAAATTGCTTTACATAAGATTTTGTAAATATATCTGTGATCTGTTGTGTCTGAGAATAAATTTTTGAATCTACACACAGTTTATCAATTTGTATATCTTTACTCCTTCCACATCTTATGTAGCCATAAAATGATTTTTTGTTATGCTCAATGTTGTTGTGTTGTGTCTTTCGGCTTTTCCCGGTTACGGGCCGCCACAGCGGAACTCCGGTCCGCTAATGATTGGTAGTTGATTTTTACGTGCCGAGTTACCAGCCCTGATGCACAACCTTCAACGAAGGTATGCCCATTCACGCATGTCTCCACGCAGAAAACGCTCTAGCTGAGAATCGAACCGGACAGCGTCTTACTGTGAGGCGACACCGCTACTGCAGCACCACCATCGCAGGCCCTTTGTTATTCTCAATATATTTTATAAATTTACTTCAAATTTGCCTTGATCTTGTCTCACACTGTTTACTTTCTTTGTCCAGCTTGTTTATTTCACTTTTCAAAGTTGTAGTTCAACATCTTTTCCATTTGTTATATTTTTGTCTCTCACCTTAATCAAGCATCTAGTTCTTATGAAAATGTATCTGCCTGATCTTGTGTGCCATATATATATATATATATATATATATATATATTTTTTTTTTTTTTTTTGCATTCAAACTATTTCTCTTTCAAAACTTTCCAGATTCCTTCTGCGTTTTTTTCAATGGATGTATCGCTCCAGTTAGTTTTAGTGACTGTTTTGCTTCCGTGAAATCGGCTGTTGATCTTCTGTCCATTAGTTTAGATTTCAATTTGGCAGCATTATCTAGCAACAAATTTACTTGATAACCTTGTGATCACTGCACATCAGCAGTGGTAAAACTAGATATGAAGTAACAGTAATTTCTTTAGGAACACAATGTCTAGTATATTCTGTTCCCTGGTAGTTTTGTTTTACAGTTTGAAGCAATTACTGTTCATGAACATGTGTTCTGAATAATTTCCTTACTAATGTTGCTGAAACAATATTATTCCAGTCTGTTTCTGGTAAATTTAAGCCCTCAGCCATTGTTAGTTTTCCCTCCTGTGTTTCATGCAAGAAGTGTATGAATTCCTCTAGGTCATCATCACCTGATTTTTGTGGTCTATACGCTCCAGTAATTTTTATATGTTCCAGGGTTGTCTTTATTGTCACAGTTGCATAATCTGTAGTAGTGGTGTTATCAGTGAACATGTTAATAATCACAGGTCAAACAACTGTTCACCTGATTTTTTTTGTGTGTGTGTTAGAATGTGTATGAGAGTAAAAACATTTATACCCTGACAGAACTGATTTTTAGTCATTGTTGTTTAACCATTTTTCCCAAACAACATCAATCTTGTGGGAAAGTATCACATTTTCCAATAAAAAACTTTATTATTAATGCTACTGTCATTAACAATCGTCAGAGATGCATCAAATGTTGCCATCTGTGAATTGTTAAATTTTCAACCTGGCAAAAATCCTACCTTGTGTTTGTCAAATACTAAAAAATATTTGCTGCAAAAGTTCTCTTCCAATTTTGACAAGTGCACGCCACCTTGTCTAAACACAGCTGTGTCCAAAATTAGGCTCGGATGCTCTACACAATTAAATTTTTTTAAAATGAGGCATTTTTCCATGCAGGTATTTACCTAAATAATAATTTAATTCACAGTGACCTGACTCTCCTTTCTGTGTGTGATGTGTGAAAAATATGTCCTAGCACCTGTACAAGTGATGCTACATAAGAGGGCTGCAAGTTCTCCGCTGGCACTCAAAGGGTCCTTGTGGATGAGAGCTGTACTTTGTTACGTTAAGGCATTCTAAGACCTGTCTCACAGCCTCTATTTTTGCTCCTGGCCAGCATAACGCTATTCGATGTTTATTGTCTTCTTTGCAAGTGTAAGTATCAGTTCCTTTAATAATTTAATCTCCAATTACAAGAACAACTTTTCTGACCAGATCTGAGGAATCGTCATCTTCTAATCCAGTAATATCAGGTCTATCAGTTGTTACAAATGAATGATCTTCAGCTCCATTAGTCTTATTAATCCGACTGTTTTCATTGCTTATTACATTTGCAAGCATATAATTCTCAACCAGATGGCTTTGTACATCCACAACTTGAGCCATGGTGTCAACGTCTATCTTTCTCCTCTTTTTTCTTAAAGTAATCTTCAGTTCTTCCACATTAAATTTTGATTTCTTCCTTTTCACCTGCCCCTTACTTCATTTTTCTACGGTGACGTTTTGGAAAAATTATGCATTTTTCTGTAGACTGAATGTTTTCTGATAGAAAATGTTATCTCATGCCCTGTAATCTGTGTGTTACATAACAAAGCAGTGTTGGTTTTATTATGTATTCCCTTTGCTTTACAGACATCTGTAAGTTTCATTTTCTGCCTTATTTGTTGTGAACTTTTCCCTTCTTTCTTTTCTATTTTCTTTTATATGCCCAGAATCCTTAGATCAGTGAATATTTGTATCCAGAATTCTAAAGTTGTCAGTGGTATTATCTTGTTTAATAGGGTTTGAGTGGTTTCTATAGACATTTCCTTTCCTAAATGTGCTCTATTTGCTCCTTGCCTAACATTATTTATCTCATCAGTCCTGTCATTAATATATGCAGCAGTTCTCCAAACTGTACCAATTTCCAAAACTGCAATCATCATCAGTAAGCCTAGATTTCATACTAATAATAGTAAGCAAATCATCCAACCTTTGACATGAGGAACAGAGATCACCAGTGTTATCAGGTGTTACCTTTGCATATACATAGCATTTAGTACATTGTACAACAAATTTGTGCTTTAGCAAATCATTAATGGTATACTCATTTAAAGAATCCATATTCAGCTGCAAATAAATAATTCCAAAATAAAAGAATAATCAAAATCAGTTACCACAGGAAACAGAGAATTTAAATCAACTTTTATGAGAAAAAATCACACACTGTACCACTAAGTATTAAATTAAGTACAGTAAAGCTGTTTCTTTGACTGTACATGTTGTGAAAGTCACACAAACGCTGGAATTCCTTTATGTCATGCGGAGTAGCTTTTGTTCACTATTGCTCGCAGTCACACCTCTTAAACAGTAACTTCAATAAATCACACCTCTTAAACAGTAACTTCAATAAATCACAAACCAGTTCAAATAAAAACTTCTGTCACCAGGCTGCTAAATGGTCAATCACAAACCAGGACAGGGTTGTTTAGATAAGCCCTGGATTGTCCTTTCTGCAATCTGTGTGAATTGATAGTTGAAGATGGCTATAGTTTGCCTGACACCTGTCTCCTTCTAACAACAAACAGGAAAATTTAAAGGTAAAACAAAAACATATAAAGCCAAGTACATCTTCTTGTCTACAACCTACATATTTCTTCCTACAAACAGTGAAAAATACTGGTAAAAAATAAAATATAAATTTAATAAAATTTCTCTTACCTGGCAACTGCACAGTCAGTCACAAACCAAGACAGCAAATTGTTTAGATAAGCTCTTGGTTCTTGGTTTTGTGGCTGCATTGCAGGCCGCAGGATCTTCCAGTAGAGGAGGTTGTTAGTCTGCATTTTGTAACACCTTTATTGAATTATCACTTGTGAAATACTTATATTTATATAAAAGTAATAAAACCACAAATTCACATTTAAAAATATTATATATCACATCCATCCACAGTCCCCTTTTCCTCATTTTTGCACATTAGGTTGTTGGGTCACTTCATCTGTGACAATCATCTTTTGCCAAGGTGCACACCATCAGGTGGCTAGATATATATCCTTAAATATAGGCAACATTACATAAATTATTAAATTCCTGCTTTTTCTTAACCTCATTCCTTCTCTAAAACCTTTTTCTGCATGTATTATTTCCACAATTTCCATTTTTTTCTATGTAATTTACTCCTACCCCTTTTCTAAAGATCCCACCTCCTCTTTTCTCTGTTATAATATTCAGTACTTCAAATATACTTGGTTTAGATTTTGATTTCCATTTTCTTGTAATTCTGCTTTTTTGGCAGCCATGAGAATTAAACTTAACAAGACCTGACTATATTTAGGCAGTTTAGATTCTGTATCACAGCTCAATAAAAAAAGAATTTCCTTAGCTATACGCATTTGCTCACCCAGTATTCCTGACATAATACTTTGTAGGGAATTTTTAAAGTCTGCCAACTCATTACACTTCCAAAACATATCTTCCCAGTTACCTCTTTCTTCCCATCACACCTCCAGTGTTTGCAACCTACCAAGGAATAATTCTTTGTGGTCTGCTTGGGGTATAAAAATATCTATGCAAACACTTCCAGGCAAAAAAGTCTAAATCTTCTAGACTTTGTTGCATATCTCCTCCCATTATTTCTTTGTGAATTGCACATTTAATCTCTCTTCCCAATCTTTTCTGATCTCTTCTGATTGATTCCTAATTATCTCTTTTTAACAACAAATTATTTTCTAGATTCAGTTAAAAACTTAATCAGTGCAGTTCTTTCATTTAGGATTCCCCTCCATTTCTCTTTGTCTGTACTGTTGATATCAATCCCTGAGAAGGGGAGGCGATCACTAGCCTGCAGTCCAAATCTCTTCTTGGCCTCTTCCCATTCTGTTACCTTTCCTTCTCTAATTATTTGTTCCCATTACCTTGGTTCCTTTTCCAGCTTCCTCCAGTAAATTCCAGCCCCCTCTTCTCTATTCTCTGTATTCGTAATTGCAGTCATCCCTATCAACAGAATCACATTACTCCATAACTGTGTTGGCTTAGTTCTTAGTATGCTTTTTGCTACTTTATGAATATAATATTTTGTATGATTGTTATTATTCTCCTTAAGGATCTGTGTCCAAAATCCCATTCTTTCCATATTTCTTCAATTACTCCTCTGCTTCATCATCATCATTTGCCAGTTTGAATTGCAGCTTGCTGCTTCTGTTATGTATGAGAGCCTTAACTGTGTAGCTCTAAAATATTTCTTTAGATCAGGTAATCCTAAACCTCCATGTTCTATTGGGAGGATCAGCTTATGCTACTTGACTCTTGCCCTCTTTCTCTCTCTCAGACAGAATCCTTCTACTGTTATTAATTAATGTCCACAACTTCTCCTGTGGTTCATAAAAATATGCTTGACCTGTGTATAAAACTAAGAGGATTAAAACATTTTTACTGCTTGTATCTTGCTATCCATATCCATACACAAGAGCATCCAGTTTCTCACTTTTTGTATTATCTTTTGTTTAGTCTCTTCCCACATATCCTTAACTGCCATAACCAAATCCTTTTTAATCCATACTCCTAAAGACTTCATTTTATCATGTCCCCATAAATATGGGTACTGCTGCACCACTTCATGTGTGGGTACATAGTTTATAGCTATAGCCTTCATTTTATCTTCATTAATCTTATATCCTGAAAAGACCCAGAAATATCTCAGAATATTCCACAACACTATGATGTCATTTTCTCATTCCATCAGATAAAAAATTATATCATCTGCTAATAAAGCCAACTTTTCTTGAACACTGTACCATTTATATCCTTTAATTAATGAGCCCCTTATTTTCTTTGCCAGTGGTTCCAAATATAGCATAAATAACAAAGGGGAGAGAGGACACCACTGCCTGCTTCCTCTGTCCAGACACAACTAATCAGAGAGGAACCCTCCCACTTTGATTTTTGCCTCTGATCCCTCATATGTACGTCTAATTAACCTTATTTTTGTATCAGGAAATGCAAATGTTCCATTGCCCTACTCATGAAATCCCAGCTTACTCTGCCGAATGCTTTATCACTTTCTTCCTAATTTCCAGACTTCCACTGGAATACCATCTATTACTGGAGACTTTCCTGAAGATTGGTTATACATCACTATTTTTATCTCATCTCCTCCTATCTTAACTGTTAGCTGTTGAGCCTCCTCTACCTCTAACTATGGCATATTTAAGTCTTCCATAAATATTTCCATTTGTGCTTTTTCCTGATTTCCCAATTTCTCTGCTGTATACACATGTTCATAAAATTTCCAAAATACCTTTAATACTTTTAAGGATCTCTTGTAATTTTTCTTGTCATAGGCTCCCTATGTTTGGCAACAGCTGTTTCTACTTTATGTTGCCTAAGTCATTGTGCCAAAAGTTCTTGTGCTCTTGTGTTATCATTAAAGAAAAGTTGCTTAGCAGCAGTCTTTCTAAGGTCATGCTTATTATCCAGCTCCGTTAGTTTCTCTTTTGCAACTGTGCCTCCTCTTGTTGTGTGAGTCCCCTTATTTTGTAATACTCTAACCTTTGTCAGACTTTCTAAATAATTCTTATTACTTCTTAACCAGATCTCTTTTTCTTTTATTAAAACCCTATTTTTAAACTCCACTTTCATTATATCAAACTCACTAGCTATAACTTTTGGAGTACTTTCTATCTTCTTTAGTAACTCCTGGATAATTTCCAGTATGCCTTCCTTAAATTCCTCTCTTTTTAACAGGTGGCTGGGAAAGCAGTTTTACTTCATCGCCTTGCATTTTTATCTTAGTAACTATTGGTGCATGATCTGAGCTAGTTATGGGATGTGTATCAAAATTCTGAATTAAATAGATGTCTTCCTGTGAAATATAATTTCTATCAAGTCTAGCTCAGTTACTGCACCTATGGAAATATATAAATTCTCTCAGAGTTCCTGCTACTGAATTCACGTCTTTCATACAATGTATTTTCATAAATATCTTCATAAGTCTGCCATCTTTTGGTAATATTTCCCTTATAGGCCCCTCAGATATATCCTCATTGTTGCAAATCAAATTCTAGTCCCCACCTGTAAGTAATATTCCCTGCTAAAAGCTAATTATTTCTTCCAGAAAATTTTAAAGATAAAAAATAGCAGTTTTAGGTGGAAGATACATACATGCCAGTGTAATCCTCATCCCTTGCCAGTAGCCCCTTACTACTACAAATCTGCCATTATTAACTTTTGTTTTCTCTTCTATCACTACTGGAGCTCCTCTAGCAATTAATATATAAGCATTCCTCTTTAACGTTGTTCTTGATATTCTGCAAAATATCCATCCTGAAATCCTTTCCTTATCAATTCACATGCTCAATTAATTCCATATGTCTCCCGTAACATTGCTTTTTGCACTTTGCACTTCTTTGTATAATTAAGTATTCTTTCCTTTTTATCTCTACCTGTGACATTCCAAGATAATATGGAAAGTGCCACCATTATGGTAAGAAGTCATTATTCCTACCTATTATATATGGCAGCTTTTTTAAGTGTGTAATTCCAGCTTTTGTGATGTATGCACCTATTAGCACTTGGCAGAGTAATCCTTTCTACATTTTTTTTCGTATTATCAACATTGAAACCTATGTCACATTTAAAAAAACCCTCTGTGATGCCGCACCCTGGCCCAGCAATCAAGGAGCCTCAATCCTCACCACTAACACCAGAGAGGGCATCTCATATATGAGGAAAGGATAACAAATATACACAGTAAAGTGGAATTTCCCTTAAGAGCACACAGAGATCACAGTCTGGGGCTGGTCGCTCTCTTGCTCTTCAAGTCCTCAATAAGACTCCCCACTGGCACAACTATAGGGTCCAGATCTCAGTCTAGCTAGGCAAGTGAAAATCTCCAGCACCCTCTCTGTCTAACCAGTGCTTTGTGTCCCTGCCCAAGTAGCTGACACACACACACACACACACACTTTGAGATAAGAGTTTATACAACCACACAGACACTTCTGGGGAAGGCTGGTACAGGTTCTCCAGCTGTGCCCCTTTTATCCAGACTATATGGTAGTAGCACTTGCCACCACCCAGCTAATATTTATCAGCTACTCAAAGGCCCTTAAAAGGGTGTCCAATTATTACTGTGCAATATTATTATCCGATTGGTAGATGTGACTAAACAGTCTTAAGGCTTATTAGAGTGACCTGGTACAGGATCCTTATTTACATGCAATGTACTATAGAGCTTAACTTATCTCTACACAAACCAGCAACAGTTTAAAGGTTTTAAAATATTTAATAATAAATAATTAAAACCACAAGACAATACCTTCTACTACATAGTCAGTACTAGTCAAGAGTTCAGAGATCATACAGAAATACTTAAAATAAATCAGTAGTACAGTTCTGACATCACAGAAAACACTTTGTCAAATTTTTCTAATTTCTAGCTATCGCTAAAAGAAAACACACATCTAAGATAACTTACATAAAGAAAACAGGCAGAGTGCTGTGAGTTGGATGATCCAGACAAAAAATGCTCAATGCCTTAGTCTGGGGATGGTAGGGGGTGGTCTTCATGTGCTTCACCCCACAGGACTTCCGCAGACAAGCCAGCAGGTCTGACATGAAATTGGCACCTCTGTCAGTCAGTATTTCTTTTGGGAAACCTACCCTGCTGAAAATCTCTAACAAAGCATTTGCTACCTTCTCTGCCTCAGTGGAAGACAAAGCCACTGCCTCAGGGAATCCTGTAGCATAATCCACTACCACTAGGATATACCTTTTCCCTGTGGAACGTTGGGTACTCAGAGGACCGCAATATCCATAGCTACCCTCTGAAATGGCTCCTCAATCACAGGCAAAGGCATCAAAGGAGCTCTCACCTTGTCTCCTGCCTTGCCTACCTTTTGGCACTGCTCACAGGTCCTGCAGTACCCTGTTACATCTCTGGAAATTCCAGGCCAATAGAAGTTCTGCATAATACGCCTCTTTGTATGTTTTATGCCCATATGACCTGCAAAGGGAATATCATGGGCTATGGCTAGAAGCACCAGACAGTAGGCTCTAGGCACTACCAACTGCTGTACTCTCTCACCTTCTAGCCCTCCCACAGGAGTGCACTCTCGGTATAGTAACCCTTTGTCCCAGTATACAGATTCCCCCTTTCCTTGAGAATCAGGTGCCTCCCTAGCTACCTGCCTCAGGCCTTGCAATGTAGGGTCTGAGAGCTGAGCCTGTCTCAACTCTCTCCTTGTAACCCTTCCCAGCTTTCCTTCCACAGGAAGTCTGGCATCCTCTGAAAGTGGTGCCTCACTGTCAGCCTGGGTTCTACTACTCACCTCTACTTTTGCAGTCACTCTGCCTAAGGGACCATCAGTACCCACAAGCAGCTGTGTTTCACCTTCAGTTTCACTGCTACAGAGTAGCTCCCTCCCTGAAGTAACCATGTCACCAGTCCTGGCTGCAAGTATGCAATCTGTCTGGGTCTCCCCCAGGCTACCAGACCCATATGCTTGTCTCCTAGCCTGACTGCGTGTAACTGCATAAGTACATGGTACTGCCTCATCCATATCCCTCCCTCTCAGGACATCTGCAGGATGGTAGTTTAGTATGCCTATTGTCTCAAGACAACCTACTTTTGGAATTTTGTCTTTCCCACTTACTGGCTCCCTCACCTTTAGTTCCCCACCTTGCCTCTGTGCACATCTGTATGCCACATGGCCCCACTGGTTGCATTCAAAACATTTAACCTTAGCTCCTGGATGTGTACCTGGACAAGTGGCTTCCCCTGCTACTGGCAGATTCTGTTGGGGCAGTCTGTGCTGCCCACCATGGGTTCCTTTAGGTCCCCTTCCTGTGCAGGGCTGCCCTGCTTGCCAGGTATAGGTCTCCCTTCTTCCCCAACCCATCTGAAGTAGCACATTGTCTATCAGCTAACCAGATCCTCATGTCCTCAGGCAAAGTGCTAAGGGCTTGTTCTCTCACCAAAAGGTCTGCCAGCCCTTCAAAAGTGGTGACCTGACATCCACTCACCCATGTATGGAAATAAGTGCTCAATTCAGCAACATATTCACACACACTTTCATCTACCTTGCGTCTATGCTCACAAAACTTTTTCTTATACGTGTCAGGTGTTAGCTTAAACAGTTCTAAAAGACTTTTTTTACAGCTGTCTAATCAAAACTTGCAAAGCCAGACATTTTGGACAAAACAGTTGCAGCTTTACCATGGAGTAAGGGGGTCAGGAACCGTACCCAGAGCCCTTGGTCAACTTCGTACTGTTTACATACCCTCTCAAACATATGAATGAAACTATCAAAATTATCCCCCTCTTTAAACTGCAGAAGAAATGTACTGATCTTTTGTACTTCTGGGGTCCAGTTACTCCCTTCCCCATTATCTCCATGACTCTGGTGAAGAGTCAGCATCTCCTTCTCATGCTGCCTATGCCTCTCTTGTTCCTCAGCAAACATAACAGTTTCTCATTCTCCTAAGCCTGCAAACGTCGCAGTCTCTGATTTGCTTCTAATTCCACACACCTGGCCTCCAACTGAAGTCTCTTTAGCTGCAGCTAGATTTTTAAGTCCACTGCAGAAAGGTTGACATGTCCATTCTCTGAGGGAGTTATATCTCCACTGCCAGCCTGATTGTCCTCCTGGTTGCTGTTTTCTGATGCAGATGTAACTAAGGCTGCAATCAGATCTGCCTTAGTCAGGTTTCCATGCACCAGTCCCCTAGCCTGGCACATCTCCGCCAGCTGGCTCCTTGTCAGCTTTCCATACTCTTCTGCTGACATGCTGCCTGCTCACCCTGACTAACTAAGCTAACAAAAGAAATAAAACAATTGATGTTAAGTTGTCTGTCTCGCCTTCATTCTTGCTGGTTGGGTTCGGAGCCAATCCTCGGCTCCGACTCGGCAATCTACTAAAGCTCGAGAGCTATTTACTGGCTCGAGGCCCTCCCCATATCCCACAATGCCAGGCGCTAGATCCCCAGATCTCGTTTGCCGCTTCAGCGACGAGGTTGCGATTTCACTGGCTCCAGGTCGTATAAATCTTTTCTTGTATTGTTAGTCTAAAATTTGCCTATATATTTACCGTATATTTAGTTAGTTTAGTTAGACTGTGTATCCCCTTATTATCCCATTCAGAAACTGGTTTTTGTTAGAGAGTTTCTTCCCTTCCCCCCCCTCCCTTGTTAGAGTAGTGTTTAGCCTTTCTTAACTACAGTTAGTCAGTCTTGTAGTTTTTTGTATATTTTTGCTATTAGTAAGGTAGTTGTGTGGTTGTTATAATTACTATAGTATTATTATTGTTAGTTTTATCTAGTGCGTGTGTGTGACTTGATTAAGCACTAGTTAGTATTTTCCATTTTATCTAGTGCGTGTGTGTGTGTGCCTTATTAAGCACTAGTTTTTTTTTTTTTTCTTTGGTATCCCATTACCAATATGTCTAAGGATACCAAAGTTTCAGGCTTTAAGAAGTGTGACTCGTGCTGTCAGAAGATGTCTCTGACAGACGGTCACACTTCTTGTGTTTATTGCTTGGGTCCCCTACACCTGCAGGACTCCTGCTTGGTCTGTCACGCTTTCAGCCACAGAGTCCTGCAGGAGCTTAGGAACAAGCTTATCTTGAGAGGCTTACTTAAGCCAGAGGGATCCCCAGCCAAGCCTCAGCCGGGTAAATCCTTAAAGCGTTAAGCCGTCGGCTCCCAGTTCGGAGCCGTCACTGGGTGGAGCATCTGCCTCCTCCTCCTCCTCTGCTCTGGCTGGAGCCGACATCTCTGGACCTCAATCGGCTCCGGCCTTAGTGTCGGAACCGTCTTTGAGCCGAAAACGTTCTAGGTCCCCTTCCCTAGAATCGGTTCGTTCGGCTCCCAGGTCACCATTGCTTCAATCTGAAAGAAGCCATAGGTCCCACTCCTCTCAGTCCTCCAGGCTATCCAATCATGACTTGAAGAGGGTGGTCATTAGACTCCTTAAATCGCAGGCCCTGGCCAAAATGTTAACCAGCCCATCTCAACAGACTGTGGCTATCCCGGTGTCTTCAGCAGTTCCTCCTCTGACTCCCCGCTTGTGTTCGGAGCCAGAGCTGGTTGGGGCTTGAATCTTGGAGACGTCGGAGCCGATACCACTCCTTTTGGCTCCTTCATCGGCTCCGATCTCTTCACTGGTTCCGTCCTTGGAGGGATCTGGGCGCCGGGACTCCCTTGTCGGCTCCGAGGGGGTGAGTGGCATTGGACCCTTGTCCGACCTCGTTCTCCCTCTCGGAGCCTCGGCGCAGGTGAGCTCCGCCCCGACATCAGCCTTGGAGCCGTCCCTCTCGGTGCTGGCAGGGGTTATCATCCCTGCAGAGTGGGGACCCTCTGCTCTGCCTGATAGGGGTGCCTTCGAGGTCATGAGGAGTGTGCTGACTCCTGAATCAGCCCCTCGATCAGCCCCTTCGGCTCCTCCCCCCATGGTACCTGCATCGGTCTCTGCCCACCTTCCTGACCCCAAGCGTGGAGGACAAATGCTCCAGGTCACCCCATTGGGTGTATCTTCCTCTTCTGAGGCCTCCCCTGATCCTTCGGAGGACACCCCTCGGAAGAGAAAATGTAAGAGGAAACATGTTGACTCCCCCGAGTCAGTCACGTCTGATACCGACTTGGAGGATTCGGAAGGGTCCCCAAGATCCTCCTCTGAAGATGTCTCCTTCTCAGACATTCTAGAGATCCTTAAGCAGAGGGGGAACTGGACTGCCCTTAAGCCTTCCGAGGACGAGTCGGTCTACCTGGATGCGTTTGGCTCTCGCCCTTCCTCCTCCTCCTGGGTGTCTCCACCCTTTGACCCGCTGATGGAAGTAGTGGCTCGAAGGGCATGGTCAGCCCCGGACACAGTGGAACCTACTCCTCGCAGGCCAAATAAATTCATTACAGCCCCACCCAGCAAGCAATTTTTGACAAAAGGTATCCCCGTTGATGCCATGGTGGTTGCAGCAGCCACAAAGAAGGAGTTGGCTGACCCTTCAATGCCTGTCCATCCACATAATAAAGAGTCTAGGACAATGGACAGGTACGGGAAGCGGATGTTTTCCTCAGCGACCTTTGCTATGCTGTCGCTGAATTATCTGTGCCACTTCACCCATCTCCAAAGGGATCTTCTCAAAGAACTGGATGATACTCTTCAGGATCCATCAGCTGCGGGGTCCCAAGATAAGATTAACTCCCAGCTGGCGACCCTTAACTCAATCAGGACTCAACTCCTCCATGCGGCTCATTTCTTATGCAGCTGATGGGGCGAGTAAGGCCGCAGGTACAGGCGTGGCTTTGAGAAGACATGCCTGGATGCGGTTATGTAACTTTGCTGACCCCTTTAAGGTGTCCTTCACTAATACCCCCTTTGATGGTTCGGCTTTGTTTGGACCACAGGTGAAGGATACCCTTACCAGGTGTGAGCAGGAAGGCAAGACTCTGTCTGCCGTGGGAGTCTGTTTTTCCACCCCCTCTAGACCATACCCCAAAGGTCAGAAGAGTGGGAATATGTGGTTTCGGAAACCCCAGGGAGTCGTGCCTGACACACGTGGTGAGTCTCCCTCCAGGTGCAGAGGAGGGAACAATAATAGATGCCCCCCGAAGGGCAGAGGGGGCCCGCAAAATCAAGGTAGCAGAGAATCTTTCTCTGACAAACCCTTTCAGCACCCCTGAGGGGCTGCCCGACTGTCCACCTTCGGAGGCAGTCGGGGGAAGATTGTCACTGTACCCAGAAGCCTGGCAACTCCTTACACAAGACAGATAGGTATGGTCTATCATATCCGAGGGTTACAAAATCCCCTTTGTTCACACCCATGTACAAACAACCAAGTCCCATCCAGATGTTCCACCCGGTCTAAGGGAACAAGCAGTGCTTGAAATTTCAAAACTGCTAGAAAAACGGGCCATTCAGCCAGTCCCAGCAGACCAGCAAAGATCCGAAATTTACTCCAAGTTCTTTTTGGTACCAAAAAAGACAGGGGACTGGAGACCCATTTTGGATCTCAGCAGGCTGAACAAGTCTGTTCAAAGAACAAAATTCCGGATGGTCACGCTTCAGTCCATTATACTCTTCTTGGGTCAGGACAATTGGATGTGCTCCATAGACCTTCAGGATGCATACTACCATATCAAAATGAACAGGCACTCCAGAAGGTTTCTCCGCTTCCGGCTGGGAGCCAGTCACTATCAATTCAGAGCCCTGCCCTTTGGTCTCACCACAGCCCCCAGGGTGTTCACCAAATGCATGGCAGTGGTCATGGCTCACCTGAGACAGCGAGGATTCCAGGTGTTTCCATATCTCGACAACTGGCTCCTTACTGCTTCCACCAGGCATCCGCTACTGCGAGCCAGGGATTATACCATCCAAACTTGCTCCGAGCTAGGTATCTCAATAAATTTTGAAAAGTCTGCATTGTCGCCTTGTCAGTCTATAACCTTTATAGGCGCAAATCTAAATACAAAAGATCTGTCTGCAAGACTTCCCCTCGACAGAGTGTCAGACATTCGCCGGCATGTGCAAATCTTACTACAGTGCAACAGGATTCAGGCCAAATTTGTACTAAAGACCTTGGGCCTCATGGCAGCAGCTATCATACTAGTTCCCCTGGCTCATTTTCACATGCGGCTTCTTCAGTGGATGCTTGTTACTCAATGGTCCTTTCAACAACTTCCAATGTCTCACAAAATAATAATCACTCAATCATGCAAAGACCACCTGGCTTGGTGGATGGTTTCCCATCTACTACTCCAGGGCAGACCGTTTGTTCTTCCTCCTCCTGTTGCCACGGTGACCACGGATACCTCCCTGATCGGGTGGCGGGGGGCATTTTCAGGGCAGGACTGTCCAGGACACTTGGCAACCTCAAGAGTACCATCTGCACATAAATGTCTTGGAGATGAGAGCGGTGCTTTTGGCGTTGCAAGCTCTTCAGGACTCTCTTCCTACCGGGACTATTGCAATTCAGACAGACAGTATGTCTGTAGTGTGGTACATCAACAAGCAGGGCAGAACCAAGTCCTATCCCTTATGTCGAGAAGCACTCGGACTCTGGCAGTGGGCGATCTCCTCTCAACGGTTTCTGACGGCAACGCACATCCCCGGGAGGTCCAATGTCATAGCGGACAGGCTAAGAAGAGCTATTCTCATGCCTCACGAGTGGTCTCTCAATCAATCAGTAGTGGACAAAGTCTTCCACAGATGGGGTCACCCTTGCTGCGACCTTTTCCCAACTCCCCTCAACAGCAAGTGCGACGATTTCTTCACTCTCTTCCCCCTTCCCGGGCACTCCCCCAGAGATGCTCTAGTTCATGATAGGCCCCGGGGTCTTCTGTATGCATTCCCACCTTTTCCCCTAATTCCCAAGGTGATTCAGAAGGCGACCGCATTGGGATCCAGGATGATCCTCATTGCCCCTTACTGGCCTCGACAAATTTGGTTACCATTCCTGCATCGTCACCTGTCGGAGCAGCCTTGGAATCTGGACCCAGTGCCAGACCTCTTGGTCCATCAGTCGGGTGGGCTGCACCAATCCCTTCAGTCTCTCAGCCTCACAGCTTGGTTGCTCCACTTCCAACCCTAGCCAGGCTTCCACAAATTTCTCAGCCGGTGCGTGAAATCATCCTTTCTTCGCACAAGTCTACCACCAGAAAGACTTATGCTAGTAAGTGGAAATGTTTCTCTTTCTGGGCAGAGGCTAGGAATATTGATCCCTTCACAGCCCCTATCCACCATGTTCTAGATTTTTTAGCAGAGCTCTTTCAAGCTGGTTCCTTGTCTGCCACTATTAGGGTCCAATTAGCTGCTATTGCCAATTTCCACGCTGGCCTATCAGAAACCAGCATCATGTCCCACAAACTTTGCAAGGCCTTTCTCAAAAGAACTTTGTTGCTTAGGCCCCCGGTGAGAGATCCCCCACCTCCGTGGGACTTGAACTTGATATTAGCTTCCTTGATTCTCCCTCCCTTTGAACCTGCGGCTTCCTGTTCCTTAAAATTGCTCTCTTGGAAGACTCTCTTTTTAGTAGCTATCACCTCAGCTTGGAGAGTTTCGGAACTTCAAGCCCTCTGTATTTGTCCTCCTTATCTTGTGTTTCATAAGGACAGAGTTTCACTTAGGGCCAATCCTTCTTTTCTGCCCAACATACCTTCTGAAACAAACCTGAACCAGACTATTGACCTATCTGTCTTTTTTCCTAACTATTCGTATAAAGCTGAACAAAATTTACACCGATTGGATGTTCATAGGCAATTACGTTTTTATTTGGATAGGACTAAGCAGACAAGAAAATCAGACCAACTCTTTCTGTCCTATGCTGAGGGCAAACACGGCCTACCAGTTTCTAAAGTGACCTTATCCAGGTGGTTGTCCTCTATTATTACTTTGATCTATCAACTGAGACGTAAAGATCTTCCTACTAAACCTAAAGGCCATTCCACTGGAGCGTTAGCTACTTCAGTAGCCTTTCAGGCAAGACTACCAATGGAATCTATTTGTGCTGCAGCCACATGGGCTACTCCCCATACCTTTATTTCACATTATAAGTTGGATATGGCCTCTAGGAGTAGAGCTGATTTTGGTTCCACTGTGCTTAAAAGTCTGTTCCAATGAGCCATCCAGGACTAAGGTGCTAGGGACACTGTCCCAACCAGCAAGAATGAAGGCGAGAGAGACGACTTAACATTAAGAAGTTATGTACCTACCATAACGTTCCATGTTAGTTGTCTTCTTCTCGCCTTCAGTCTTGCGTCCCACCCTCCATCCCCCTAGCCTGGACAGACCGAGAAGAGTCCTCCTTTGAGGCCTTCTTTCTCTGGCTGACTCATATACATTGCATCCTCCTCTGTCTTACCACTGTAAGAAAACCTTGTATTTGGACAGGTGTCCTTGAATCCTTCCATGCTGTTAGCTCTGCCAAAGAGATCTGGGGATCTAGCGCCTGGCATTGTGGGATATGGGGAGGGCCTCGAGCCAGGAAATAGCTCTCGAGCTTTAGTAGATTGCTGAGTCGGAGCCAAGGATCGGCTCCGAACCCAACCATCAAGAAAGAAGGTGAGAAGAAGACAACTAACATGGAACGTTATGGTAGGTACATAACTTCTTATTATCTGAACTCTGAGTAGTCACTGCGTGGCTATTTTAGAGTACAAAAACACCTTCAAAGCTCACTGGACACAAGCTACAGGATTTACCCACACCACTACAAGCCATTTAGTATTTGCCAACTAATTAATATGTGATGTGGATATCCCACCGCTGCCAAACAATTAATATGAGGTGGATATCCCAACCACTGCCACCAATTAATATGTGACACCCGTGTCCTGGCCCAGCAATCAAGGAGCCTCAATCCTCACCAGTAACACCAGAGAGGGCATCTCATATGAGAGGAAAGGATAACAAATACACACAGTAAAGTGCAATTAAGAGCACACAGAGATCACAGGCAGTCTGGGGTTGGTCGCTCCCTTGCTCTTCAGGTCCCCAATAAGACTCCCCACTGGCACAGCTATAGGGTCCAGATCTCAGCCTAGATGAGCAAGCTAAAATCTCCAGCACCCTCTCTGTCCAACCAGTGCTTCGTGTGCTTGCCAAGTAGCTGACACACACACACTTTGAGATAAGAGTTTATACAACCACACAGACACTTCTGGGGAAGGCTGGCAGAGGTTCTCCAGCTGTACCCCTTTTACTCAGACTGTAAGGCAGTACCATGTACCACCACCCAGCAAATATTTATCAGCTACTCAAAGGCCCTTAAAAGGGTGTCCAATTATTGCTGTGCAATATTATTATCCAATTGGTAGATATGACTAAACAGTCTCAAGGCTTATTAGAGTGACTTGGTACAGGATCCTTATATACATGCAGTGTACTCTAGAACTTAACTTATCTCTACACAAACCAGCCACAGTTAAAAGGTTTTAAAATATGTAATAATAAATAATTAAAACCACAAGACAATACTTTCTACTACACAGTCAGTGCTATTCAAGAGTTCAGAGATCACACAGAAATACTTAAAATAAATCAGTAGTACAGTTCTAACATCACAGAAAAACACTTTGTCTAATTTTTCTAATTTCTAGCTATCACTAAAAGAAAACACAAGTCTAAGATAACTTACATAAAGAAAACATGCAGAGTGCTGTGAGTGGATGATCCAGACAAAAATGCTCAATGCCTTCGGATTCTCTCTGTTTAAATTGCTATTGCAGTTCTGATAAACATTACATCGTCTTTTTACACTTTGCTGGTGTTCCCAGGATACACATTAACTGCATTTACATTCTTAACATCTCCCTTTTGTTATCTTGCAGCTGGTCAGGAACAGAGCAATAAAAATACATTTGTATGTTTAAATCTAGCAATTTAACTCTTGGTTAAAACAATAGAAAGAATTTCTTCATCTAGACTTTTCGCCACCACTGCTACTTCAAAGGGTCACCACATGCTTTACTTTGGTCAGTAGAATACACTGTTGTCACACTTATTTCCAGTTCCACATGTAACAGTGTTTCTTTACATTTAAGACAACAAACCTGTAGTTTACATTCATATTTACAAATGACAGAATTATTTGCAAAATTATATCTGTCTAGGCTTGCAGCCTTCACCCTTCTCTACCAGTCTTCACACCCTCAAACAAAAAAACAAACACTCCCTCCCAGAACACCCCATAAACCATTAACTTAGTGCAAATGCACTTATGTATTTCTTCAGATAATGACATTTAACCCTTCTAATAGGAACATTTGTGCCAAATAGACAGTTGCTAACACAGGCCCTAGTTAACCTGAAATTGATTGCCTGTTCTTCTTGTTACCATAATTAGAGTCTGTTCTTTCTTTATCTTTATTCCCCCACCGCTGGATGTGAAAACTACTCGCATACTTTCAGAAATCATTAACTTTTAGCCCTATAGAAACTAGTTTTCTCTTTTATAGGCTCATAGCTCATAGTTTAATACTAAGCTAACTGCCCTTGCGAGCCATTTTAAGCCTAGCCAATTATCCCTTGTGAGACCCAAACCCTGCACCTTGTGTTTGTAAGTTAAACACCTTAGCCATTAAGCCACCCTCCCAACCCTTATTGCCCTATTATCAGCTTACCTCCATGAAAAAGAAAATGTATTCATCTGTTGCAGCCTGAAAGACAAGCTGAATCATTTATTGCTAAAGTAAAACTTGTCATTATATTCTGTGTTCTCATATTTACTTGTTTCCACCAAAAGTTTGTGATTATATTAAGCCAGTTAGTGTGATTTTTGAACATAGAAGTGACCCTAGCTGCAACAAACTGTGGTCTGTGAGGTGTGCTAGTGACATAATCCATTTCTGAGTCCTTCTCACATGTAGTCTGGCAGCCTTTCTATTTACTTATGTTAATGGACTTGTTGACAGTAGTGGTGCCATAGATTTGGAGCTATGAAAAGCTTTGGTGCTTCCAAAAAATGAACATGGGTTTGATTCCCATGACCACCACTTGCATGCTTTATGGACAAGTCATTTATTCACTTCACTGTACTTGGTAGGCCTGTACAAAACAAATTCTCATGCCTGCTAGTACTTAATAGTAAAAAAAAACTGAGTTAAAGAATATACATTCTAAAATTATTTTATTATTGCTAATTCCACTCTTTATCATATTGTTGCCTAGTGGTAATATTGACAGTTTTACAAAAACAATTTTGTTTTGTCATGTAATATATTATGGAGTACAGCTTAATTACATTATTTCTGAAGTAGAAGTATGTTATACCATAGCACTTGTCAATTTCTGTTTAGAAAGCACCATATCAGTGCATCCACATGTAAGAAACAGCTATGCAAAAACGTATGCAGTGAGCAGTAAATAAAGAATCCAGTAGTTAATTAAATAGTGCTGTCAAAGTTCCATGCTGCATCCCTGAATTTAATTTACAAGGTAAAGCAGTCCTTAAGGTAGGCATGTCAACGTATGTACAAAGTTGTGCTTAACTAGAAAATTCTTAGATGGGGTAACTTGCCATTACTCTTGCGGCTAACCCCCCACCCCCCAAAAAATGGTTACATGTCGAACTAACCTATACAGCTTGATAGAATGATAGAAAAGGATTAAGGCAGAGTGCTAGTTAGATCCATGCAATATCAGCAGTGGCTGCTTAAATTATTGTTGTTTGCACCCAATTGACAACTTTTCTGAGGTCCTGATCATGCTCCCTAACAGCTTGTCCGGGGGGGGGGGGCAGTTAAATTACTAGTGCAACAATTCTCAGTTTTTAAAGTTCTTACGGAATCAAGTTCTTTAAAACTTCCACTTGTTTTAATCACAATTTCTCAAAGTATAAGCAAAATATTTTTTTCCTGTTTTTAACATCTTTACTAAATCATAATTGAAATGGAACAGGTGCACATACATAAACAGAAAAGAAAAATCACAGTGATATTTCTCATTGTTTTCAAGCAGTGTGCATACATTTTGTATTTAACAATTATTATTCACTCCAGCATAGGTTCATAGGTTGTTACTAGATGGTCAACATAAGAGCCATTTTAAGCATAGCTAAGTTTACTCCAAAAGTACCAAAATTGCTAACGTGTCAATAGCTCAAGGAAGTTTGCATTTAAGATATAGACTTGTACTGTACACATTAATCATTCATTGGCTGTCCCTGTCCATTAGGGAAATAGGTGCCAAACCAGGGGTAAATTTGTGATTTCTTATCCATTGGTCTAAATTATGTTTGAATATTGTTAGAGATGAGCTTTGCTCACATGAATGGGAAGTTTTTCCCTGAAAAGGGGTAATCTTTGAGATCCATATCTGTCCCTCCAACTGGAGCTAAACAGATTTCCTCCCACTGTTCTTTTGCAAATTGTCTTTCTAGTTTCACTTCCCAATCTCTTCTAACATTGAATAAATTCTTCAATTTCTGCCATTCCTTAAACCTCACTCCTCCTCCTGAATGTTATTCTGCATATTGTTCCCTCAATTTCCTTTATTGGTACGTTGTTCCTTCTCTTTTCTAAAGATTCCACCTCCAGTTATTTAATCTCCTTTACAATATTCAGTACTTCAGTTGCAGTTGGTTTAGATTTTGATTTCCATTTTTTAGTAATTGCTTTTTTTGGTGGCCAATAGCATTAAACTTAGTAAGACTACTATGTTTAGGCAATTCAAATCCTGTGTTTTATTTAAAAGTAATAATAATTTCTTTAGTTATAATAATTTGCTCCCCCCAGCATTTCTGAAAAAGTACTCTGTTGTAAGTTTTTAAAATCTGCCCACTTGTTACACTCCCAAAAAACATGTTCCAAATTAGCTATAGCTATGCCTTTTGCACCATGGCTCCTGCATTTGCTGTCTACCTGAGGAAAAATTCTGTGAAGAATGCAGATGATTCTAGTCATACTTCAGGGCCTTACATATTTCCTTCCATTGTTCCTTTGTAAATTGCTTTTTCAGTCTGTCTTCCTTATCTTTTCTAACATCATCTAATCGATTCTTATAGTTATCATACAGTATTTTATATTTTGTATTAACTGACCCTTTTTGACAGTTTCTGTTCTACAGTCAACTAAAAACTCTATGAGCTGGTCTTCCATTTAGCACTTCCCTTTTCCCTTCTTTATGCATATGCAATGATATTAATCCATGGTAGGGAAGGAGGTCTCTAACTTTTTAGTCCAAGCTTCTTCTTGGCCTCATCCTAATGTTTCACATTGCCCAAATAGGCAATTTAGTCAAGTTATTTTGCAAAACATGCCTTACCTGTAACACATGTAATCAGCTTACCCAATTTCAGGTTGTCTGCATATAGACAGAACACCTCAGATGAAAAAGTTAGATTTGAAAGGTAAAATCTAAACAAGTAAGGGTCTAGGACAGAGCCCTGTGGGGCACCCTGACTTTAACCAAGGATTTCACCTGTCCAGTTGCTGTATACTTGCCATGTCCTATTTGTAAGCCATGTAGCTTATCCATCTTATCAAGAGTACATCAATACCTAGTGGTACTAATTTATTGATCAATGTATGTCTGAAAATGACTGTATACAAGATTATATGTGATGTATGTCTGCAACTGAAAATATGTCAATATAGTTTGTTTTCATTTATATGAATGTATGATTGCCTATGTCTTAAGTGATAGTTCAATAAAGATGTTTCTTGTTTAAAAAATTATTATTTTGCTTGTCAGTCTGAACTTGATGTGATGAATGCAGTGGTTATGTGAGTATTGATAGGTTTGTTCCTATCAAGTGTAGTACCTTTATGCCACCTTTTAAACATAAGTACAGCATTACATTTATTGAGTTTTGTTTCACAGGAAATAATGTTGTTGTATATAAGATTTTAATAAAAAAATAAAAATATTTTAACTGTACTAAACACCAGTGACCCGGTGGCAGGCTTTATTTTTTTTCAAATGATTGCAAGTTAAACAAGCAAAGGCAATGCGATTGTTATGAGTGTCATTAAATATATGGGCATGTACTTGAAGCATTTACAAGATGCCTTGCATACGTGTGTGTGTGTATGTGTGCAGATATATATATATATATATATATCTGTCTGTGTTAGGCAGAGCCCCTTGCTGACCCTCTTCAAGAGAAATCTTGATGAGTGGATGGGAATTCGTAAATTTACTCGTGGGATCACTTCTATGGCCCTGCTGGACAGAGGCTCAGGAATCTAGTCTAAAAGGGAGGCGAAATCATTCTGGCTAGGCTTATAAATGCCCTGGGGCAGATAGCCTAGTACCTACCTATGAACATATATGTAGAAGAGAGCATGCACAAGAGAGAGAAAGAGATGCACACAGACACGAGCACACACACACACACACACACACACACACACACACACACACACACACACACACACACACACACACACACACACACACACACACACACACTAACTCCAAGATCGCTCAGACTTGGACAAAGTAATAAAAAATGCCACACTCACTTTATCACACTTTTCCAAGTATAAAAGCAATTACAAAAAAACAAAAAAAAAAAAACAGCCCTCAGAGCATCAGTCAGATGGATACCCACATACAGGAGGCTTCCCTGTCAGCTAAAAGGTGTGGTTATGATGAGTTATGTTTGGGTTTTTAGGCAAAGAAGATACTTATAGCTGCCATGTGTTTTTTCAGAAATTGAAAAAATAACAAATTTATTATTCACCTGACTGATAAAACTGATAAAAGAAACAAGTTCCAAACTGATAAAGTGGGACTTTTTGATGTGTTTTGAAACTTCAAAATTTAGAAGTAGACCCATATATATATATATATATATATATATATATATATATATATATATATATATATATATGTATGTGTGTGTGTGTGTGTGTGTGTGTGTGTGTGTGTGTGGAAACATATACGTTTTTTTCTGTATTCCTACTGAAGAGTTATAATAAGAAAGATGTAAATTTTTTCTGCTGGTCAGCCTGTAAGGAAAAACAGGTTTGACATACCAGGTGAACAAACTCATTACTTATGACATCATAATTGTTGTTCCAGATGGTGCTATTCTCAGATATATGTTTGAATATGAATTACTCTCTGACAATAGCAAACATGATCAGGAAATGTTGGAAAAGTTTGATTGATGATCCTTCATTTAAACAGAATTTAACAAATTAACCCATATTTTCATTATAAATGTACCAAAATATTGCAATTTTTTCATTTGCAGTTGTTTTAAGAGGTGTGATATTTTTGTATAGTAATAGTTTTTTTTTTCCATTTTTGGGCACATTTCCTTGTTGGATCTGTACAGTTTGTCCTTATGTGGTTTCAGAAATTCAAGGAGATTAATGAAATTACTTTTAACCCCAGTATTACCATTACTTTAAAGATCAAAGCTATAATTTATGCACTGAGGTCTTTTTGCAGTCTCACCTATATTGGTGAGATGCAAAGGAAATTTAAAGTGAGATTACAGGCATACTTCAGAGATAGAGTTCATAACAAATTAGCACAATCTTCTGGCTACATTTTTTTAGAGTGCAAGATATACCTTCCAACTTAATATTAAAAGTCGGC